>NW_011495062.1:1436256-1471853 GCF_000754665.1 Bison bison bison | reverse complement strand
CTGAGCCACAAGGGAAGCTCAACAATACTGGAGTGGGTAGCCTGTCCCTTCTCCAGCAGATCTTCCCAACCCAGGAATTGAACTGGGGTCTCCTGCATTGCAGGTGGATTCTTTACCAACTGAGCTATCAGGCTTAATTTTGGGGGATCCCAAATAATAGAATGAGATCAATTGCTCTAATTTTCAGGAAGGAAGGAAGATTCTTTTCAGTGCAAGGGTGGACAAAACAGTGTAGTATTTTTAAAATGAGATAGATTTCCTAGAGTGAGGTAGGGGAAGAGTGAATTGGTTGACGGGATGTATTCTTGCCTGGAATGTTGTCAAAGGAGGTCTCTGATTTTTTGGAGGCAGGAGTGGATGTTTTCTCAGTTAATGTTTTCCATTCTGAGATTCTAAGGTACTCCTTTGGAAGTTAGTATTCACGCATTCATCATCTACTCTGAGTTAGGCTCAGTGGTGAGTATACATCTATACCTGTGGGAATATACACCCACACTCTCATCTGGGTTTTTAGATCAGATGTGAGTCTGATCTGAGCAGATTGAACTTCGTCTTCTGCATTGGATGAGATTGTCCATTTGTCCCCCTACATTTTATGGAGGCCTCTTGATCACAAAATTTCCTAAGTGAAAAAGAATGTCTTCAAATGTGTTCATTAGATCCAAATCCAGTGCCAAATGGAAAACTCAGCACCCCCAGCTCGAGTCGTAATGTAGAAAGCATAGGAAGTGGTAACTTCTGTTTTTCTAAGTGAGCTTAATTGTTTAAAAGCCAGCTGGCTTCCAGGGTCCTGATGCCACATTTTTATTTCCCTGCAAATGGAGTTCTTCTCCACACTGTTCCTTCTTCTCTGCATGTCTCAGCCAAGAACAAGCTCTGTCTACAAGTAGCTTTCAGTGACAATTATAGTGGATATTGTTCCAAGCCCCATCTTTGCTGGAGCCAGGGGAGCCGGTAGTGCTCTGAGTCAGCGTGTTGCCTCGTGAGGGTAGCTCAGTGGGAATGTAAAGCCTTCTCTGACCAGGCTTTCCTCCCTGGCTGTCCTCCAGGCTGGGGGTATACTGGAAGAAGGCAGCTGAATCTGATGAGAAATAAAGAGATGGGATTCAGGATGCAAGTAGTTCCTTCTGAGCTTGGTGTGGTCACCAGAATGCATCACTTCTTTTTCTCTGGATTCTTTGCATTTCATCTTGAGCACATTCAAAATCTGTCCTCTTGGACAGGAGCTGCCCTGGAGGCAACTGTACTGAAGCAGAGAAGAGGTCCATGATGTGTCTGTCTACCCCACCCTCATTGTTTCTTAAGCCGCTTTCCTGAGAAGATACTATTTTTTCCCCCAGCTTCTCTTGGTCTGGTTCAATTTATTCCTTTAGGTAATATTCATCAATAAACAAGCCTTAAGTTGTAGGCTGAGATTCTTTAAATCTCTTCTAGGCAATTCTCATCATGCTATCGGTGATAGGTGATTGCTCACTGGGGCTCACTAATTTTGAACCTTGAAAACAAATTTATCTAACTTACCATCTGTCCAGAGCTCCAAGTCCCAAGTTTCCTTCTTTCTTCTGTCCTCTGAGAGACTCTCACTTGCCTTTCATCAGAGATATGTGTTTGTGTGTAGTCACTAAGTTGACTCTTTGTGACCTCATGGACTGTAGCCCTCCAGGTTCCTCCATCCATGGGATTCTCCAGGCAAAAATAATGCATTCTTGTGCCATTTCCTTCTCCAGAGAATCTTCCTGGCCAGGGCTTCAAACCCGCATCTCCTGCGTCTCCTACATTGGCAAGTGGATTCTTTACCTCTGAGCCACCAGGGAAGCCCTTTCGTCAGGGATACCTATTCAATACTTCATTTATCTCTAAGCATTTATCAACAGTGCCTAGACTTTATGGATAACAAAGATTAAGAAGGTATTACAGGACTCTATATATTACCTTATGGTTAAAGTTTAAAACATTTATTTTGACAGCAGCACACAGAAAACCAGGTGATGTGTACAGTGACATTTATTTTTCCGAAAACATTTGTTGGCTGTCCTGACAGCATGGACAGTAGTAGGCAGGCAGGTTCTGGAGTCAGAACAGTTCCAACTGTAACTTCCTCGTTTTCCATCTATGTAAATTTAAATCAGGTACTAGCTACTCTTGAGTGTCAGCAACGTAATCAGTACAATAGGACTAGTAATAGTACTGGCCTCAAAGAGGATTAAGTGACGTAATATACTTAAGCATTTGACAAAAGTAACCATGTAATACCTGTTAGGTGTAAAGAAGTCACGTGTACCAGGCTTTATTCTTGACCTTCTTGTCAAGAACCCTGGAGTAACTGATTGGAGCAAGGGTTAGAGGAAATGAAACCCCACTACAAATTGAACATTGTGTAACTAATTATAAGTATCTTTCCTCTAAATATTTGCTTGTTTATCTTTGCTTCCATCTTTGTGCTGCCCTAGGTCTTTTCATAGCTATTGAGCCCCATCTGTTCTCATTTATATTCAGCTGCTATTTAGAATATAAGTGTTAATTATCTCCTTAACACCTCACTGCTACTAATTCTGAGCACTCTGTGTTCTTGGTTCCTTTGGTTTATACCATCTGCCCAGGGTCCCATACCAATTGTCTTCATGGTGTCTTCTGTGTTTTAGTGGTTCTTCACTTTCTTTTTAAAAGAGCGTGTTCGAATAACCTCCTTTAACTATTATTTTAAGATACATTCTGATGATAAAAGCCATTCTCAGTATAAAATTTAGAAAAATAGGCAGAAAACAAGCCTATAAGACGTCCACCAAGACAAGACAAGGATTTATATGTTAAATATATTTTGTGCTACTCTTTTTTCCCCCATGAGTCTACATACGTGTGTTTCAAACTTAGGATCATATCATTATTAGATGGGAGTTTTTGGCTTCAAGTAACAAAATAACTCAAACTGGCTTGTAAAGTGAGGAAATAGATTAGCACAAATAACTGAAAATCCAGAGGTAGAAGAGAATTAAGGATTACTTTAATCCAGTGGCTCTGCCTCCATTTTGTGTGATTCTCTCAGCCCTATTCTCTTATCTTTCAACTATGAAGCACTGTAGCTTTTGCAACCCCAGACATGACATCTGTACTCACAAAATCCAGGCAAAAAGGGGCAAGCTCTTCTTACAGACTACTGTAAGTGTGGAGAGCCTTTCCCAGAAGCTCCCAGCAAACTTCCCTTTGCATATCATTGGCCCCAGTTGAATAGTGTGTCTTTTTCCTGAATCCAGACTAGAGGGAGATCAGTCCACCATGATTGGCCCAGTTCAGTGGGTCTTCAGTTTGGGTGTGCATCTGAATCCCCTCGAGGGCTTGTTAAAACTCAGATTTGGGGTTTTGCCTCCAGTGTTTCTGACTCAGTAGATCAAGATGGTGCCTGTTAATTGGCATTTCCAGCAAGCTTCCAGGTGATGCTAATGTCGCAGGTCCAGAGACCACACTTTGAGAATCACTGGCTTAGAAAAATTAAAGTCTTTGCAGATAGGTTCAATTTCTTCAAATGTTTTTTAGCCATGCAAAACAGGAAAGTTGAGCAGGATGGTGGAAAGAAAATCAAGGTGTCTACTACATCCTTGACGATTTCTCCCATATCATCAGAAAGTCTTTGAATATATGGATTTCACTGTTGAAATGTTATAAACCATGGTACTTCTGTATAATGGAATAATGTTTAGTCTGCTGTTGTTGGGCATTAATGGTTTGAGTATTTTGCTGTTATAAATTATACAGTAAGGAATGCCAGTGCACAAAATCTTTTGTGTCCTCCTCTGATTATTACCCAGAGATGCATTCCTAGAAGTAGAATTACTCTTCTGGCTATTCTTATCTCACTGACTCAGGGCTCTTTTCTCCAGAGAAAAAATGTCCTGTTTTCCCTCTGGTTTCCTTAAAGGGCCAGACCTTTATTGCCTGTGTACATTGGTGAAATCCTTTCACAGAGCTGTCAGGATAGGAAGGAGGGCAGGATGATTCAGCAAGTGGAAACAAGCGGGGAGAACAGGTCCAGAGCCTTGAGAATGCGGGGCTGGTTGAGGGAGCAGGAAACCGCATAGGAAGGTATGTGGAGGAAATGAAGACAACATGGGCCCAGAAATCTGTATTTTGCCGAGTCTTCAGTGATTCTCATGATCACAGAAGTTTAAAGAGGCACAGCTAGGTTGTAAACAAGCATTACAGTTTTTTCCTCATTATTATTATTATTTTGGCCATTGTGAGTAGTTGTGAGATCTTAGTTCCCTGACTACTGATGGAACCCCTGCCCTTGGCAGTTAGTGTGGTCCTAACCACTGCACCATCAGGGAATTCTCTTTTCTTCTTTTTCTATGGAAACAATTTTGAACTTACAGAAAACATGCAAATATAGTATAAAGACTTTCTACTATACCTTTATTTGATTTATTAATGAACATTTCTTTATTTGCTTTATCCTTCTCTTGCTTTGTGTGGCCCCACAACTCTCTCTGTCTCTCTCTGTTTGTCTCTATAGGTATATTTTTCACAAACTATTTGAAAATAAGTGAAGTGCACCATGTACTTTTATCTCTAAATACTTCATGGTGTTTCTCACCTTTTCTTTATCTTGCACAGTGTTGACTTTTTTGAAGAATAGAGCTCTTCCTCTCTGTAACAGAATGCTCATTGTTTTGGGTCTGTCTAGTTGGACTATAAGGAATGCTGAGTGTCAAAAAACTGATGCTTTTGAACTGTGGTGTTGGAGAAGACTCTTGAGAGTCCCCTGGACTGCAAGGAGATCCAACTAGTCCTCCCTAAAGGAAATCAGTCCTGAATATTCATTGGAAGGACTGATGCTGAAGCTGAAACTCCAGTACTTTGGCCACCTGATGTGAAGAGCTGACTCATTGGAAAAGACCCTGATGGTGGGAAAGATTGAAGGTGGGAGGAGAAGGGGATGACAGAGGACGAGATGATTGGATGGCATTACCGACTCGATGCACTGCAGCACACCAGGCTTCCCTGTTCTTCACCAGCTCCCATAGCTTGCTCATGTTCATTGAGTCAGTGATGCCATCCAACCATCTCATCCTCTGTTGTCCCCTTCTCCTCCTGCCTTCAATGTTTCCCAGCATCAGGGCCTTTTCTAATGAGTTGACTTTTTGCATCAGGTGGCCCAAGTATTGGAATTTCAGCTTCAGCATCTGTCCTTCCAATGAATATTCAGGACTGATCTCCTTTAGAATGGACTGGTTGGATCTCCTTGCAGTCCAAGGGACTCTGAATAGTCTTCTCCAACACCATAGTTCAAAAGCTCAGTCGTGTCTGACTCTTTGCGACCGCATGAATCACAGCACGCCTCCCTGTCCATCACCAACTCCCAGAGTTCACCCAGACTCACGTCCATCGAGTCAGTGATGCCATCCAGCCATCTCATCCTCTGTTGTCCCCTTCTTCTCCTGCCCCCAATCCCTCCCAGCATCGGAGACTTTTCCAATGAGTCAACTCTTCACATGAGGTGGCCAAAGTACTGGGGTTTCAGCTTTAACATCATTCCTTCCAAAGAAATCCCAGGGCTGATCTCCTTCAGAATGGACTGGTTGGATCTCCTTGCAGTCCAAGGGACTCTCAAGAGTCTTCTCCAACACCACAGTTCAAAAGCATCAATTCTTCGGCGCTCAGCCTTCTTCACAGTCCAACTCTCACATCCGTATGTGACTACAGGAAAAACCATAGCCTTGACTAGATGAACCTTTGTTGGCAAAGGAATGTCTCTGCTTTTGAATATGCTATCTAGGTTGGTCCTTTCCTTCCAAGGAGTAAGCGTCTTTTAATTTCATGGCTGCAGTCACCATCTGCAGTGATTTTGGAGCCCAAGAAAATAAAGTCTGACACTGTTTCCACTGTTTCCCCATCTATTTCCCATGAAGTGGATGGGACCAGATGCCATGATCTTCGTTTTCTGAATGTTGAGCTTTAAGCCAACTTTTTCACTCTCCACTTTCACTTTGATCAAGAGGCTTTTGAGTTCCTCTTCACTTTCTGCCATAATGGTGGTGTTATCTGCATGTCTGAGGTTATTGATATTTTTCCCGGCAATCTTAATTCCAGCTTGTGTTTCTTCCAGGCCCTGCGTTTCTCATGATGTACTCTGCATATAAGTTAAATAAGCAGGGTGACAATATTCAGCCTTGACGTACTCCTTTTCCTATCTATAAACTTCCTGATCATCAATATTTTTTCAGTTTCTGAGAAAGGTGGGCTTACATTTCCAACTATTATTGTAGATTTTTATCTTTTCTTTTAGTTTATCAGCTTTAATCTATTTTGAAGATATATTTTATGCACTCTCTACTTTCAATCTTTTCTGTCCTTATAGTTAAAGAATATATCTTATAAAGAGCATAAAATCAGATTTTGTTTTAAAAAAAATGTAGTCTGTCAGTCACTGTCTTTTAAAAAGCTTTTTATTGGGTATAGTTGATTCACAAAGTTGTGTTAGTTTCTGCTGTACAGCAAAGCGTATCAGTTATACCTATACACATATTCACTCATTTTTAAATTGTTTTCCCATATAGGCCATTACAAGTACTGAGTAGAGTTACCTGTGCTATATAGGAGGTCTTATTGGTTATCTATTATATATATAGTAGTGTGTATATGGAGAAGGCAATGGCACCCCACTCCAGTACTGTTGCCTGGAAAATCCCATGGAAAGAGAAGCCTGGTAGGCTGCAGTCCATGGGGTCGCACAGAGTCGGACACGACTGAAGCGACGCAGCAGCAGCAGCAGCAGCAGCTGTGTGAATATGCCAGTTGAAATGTTTAGTCAGTTTACTTTTAATTACTGAGATAATTGGGTTTAGTTATATGATCTTGCTGATTTTTTTAAATAAATTAATTTATTTTAATTGGAGGCTAATTACTTTACAATATTGCAGTGGTTTTTGCCGTACATTGACATGAATCAGCCATGGATGCACATGTGTCCCCATCCTGAACCCCTCTCCTACCTCCCTCCCCACCCCATCCCTCAGGGTTGTCCCAGTGCACTGGGTTTGAGTGCCCTGTTTCATGTATCAAACTTGGACTGGTGATCTATTTCACATATGGTAATACACATGTTTCAATGTGATTCTCTCAAATCATCCCACCATTGCTTTCTCCCACAGAGTCCAAAAGTCTGTTCTTTACATCTGTGTCTCTTTTACTGTCTCGCATACAGGGTCATCATTACCATCTTTCTAAACTCCATATATATGTGTTAATATACTGTATTGGTGTTTTTCTTTCTGACTTATTTCACTCTGTATAATAGGCTCCAGTTTCATCTACCTCATTAAAAGTGATTCAAATGAATTTTTTTATAGCTGAGTAATACTCCATTGTGTATACATACCACAACTTTCTTATCCATTCATCTGCTGATGGACATCTAGGTTGCTTCCATGTCCTAGCTATTGTAAACAGTGCTGCAATGGACATTGGGGTACACATATCTCTTTCAGTTCTGTTTTCTTTGGTGTGTATGCCCAGCAGTGGGATTGCTGGGTCATATGGCAGTTCTATTTCCAGTTTTTTAAAGGAATCTTCACACTGTTCTCTATATTGGCTATACTAGTTTGCATTTCCACCAACAGTGTAAGAGAGTTCCCTTTTCGCCACACCCTCTCCTTGCTGTTTTCTTTTTGATTTATTTTTTCTTTGTTTCTTTTTTGGATGAATTGATTATTTTCATTATTACATTTTTTTCTATTCTGTTTACTTTAAAAATAGACATTATCTTATTATTCCGTTAATGATTTTCCAGGACTGGATTTATCAGACTCCCCTAGATTAGTGCATTAACCACTTCCCAAGTGATGCAGGGATCTAACAACAGTTTAACCCCATTTACCTTTTGTGCTGTTACTATATATTTTAAATTTACACACATTTGACTTTCCTTTAAGCCAAGAAAATTTTTTAAAACATTTTTTTAAAATATATTTTTTAAACACAAAATAACCCACCAATCCTCTGGTGTCCCCTTTCTAATCTTCTACTAAATCTTTTGTTTCAAATTCTAATACTAGTTATGGTGTTTTTCAGTTCTAAAAGTTTCATTTAATTTAAAAAATAGATTCCAGGTCTTTTAAAATATCTGTATTTTTATTTATCATTTGAGCATACTAATCACTGTTATTGTCGTTCAGTTGCTAAGTCATGTCTGACTCTTGGCGACCCCGTGGACTGCAGCATGCCAGGCTTCCCTGTCCTTTGCTATCACCTGGAGTTTGCTCAAACTAATACTAATCATAGTTATTTTGAAGTTCCTGTTTTATACCATTACTAGCTCACTCATCTGTGGATCTATTTCTAGTGAAACCCATTTCTTTTGATTTTTAGTCATTTGGTTTTTAAAAATTTTTTAGCTTGCTTATACCTTTTTTTCTTGTATTATGGATGTTATGTATAAAAAATGTAAAAGTTCTAGATGAAGTTATTTTTCTTCAAAGAGGTCAATTTTTCTCCTAACAAGCAGATAGAATATAGACGAGTCAACTTGATCTTGTTATAGGCTTTCTAATGGGTGGCTTCTTTCCGTTTTGTCCTTACTCCTGGAGTGTGATACTTACTTGTAGGATATGACACTCATGTTACCTTATGATTTTTACCTTATGATTTTTGATGACATTTAAACTTCAAACTCCACCTTCTCAGCACCATACGATGGCGTGAAATAATTGCTCAGATTTTGAAGTGTTCAGTTGCTTCACCCCTGCCCCACTGGGTATCTTAGGGTCTTTCCTTGCATAATACATCTTATAATGTGATCAGTGATTTGAGAGGAATATGTGCCCAGTGTCCAGGTTCTGTTTTCTCTGTGATTTTGCCCTCAAGTCCTAGCTGCTCTGTCAGTCCTGAATACTAACTTTCGTCTATCCAACCAGCAAGGCTGCCATTTGTTTTGAGCTTTATTTACCTGAACTTGTTATTGTTGTTTAGTTTCTAAGTTGTGTGACTCTTTTGTGACCCCATGAACTGTAACCCACCAGGTTCCTCTGTCCATGGGATTTCCAGGCAAGAGTACTGGAGTGGGTTGACATTTCCTTCCCCAGGGAATCTGCCCGACCCAGGGATCGAACCCTCTAAATACGTCTCCTCTAAATATGTCTTCTGTGTGGCAGTTGTCTTTACCACTGAGCCACCTATGGAGCCCATTTACCTGCGTTACAATTCGGAAAATGCTCTCAGAGGGGGGAAAAAAGCCAGAATGCTTAGCCCCTTTCTAAAATCTCTCCAAAATCATAATCTCCCCCACCTCCATTTCTGTCTGTGCTGATTGTTCTACTAGGCTTCAAACATTTTTTACATATTTTGTGCAGCTTTTATAGTTGTATTTGGCAGGAGAGCTAGTCCAATAGAAGCGACTCTATCATAGTAGGACTTTAAAGTCTTTCATCTCAGTTTTAAGTAAATAAATTGAAGCTTGGAAAAGTTATGTAAATTGTCCAAGGTCAAATTGTTTGTAAATGGCAGAGCTGGGATTTAAATCTAGGCCTTCTGACTCCCAAGCTATGTTCTTTTTTTTTTCTTCTAATTTTATTTTATTTTTAAACTTTACATAATTGTATTAGTTTTGCCAAATATCAAAATGAATCCGCCACAGGTATACATGTGTTCCCCATCCCGAACCCTCCTCCCTCCTCCCTCCCCATACCATCCCTCTGGGCCGTCCCAGTGCACCAGCCCCAAGCATCCAGCATCGTGCATCGAACCAAGCTATGTTCTTATTGACTACACTTAGTACATCCTGATCATAATAGTGACTGTGTATTGAGTACTTATTATGCTCCAGGCAGTGTTAGTTGCTTTCAAAATAATATCTTTTTTCTTGATAAAAATCCTATCAAAGAGAAGGTGTTATCTCTATTTTACAGATGCAGAAATGAAACTCAGGAGTTCAGGCCTTTTTTTCAAGGGTATTGAGAACATAAATGGCAACTTATGGGTTTGAATCCAACTCTGTACCATCTCCTACCCTCATACAAGAAGTTAATTATTAGATGTAGGAACTTGGCCAATTACTTCTCTGAGCCCTAGCATTCTAATTTGTAGATGTGAATATCAGTAATACTGTTTGACTTGCAGAGGAGGTTATGAGTGGGAAGACAGTGTAAAGGTTCATGGCATTCCTAGACATGAATATTAACTTTTGGACAGCTTTATCAATTCATGCTACAATGTTATTGATCCAAATGGAGGAGTCCCATGGGGGCCCAGGAATACTGACACTCCATAAGTATATCTGGTGACTTTAATGTTAATGACGACTGACAAGTTGGAAAAATATTTCTAAATATGTCTTTTAAGCATTGTTAAAGACTGGTTTTAAACAACTGTGTAAAATAAATTACTGTGTTTAAAACTTTTATGTGATTATTGTTAACTGATATAAAAGTTACAGGAGAAAATGTTGTCTTCTCTGCATAGTTTTTGAGTTGTTTTATCAAAAATATTAAATTGTTTCTGCAAAGTTCTTCAGTTTGAATAGGGTTAAGTAATTTTTAGTGCAACATATATTATTTTTCTTTAAAGCAACAAAGTATTCTACCTCTAATTTTGAATATTGTGCCTTAAAAAAGAAATATCTCTGCTGATCCAAAAGTTACAGATTTATTTTATCCTTTACATACTGTAATTTCCTTAATTTTGATTTTATTTGACTCATTTTCAACAAATATGCATTCAGCAACTGCTGTTTGCCTGGCACTCCAGGGGAGGCAAGCAAGTGTCTGTGGCTCAGCCGCATCTTCTAAAAATCTCACGGGTGAGACTGAGATCTCAAGCCTGAGATCGTCGTCATATAATAGAAACGCATAGAGCAATGGCTATATTGAGCACAAACAAGCACTGAAGCACGTGGCATAGCCACGCTTGCTTTGGGTGTTCAGGAATGCTGGGGAGAACTTTCAGAGGTCAGACTCTATAATTGGTCCCCTTGAATTTAAAACCCAGCTCTGTTGCTTATTGACCACATGACCTTTGGCAAGTTATTTACCCCTGTAAGGCTTGTTCCTCTTTTGTAAAATGGAGATAATAATAGTACCTAATTAATAGGTTTCTTGTGAGGAGTTTATCTATATGCATGTTTAACACAGGACCTTTCTCAATATGATGTTCTATAAATTGTTATTGTTATTCTGAATATTATTGAAGGAGGACAGAATTTGGCTTGAAGTGGTGCAAAGCATTCTGGGAGGTGAGATTGTTTGTGGAGCGACAAGAGCCCATTCTCCAGAGAGCTAACAGAAATGAGCAGGAGAAGGAACAGTTAGACATGTTTATGCCCACAGTTTGGAATGGTCTGTGTTCCCTCCCTTAGATTTGGCACCCGTCACCAATCTTCTTTTTGCTAAGCTCAGTTTGGCCATGTAAGGTTATGAGGGCTGATGAAGTGGCTAAAGTAGGTAAAGTTATTTTTCCCTAAGGTTTCATCATTCTCTGTTTCTCATGGGGTCTTACATGAACCTTCAGAAGTTGAAAGTTCTTTCTCTCCTGAAGGCATTCCCATGGAATTGAGGGCACCTCTTTTGGGGAATTGGGTTCACTTGTCTGAAGGGTGAAGTCTTATTATGTGTAATGAGTCAACTCCATTTTTAAAATTAATTAATTTACTGACTTGGCTGTGTTGGTCTTAGTTGTGGCACACCAAGTCTTTGTTGCATCACGTGGAATCTTTTCGTTGCAGTGCAGGGACTTTCTAGTTGTGTTGTGTAGGCTTCAGTAGTTGTGGCATGTGGGAACTTAGTTCCCTGGTCAGGGATCATACCAGCTGGCAAAGCAGATTCTTAACCACTGGGCCAACAAGGAAGTCCCCACTCAACTCCATTTTATTCATCTTTCTAGATCAGTTGCTCATAGAGTGCTGCTAAGTCACTTCCGTCGTGTCTGACTCTGTGCGACCCCAGAGACGGCAGCCCACCAGGCTCCCCCATCCCTGGGATTCCCCGGCAAGAACACTGGAGTGGGTTGCCATTTCCTTCTCCAATGCATGAAAGTTAAAAGTGAAAGCAAAGTCGCTCAGTCGTGTCCAACTCTTAGCGACCCCATGGACTGCAGCCTACCAAGCTCCTCCGTCCATGGGATTCTCCAGGCAAGAGTACTGGAGTGGGGTGCCATTGCCCTCTCCGGCTCATAGAGTAACCATACTAAAAACAACCACCCCCATATTATCATTAAGCTTAAAACTGGTTGGGTGACGTTGGGCAACTTCAGCTTGTCCAGATGTTGCAGTTCTGTTTTCCCTACGCTGTTACTGTGGGGCTAGCTGTGCTATCTGAAGTGGCTCAGACCTCTAGTCCAGGTGTCCTCAGGAGTAAGTCAGGACGCAGCAGAAGTCTCATGCTTGTGAGCAGCTGAGAGAAGTCAGTCGGGACTCACTGTTAGGGCAATGGCTTCCCCAGGTCCTCCTCCAGTCCTAGGACTGGTGAATTACAATTTAAGGAGTTTTTCTCCGTAATATGTTTACTCATTGGTGGCTAGTAGCAGGTGGGGAGAAGGTGAAAGTTAAACCCCATTCATGAACAGTTGTTTTGTGGGGTCAGCAGGATTGGCAGTGGTGATTGGGTGCCAGGAACCCTACACCACCTCCTCCTGTCCCAAGCTTCTTTGCATTGACACTGATAGGGATCAGGCTTTATCCCGTGTTCAAAGGCAGAGTAGCTGATAGTCCCAGGGTAAGGCCAAATAACAAGACTTTTGAGAGACATGATATTAAAAAAAAAAAAAAAAACAGCAGAATGAATTGCAGTTCTGTCAGAAGCAGAAATATTAAAAAAACAAACCAAATGACCGAGAATCTTAAGTTAGCCTGAAGGGATATCAGGAAAGATATGAAGAGTATGAAATAAAAACAACAAATCACAAGAGTAACCAAGCAGAAGTCTTCCTGTATGTAAAATATTACTATCTGGGGAATTTGAGAAAAGTTTCCAGCATCTTTATAATTTATTATAACTGTATATACATCTACAGATACCTCAATAAAATTTTCATTAAAAAGAGAGGCAGTATCTCTCATATTTAAAGAATATTGTTGGTCAGTCAGTAAGGCATGTCTGATTCTTTTGTTTTTGTTTTCTACCCCATCGACTGTAGCATGCCAGGTTCCTCTGTTTTCCACTATCTCCCAGTATTTATTCAAATTCATGTCCGTTGAGTCAGTGATGCTATCTAACCATCTCATCCTCTGCCATTCTCTTCTCCTTTTGCCTTCAGCCTTTGCCAGCATCAGGGTCTTTTCAAATGAGTCAGCTCTTCACATCAGGTGGCCAAAGTATTGGAGTTTCAGCTTCAACATCAGTCCTTCCAATGAACACTCAGGACTGATCTCTTTTAGGATGGACTGGTTGGATCTCCTTGCAGTCCAAGGGACTGTCAAGAGTCTTCTCCAACAGCACAGTTCAAAAGCATCAATTCTTCAGTGCTCAGCTTTCTTGATAGTTCAACTCTCACATCCATATGTGACTACTGGAATTTGGGATTGGAATGAAAACTGACCTTTTCCAGTCCTGTGGCCACTGCTGAGTTTTCCAAATTTGCTGACATATTGAGTGCAGCACTTTCACAGCATCATCTTTTAGGGTTTGGAATAGCTCAACTGGAATTCCATCACCTCCTTTAGCTTTGTTCATAGTGATGCTTTCTAAGGCCCACTTGACTTCACGTTCCAGGATGTCTGGCTCTAGGTGAGTGATCACACCATCATGATGATGTGGGTCATGAAGATCTTTTTTTGTACAGTTCTTCTGTGTATTCTTGCCATCTCTTCTTAATATCTTCTGCTTATGTTAGGTCCATACAATTTCTGTCCTTTATTGAGCCCATTTTTGCATGAAATGTTCCCTTGGTTTCTCTGATTTTCTTGAAGAGATCTCTAGTCTTTTCACATTCTCTTGTTTCCTCTATTTCCTTGCATTGATCACTGAGGAAGGCTTTCTTATCGCTCCTTGCTATTCTTTGAAACTCTGCATTCAGATGGGTATATCTTTCCTTTTCTTCTTTGCTTTTCACTTCTCTTCTTTTAACAGCTATTTGTAAGGCCTCCTCAGACAGCCATTTGCTTTCTTGCATTTCTTTTTCTTGAGGATGGTCTTGATCTCTGTCTCCTGTACAGTGTCACAAACCTCCGTCTATAGTTCATCAGGCAGTCTATCAGATCTAGTCCCTTAAATCTATTTCCCACTTCCACCATATAATCATAAGGGATTTGATTTAGGTCATACCTGAATGGTCTAGTGGTTTTCCCCACTGTTTTCAATTTAAGTCTGAGTTTAGCAGTAGGAGTTCATGATCTGAGCCACAGTCAGCTCCTGGTCTTGTTTTTGCTGGCTGTATAGAGCTTTTTCATCTTTGGTTGCAAAGAATATAATACATCTGATTTCGGTGTTGACCATCTGGTAATGTCCATGTGTAGAGTCTTCTCTTGCGTTGTTTGAAGAGGGTGTTTGCTATGACCAGTGCATTTTCTTGGCAAAACTCTATTAGCCTTCACCCTGCTTCATTCTGTACTCCAAGGCCAAATTTGCCTTTGTCTTATTCCAGGTGTTTCTTGACTTCCTACTTTTGCATTCCAGTCCCCTATAATGAAAAGGATATCTTTTTTGGGTATTAGTTCTAAAAGGTCTTGTAGGTCTTCATAGAACCATTCAACTTCAGCTTCTTCAGTGTTACTGGTCAGGGCATAGACTTGGATTACTGTGATATTGAATGGTTTGCCTTGGAAACGAACAGAGATCATTCTGTTGTTTTTGAGATTGCACCCAAGTACTGCATTTCAGACTCTTTTGTTGACCATGATGGCCACTCCGTTTCTTCTAAGGGATTCCTGCCCACAGTAGTAGATATAATGGTCATCTGAGTTAAATTCACCCATTCCAGTCCATTTTAGTTTGCTGATTCCTAAAATGTCGATGTTTACTCTTGCCATCTCCTGTTTGACCACTTCCAATTTGCCTTGATTCATGGACCTAACATTCCAGGTTCCTATGCAATATTGCTCTTTACAGCATTGGACCTTGCTTCTATCACCAGTCACATCCACAGCTGGGTATTGTTTTTGATTTGGCTCCATCCCTTCATTCTTGCTGGAGTTATTTCTCTACTGATCTCCAGTAGCATATTGGGTAACTACCCACTTGGGGAGTTCATCTTTCAGTGTCCTATCTTTCTGGCTTTTCATACTGTTCAATGCCAAAGAATGCTCAAACTACCGCACAATTGCACTCATCTCACATGCTAGTAAAATAATGCTTAAAATTCTCCAAGTCAGGCTTCAGCAATAAGTGAACCATGAACTTCCAGATGTTCAAGCTGGTTATAGAAAAGGCAGAGGAACCAGAGACCAAATTGCCAACATCCGCTGGATCATCAAAAAAGCAAGAGAGTTCCAGAAAAACATTTATTTCTGCTTTATTGACTATGGCAAAGCCTTTGACTGTGTGGATCACAATAAACTGTGGACAATTCTTCAAGAAATGGGAATACCAGACCACCTAAACTGCTTCTTGAGAAACCTGTATTCAGGTCAGGAAGCAACAGTTAGAACTGGACATGGAACAACAGACTGGTTCCAAATAGGAAAAAGAGTACGTCAAGACTGTATATTGTCACCCTGCTTATTTAACTTATATGCAGAGTACATCATGAGAAACACTGGGCTGGAAGAAGCACAAGCTGGAATTAAGATTGCCAGGAGATATATCAATAACCTCAGATATGCAGATGACACCACCCTTATGGCAGGAAGTGAAGAACTATGAAAGTGAAAGAGGAGAGTGAAAATGTGGGCTTAAAGATAACATTCAGAAAACTAAGATCATGGCATCCAGTCCCATCACTTCATGGCAAATAGATGGGAAAACAGTGGAAACAGTGTCAGACTTTATTTTGGGGGGCTCCAAAATCACTGCAGATGGTGATAGCAGCCATGAAATTAAAAGATGCTTGCTCCTTGGAAGGAAAGTTATGACCAACCTAGACAGCATATTGAAAAGCAGAGACATTACTTTGTCAACAGAGGTCCATCTAGTCAAGGCTGTGGTTTTTCCAGTGGTCATGTATGGATGTGAGAGTTGGACTATAAAGAAAGCTGAGTGTCAAAAAACTGATGCTTTTGAACTGTGGTGTTGGAGAAGACTCTTGAGAGTCCCTTGTACTGCAAGGAGATCCACCCAGTCCATCCTAAAGGAAATCAGTCCTGGGTGTTCATTGGAAGGACTGATGTTGATGCTGAAACTCCAATGCTTTGGCCACTTGCTGTGAAGAGCTGACTCCTTGGAAAAGACCCTGATGCTGCGAAAGTTGAGGGCAGGAGGAGAAGGGGACGACAGAGGATGAGATGGTTGGATGGCATCACCGACTCAATGGACGTGGGTTTGGGTGGACTCCGGGAGATGGTGATGGACAGGTAGGCCTGGTGTGCTGCAGTTTATTGGGTCCCAACGAGTCTGACACGACTGAGCGACTGAACTGAACTGAACTGAACTCTTCATGGGGTTCTCAAGGCAAGAATACTGAAGTGGTTTGCCATTCCCTTCTCCAGTGGACCAAATTTTCTACATATTAGATGGTTAAGAAGTACATAAAAACCACAGTAAATATGGCCCTTTTCCTTGCAAAAGACCAGAACTTTTGCTTGTGTGGATGGGCCTCAGGAAGATTGCATGTGAGTGTTATGGTGAGGTGGAAGGAGGCTTGTCTGAAGTTGGAGGAAAGTTGTAACACATCCATGTAGCTTATTATGGACATAGTGAAGTGATGCATCTGATGGCTGTGTGGAATTATTCATGTGTGCATTTTGTTTCTTGTAGAGGAAATTATACATAAGAAAATGAAAAATTTGTATTATGCTCAAATATGTATCATATATCCTAATATATCAATCATATTGAAAAAAAATCAACCTTTCAAAATAAGTGTTACAGCAGAACTGACTGTACCTGTTGGGCACTGAGAGGAAATTAAGGCAGAAATAAGGTAACCCAGAAGACTTTAAACACGACACTTTGATTTTTAAAAAGTTTTATTTATTTTTTAATTTTTTAGTTAAATGGAAATTCTTTAGAGGCTATCATGCTTTATAATTTTCAGACGTTTTACACACTTGGTGTCATATAATCCCCTGGTAACTCTTTTTCTCTTATCCCCTGCCCCTATACTGCCCCTCCCCACTTCCTCTCCCCACTATAGTTCCACAATAGAGGACAAACCACTAATTTGTTCTCCATATCTGTGAGTCTGCTTCTTTTTTTTTTAATTTGCTAGTTGTATTTTTTTAAATTCCACTTATAAGTGATATCATACAATATTTGGTTTTCTTTTACTAATTTTATGATGCCCTCCACGATTACCCAAGTTGCTACAAATGATGGTATTTTATTATTTTTTATGGCGGAGTATATTCCATTATATATAATAAAATATATACCACATCTTATTTATCCACTCATCTGTTGATGGACACTTAGGTTGCTTCCGTACCTTGGCAATTATACATCATGCTGCTTTGAATATTGGGGTGCAGTGTACTTCTCTTAACCCAGCACTATCACCTCTAGGAATTTAACCTAGGGAAATATTAAGAGATGTTGCCCATTAATAAATGAAAATTTTTTAGCATAGTGAAAAATTTTGAACAAGGTTAAGGCCAACCATATGAGATTGTTAAATTATGGCCATTCATTAACAAAACAGTATGTTGTTGTTAATAATCATTTTTTAAAAGGGCATATATATATATATATATACACACACATATATAAATAAATTTATTTAAGTAAAAAAATGTTGAGTTGGTTTAAAGGAAAGCATTATGTACATACTGGAACAGGTAGCACACAAACATGGTGAAGTCTTGGGAGTAGTGTTGAAATACTGACATTTAAAAAAGACTAGTCAGTCATATCACGTCCAGATTTTTAGCCTGTAACCTATTGCTTATCTATTTATACTTTCAGAGAAGGCAATGGCAACCCACTGCAGTACTCTTGCCTGGAAAATCCCATGGATGGAGGAGCCTGGTAGGCTGCAGTCCATGGGGTTGCTAGGAGTTGGACACGACTGAGCGACTTCACTTTCACTTTTCACTTTCATGCATTGGAGAAGGAAATGGCAACCTACTCCAGTGTTCTTGCCCGGAGAATCCCAGGGACGGGGGTGCCTGGTGGGCTGCTGTCTATGGGGTCGCACAGAGTCGGACACGACTGAAGTGACTTAGCAGCAGCAGCAGCAGCAGCAGGTCTCATAGGTTATACAAATCTCCCAACCTCTTGGATTATAGAATTGAGGTTTCCTGAAGGCTGTTTAAAGAAATCTGGCATCCAATGATGAATCATTAAAAGGGCATATATTGATGAGAAAATATTCATGATGTATTACCAAAATTTGAAATGATCATTTCACAAGGCTCTTTATGGAATATCAATTTTATAAAACCAATAAATTACATATATATATAGCACAAATGTTGAAATGACACGTTAGCATTATCTTTTGGTAATGAGTTTATGCTTGCTTTATGTTTGTGCTTTCTTATTTTTCCCTAATATTTCAGCAGTGAATTTGTATTTTCTTAAAAAAAGATTATTTGTCTCATTTAAACTAAAAAAAGCACAGCTTGTCTTGATTCAGGATGCATTTGATGTCCCCAGGACCCATCTTTCATCTCAGCTTTCCCAGAGTACCTTCACAGTTGGGGTCCCCCTCCAGACCCTTGTGGGAGTTGGAAGGAGGCTGCTGACTCATGTCTAGAAGAAAAGAGTCTGTGTCTGTTTTTATAATGAGAGAAAAATATACCCAAGTTTTGAAAGAACATACAATGATTTTACTGATGGAACCAAGTCCTAGAAGTCAAAGACAGGAGTAGGATCCGGGCACCAGCAAGGAGATACACACAGACACATACACACAGACACAGGCATACACACACAGACACACACAGAGGCACACACAGAGATACACAGACACACACACAGGCACACACAGACACACATGCAGAGACACACAGATACACACAGAGGCACACACAGAGGCACACACAGACAAACATGCAGAGACACACAGATACACACAGACACACACAGAGGTACACACAAACACGCATGCAGACACATACAGAGATACACACACAGACACATAGAGATACACACACAGACACACACAGGCACACATACAGACACACACAGAGATACACACACAGACACACACAGACACACACACAGACACACATGCAGACACACACAGAGATACACACACACACATACACACAGACACACATACAGACACACACAGAGATACATACACAGACACACAGAGGCACACACAGACACACATGCAGATACACACAGAGATACACACACACACACAAACACACATGGAGACACACACAGAGATACACACACAGACACACACACACACACACACATTTTCTTTCCCCTCCAAGAGGACTTCTGTGTGTGTGACTATGGATAGACCGCTGTGTTTCCTTCTCGCTCTAATCGTCCTTGAGGCTCCAGAGACCCATATGCTAGCCTGATTACCATACAAGTCAGGGAAGTGTTTGGTATGTTTAATCTAAATCACTCTTTCTGGAAAACATAATACATTTTTTGATGTGTTTAACCTTTTGGAGAAATCGACTGGACATTATCTTTCAGCCACCAGAGTGCTGTTACATTAAATCTACCATCAGCCTTCTCCAATAGGGTGGTCTGTCTCTTTTTAATTGTCCTGTGGAGTGATGATGATGATCTGGAGTAGAGAATGAACTGTGTCTAAATCACGAGGAAGGATGAAGGAATGCCACGTGTGGGAAGAGGCACTTCAGAGCTTGAAATTTTGTATCAAATGTGGTGACATCCTAGGGTCCTGCATTGGGTGATATTTCAGAAAGCCTATCACCATCATGTTGAATATTCATTAACAGCAGCTTTGGTTTGTTGTACGTTTTCCATGTGCTCGAAGATTCGAAGGAAAGAAGGTAGTCTGGTGGGGACACAATATAGACCTGGAAGGAATGAGGTTTAATGGAGTTGTTGTTTATGTGTTAGTCAGAGGGCAAGGTCATGGCAGACATATCACCATAGTGACTCAAATGGTTGGTGGATCACCTGTATCTTAATCTGACTTTTTGAGGTTTTAAGATTTAGATGCTTGGGCTCCAAGATCTGAGTCAGAATCTCTGGGAGTGGCTCAGGATTTTAAATATGCATTCTTCTCTCTCTTTCTCTTTATGCTGATGTATTTGGCTTATTGGCAGAAGGTGTCCAGGGGAGGCTTCTTAGATGTGGCAGGTGGGAACTGAGCTTGATATGAAAAGATGGAGAAGAGCAGCATGCTTTCCCAGGTAGAGAGGAGCCAGACACAAAGGCGGAGAGGTGTCTAAGCAAGGTCCACTCTGTGGGCAGTGAGAAAGGCGATGTGGATGGACCACATGGTTGGGGAATATGGATAAAACTGAGAAGGGCGTCTGAGACCTGGGTTGTAAAACCCAGAAGTTCTGTACCCTTTTTTCATTTGTGTGATGATACAGATTTAAAATTTGATGTTTCTAGGCACAGAACAATGTAATAAGCATATGTAGCTTTTGATCCCACCCCCCGCAACTCACAACCTGCCTGGCCAACGCAGAACTCAAATTTTCAGGGAGGTAAAGCCAATATTATCATACTCTTTTATTCTACTGTTCATAAGAGAATTTTACAAGCATGCAACAACAAAATGAAACACTGCAAGTTCTTTAAACATTGCAGTTTATAAGTAGAATGAATAAATTGACCAATGTTTTCACAATTAAATTTTACATTAGGAAAGGAGCTTTGGTTTTAGATATCCACTGTACTTCCAAAGAAGTATGTTTCATGAAAGAAAGGCATAAATAAGTTCAGTTATATATTATGTGGTTAAATAAAAGTCACATAATTTACCAGTTTCAACATAAAATTTATATGCTTGTTTTACAGCAGACTTTGCTTCCATCATGTGTAATGGCTCTGTTGATGCTCTGGATGTTCTTGTATCCTTATCTATGTGCAATGAGAAGAGAGAGAAACTGTTCATTCTTCTATCATCTCTCTCTGCTGTTTTCCAGGTCAGAAGGTACCTGACCTCCTCAGTGTTCAGGAGATGTCTTAGCCATTGGAAAGTTTATAAACCCCCTGGTCAGGCTGCTCTGTAGAGATGCTGGCATGACAAGCAGCTCCATTGTGTCTAGACCTGCATTATACTCATGAATTCTGGTTGGATGCCCATGTTCAAAGCTGAAGTGCATTTCCCCTGTCACTGGCAGCTTGATGGGGGTAACATGTCCTCCTGATGGTTCACTGAACTAGCTTTGGCAAATCTTTTATCTGAATTACCTTTTGACTCCTCTCATTTCCTATATCTTGATGCATCGTATCATAGATACTTAAATTTGGTGAAAGTTCATCAAGTGGTTATTACAAAATGAGGCTACCAAACAGAGATGTAATAATATGGTTTAACCTGTGAGTAAAACTCTAAAAGGTAGAAGTCCCTGTCAAGTCAACTCCATAGGACTTCAGTAATTCCTAGTTGTAGAAAAATGAAGAGCACAGGTAGGAGGCTATGAGTCATGAAACCCCCACTTTGCTGGCTAAAAAACATCTACCTATTCATCTGTTGATGGACTTTTAGGTTGCTTTCATGTCCTGGCTATTGTAAATAGTGCTGTGATGAACATTGGGGTGCATGTGTCTTTTTGAATTGTGTTTTTCTTAGGGTTTATGTCCAGTAGTGGGGTTTCTGGGACATATGGTAGTTCTATATCTGGTTTTCTAAGGAACCTCCAAACTGTTCTCCATAGTGGCTGCGTCAGTTTACATGCCCACCAAAAGGGCAAAAGGGTTTCCTTTTCTCCACACCCTCTCTGGGATTTATTGCTTGTAGTTCTTTCAATGATGGTATTCTGGCTGGAGTAAGGTGGTAGTCTCATTGTGGTTTTGATCTGAATTTCTCTAATGATTAGTGGTGTTGCACGTCTTGGCCATCTGTATGATAGAGAGCTAGTGGGAAGCTGCTGTATAGCACCAGGAGCTCAGTTTGGTGCTCCGTGGTGACCTAGAGGAGTCGGATAGAGGGTGGGTTGGAAAGAGGTCCAAGAGGGGAGGTATATATGTATGCATATAGCTGATTCACTTCATTGTACAGCAGAAACTGACACAACCTTCTAAAGCAATTATACCCACCCCAATAAAAAACCACCCATTTTCCTCTAACTTGAAAAATTATATCACGGTGACTCAGTAACAGTGATTTACTTTGTTGTAAGATACCTTTGAGTTTAGCCTGATGTATATAATGAATACATCACTGGCAATCTCTAGTAGCTTAAGTGTTTTTCACACTATGATTCTTAGTGTTAAACCTGACAGCTGATGGAAACTACCTGCAGAATTGTGGTGGTTGGCAATGGGGGGTTCCCTGTAGGAATGTGACATGATAAAACTGATACACTATCTAGGAAGTGCAGGATGAACTGAGGGTGAGGCTGGAACAGGAGACTCAGGAGAAGATAATTTCAGTAACCCAGGGGAAAAATGGTGTGCGTCCTCTTGGCTCTTGGTAGTGGGACTTGGAAAGAGGGGACATCTGAGAAGAGAAGGTAGACGTTTTTGGAGGAGACCAGTAGGAGGACACAGACGGCGTCTGTAAGAGAGGAATATTTTCTAGTGGTGTCCTGTCTCCTGAGGAAGGTAAAAAGAACAAATCGAGGCAGTCATACGCTCTGTGTGGCAGCAAATAGTCGGTTTACCCTGGGGAGAGACATGAAAAACCTCTGCTTGCGGAGACTGCAAGTCATTTCCATCTCCTCAGGCTGAGTGAAAACCCCAGCTGCGTGATTTCTTAGCCAATTATGGGAACTTGCACAGCAAATGCAGTGCATTTAATGCAAGGCTACAAATCTAGGACAAATTTCTGCTTTGATTTCCTTATTTCATCTGCAATTTCCTTTTTACAGTTCTCACTTACAGGGACTTACGGTGGCATCAAGGAGGACTAAGAGGCAACTTCCTCTCGCATTTCTGTTTCCAGTCTTTTTCCTGAGATGCAGATGTTGGGTGACATGGTGGGTTTCTGTTGGAACCCTGCAGCCAGGGAACTGAGCCAGGCCCTAAAACAGGTGGGACTGGGGAAGGCAGGGTGGACACACTGTACTCGACTTCTCAGGGGCTGCTTTTCTACCAGGAAAGGAGCCTGGCCTGAGGTGTGGGGTCCTTTCATGCAAGGAGAAGTTGACCATGAAAAACTCAACACATTGTAAAAAGCGCCTGGGAATCTCTAAAATATTTGCTCCAAAGGCCTTCGCCATTATTTCATTACTGACTTTTCTCAGGGGCTGTTTGGGCCTCTTGCCTTGAACTGTAAGGATAGTGACTCCCACTGCCCCTGCCGTGTTCTGCTAACAGACTTTGTTCTAGGTGAGCTTCAGTCCATGTGATCGCGAAGAGTTGGACACGATGCAGCGACTAACAAACACACACATGATTTACTTAGATCGTCTGACACTCTGACTCTCCGTGGGTCTGAATTCTGATATCTCTGGCCAGTGCAAAAAATTTTTTTCTTTTTTACTAGTAATAATAATGTGTTTAATAGTAAAAGAAAAGGATTGACAGATTTTGGATTGGCCAATGAATTTTTAACTTAGGCTCGACTCGTGACTCAGACAGTGAAGAATCCACCTGCAGTGCAGGAGACCCAGGTTCCATCCATGGCCAGTGCAAAATTGTTTGTTCCTCCACCAGCAGAGAGGAAGGAGCTGCTGCTTCATTCTCTTCTCTAAATCGGGCATTTGTTCGTTTAGTTGTATCCAACTCTTTGTGACTCCATGGACTACAGCCAGCCAGGTTCCTTTGCCCATGGTATTTCCCAGGCAAGAGTACTGGAAGGAGTTACCATTTCCTCTTCCAGGGGATCTTCCCGACCCAGGGATCGAACACATGTCTCCTGCATCACAGACGGATTCTTTACTGCTGAGCCACTGGGGAAGCCCCATCTCTAAATTCTCATCTTCTAAAATAATAATAATAATAATAATAATAATAATAAGTGACTTCTAGAACTACATTCAAGAAGAATATTAAAACAGGAAGGATCTGTCTTCATACCCAGGTAACAGTGGGAACAGGGGTGTTACTCTCTAGCCCAGGGTGTCCTGAGTGAGCATCTCTGAATATAGGCTGAAAAACAGCTCCCCAAAGATATGTTCATATTCTAATTTCTGGGACCTATAAATATTATTTTACTTGAAAACACAAAACTCTTTGCAAATGTTATTACGTTAGAAATCTTGAGATGAGCATATCATCTTGGAATATACGGGTGGCCTTCTATCCAAGCACAAGTGTCCTCATAAAAATGAGGCAGAGGGAGCATTTATGTATATGAAAGAGGAGGGGGCAATGTGGCCACAGAGGAAAAGACGGAAATGATGGGGCCACAAGCCCAGGAATGCTGACAGCCACCTGGGCTGGAGGAGGCAAGGAATGAGTTTTCCCTTAGAGGCTCTGGAGGAAGTGTGGCCTTGCTGACACTTGATTTCAGCTTGGTGAAGCAGATTTCAGACTTCTGGCCTCTAGAACTATGAGAGAATAAATTTTTATAGTTTTAAGTTTGTTGCAGCTTGTTACAGTAACCCAGAAAATGGAAACAGTTACAAAGCTGTTTTTTCAGCACTTGGCTTTAATAAGGGTCCTGATCTGTAACTATGGGAATAACACAGAAAATTGGGTAGAGTGGAAGATGCAGGAAGTATATCTAATGCCCTGGTCTTCAGAGAATCTGACAGATGTGAAAGCAACAACTTGAGGTCATTTGATGTCCAACCATTTTTCTATTCCCTGTAACAACTGAGTACCCATTATGATCCAAGCACTTGGCCAAATCCAGATTTGTGGCCTTTCCCAAAGCATCTTTTTCTGTAATTCAAACCTATCTTACCTGATCAAGACCTTGAATTTATACCATGTGGATGAGCCTCGTGGATAAGAAAATATAAAAAAGACGGGCTGATAAGGATAGCTGAACTTGTAAGGGAACTACTATGCCATTCCTTTCTTCCCCAGTCAACTCTGTGGCCAGATTTCAAGATTGCTGGGAGACATATTAATAACCTCAGATATGCAGATGACACCACCCTTATGGCAGAAAGCAAAGAAGAACTAAAGAGCCTCTTGGTGAAATTGAAAGAGGAGAGTGAAAAAATTGGCTTAAAACTCAACATTCAGAAAACGAAGATTGTGGCATCCGGTCCCATCACTTCATGGCAAATAGATAGATGAAACAATGGAAACAGTGACAGGCTTTATTTTTTGGGGCTCCAAAATCACTGCAGATGGTGACTACAGCCTTGAAATCAGAAGACACTTGCTTCTTGGAAGCAAAGCTGTGACCAATCTAGACAGCATATTAAAAAGCAGAGACATTACTTTGCCAACAAAGGTCCGTCTTGTTAAAGCTATGGTTTTTCCAGTGGTCATGTATGGATGTGAGAGTTGGACTATAAGGAAAGATGAGCACTGAAGAATTGATGTTTTTGAACTCTGGTGTTGGAGAAGACTCTTGAGAGTCCCTTGGACTGTAAGGAGATCCAACCAGTCCATCCTAAAGGAAATCAGTCCTGAATATTCATTGGAAGGACCGATGCTGAAGCTGAAACGCCAATACTTTGGCCACCTGATGTGAAGAGCTGACTTATTTGAAAAGACCCTGATGCTGAGAAAGATTGAAGGTGGGAGGAAAAGGGCCCAACAGAGGATGAGACTCAATGGACATGAGTTTGGGTAACCTCCGGGAGTTGGTGATGGACAGGGAGGCCTGGTGTGGGTCTATGGGTCGCAAAGAGTCAGATATGACTGAGCAACTGAACTGAACTGAATAGAAAACAATGATTAAGTCTTGTGCTGAAATCAGCATCTTGGTGGTGGAAGAGCAGGAAATATACAGCCTTGGGTAACAGAAAGATTCCAGGTCAAACCAGAGTCAGTCTGGGGCAATGGGTATTTAAAAAAAAAAAAAAGAAAGAAAGCTATAGCCACATTGGTAAAATCTAATCCAGGCCACCAAGGAGAACTGTGAATGTTCTAAAGACAGAAGGAAGGGAGCGAGGAGGGGCATGATGGAGACTGGGGCTCTGCACTAGCTGAGGGAAAGTCCTTTGGGTCATAAGAACATCTGCCTAGCAGCCGGGGCCAGTGGAAGATTTCGTTAGGGTTTATTCACCATGTTTACAGGCTCATTCAGAAGCAAGGAGGTATGGCAGCAAGAGAGTTGCATTTGCAAACACACCAAGTCCACCCAAAGTCTTTTTCCAGCTGGAAAGCCCATGGAAATAGTTTGGAATGGGTCTCATTTAAAACTGGCTAGTGTTTTTCACTCTGAGTCTGAATTTTTGCACCTGGAGTGAAAGGTTTGCTTTAGAGAACTTTAACTCTACAGCACTAGAAAATTTAAACTGTCATATTTGAGAGGGACATTATAGATCACCTTGTCCATTCCAACTGGTTTACAGATCAGAAGCCTGAGGCTCAGATTATGGCAATTACTTATCCAAAGCCACATATCAAGGTATTGGTGAAGGTAGTATTAGAATCTAGCATATGGGGCTTCAGGACCAGGTTCTCCAGTATCCTATATGGATTTTTGAAGGGATGGATTTCCGGGTTTCTGTAAACCACCCAAATTTATATGTCAAAATTTTGTGAATATCTGTACATTTTTTAAAAGAAAGCAAGCCATTTCTGGACATCACATTAAAGGTTAAGGACTTTTCAAAAAGCCATCCATCAGTTAATTCAACAGATTTATTGTGTCTCTGCTGCTGATCAGACCCTCTTTGGAACACTTTGAGCAGTAGGCAGAGGAGGCAGAAGTCCCTGCTTTAAAGGAGCTTGTATTTTACACATTTAATGAGTAAAATATACTGTATGTCAGGTGGTGATAGGTGTATGGAGAAAAATAAAGCAAGCGCAGGGGGTCCAGGGGGCCACTTCTGTTTTACTTGAATTGGAATGAAATATTCCCCACAAGTGCCAAGACTCTTTGCCCTGAGGATCGGGAGCACAGTACCATGAAGGAACGTGGCATGCTGTGCTATGGCCATTTTACAAGGGGGCAGCCCGAGGCAGAGGTGGTGTCCTCAAAGAGCCCGTGATCCTGTTCACTTGTTCATTGTCAGAGATGCCTGTGCCGGGAAAGTGAGAAATTCATTGTCTTGAGCCTCCTGAGGCTGGTTGCTGGGCCATGATGACTTACAGGAGGCCCCATGCTGTCTGCTGTGCAAGGTAGTGATGGTTTCTGTGTCAGCATTATTTATGACCTGCTGCATCACTGCATCCCAGGGAGGGGGGGAAGACAGGGCAGCCAGAGAGGCAGCAGCAGTCGTTGATGGAAGTTCTGGGTTTGGGGATAAATAAAGGATAACCTTTCAATGGCCTGTGCTGCTTCTTTTTCAAAGCATTTTGAGCTTGATTTGATCTTCACATGGTTCTTAGAGGCATGGCAGATATGGTTAATCCCATTGTGAAGCTTTATCATCCAGCACACAGAGGGGTATGAGGTTGTACGGCAGGTTAGAAGCAGGGCCGAGGATTAGAGCTCAGATCCTCGCCTCCTCCATCTGTAGCCTTATTTCATCCCTGTCTCCTTTCTTTCTCTGATCATCCACATTGAATCCAGCAGCAAATCCTTCTCCTTGGAATTATATCTAGAATCTGACCACCTCTGATCATCTGACCACAACTGCCCTAGACCAGAGCACTGTTATCTCTTGCATGGACTATTGTGATAAATGGCTGGCTGGCCTTCATGTTGCGACGTTTTCTTCCTACCTCAAGGTCCAGTCCATCCTCCACTCAGAAGCTCAATAGCCAAGAGTGACTCTTTATTTTTTTTTAAATTTTTAAAAGGTTTTTTTTTTGATGTGGACCATTTTAAAATTCTTTATTGAATTTGTTACAGTATTATTTTTGGTTTATGTTTTGGTTTTCTGGTCATGAGGCATATGGGGTCTTAGCTGCCCAACCAGGGATGGAGCTCACATCCCCTGCATTGAAGGGTGAAGTCTTAACCACTGGACCACCAGAAAAGTCCTTGACTTTCTTAAATATATGTCATATCAAGTTCTCTGCCTACCACCTACCCCCACATCCCCAGTAGCTTTCCATCTGTCAGAATAAGAGCCAGAGTTCCTTCCAAGGCCCAGAAGGCCCTACATCATCTCACCTCTTGCTCCCATTTTTGCCTAATTTTCCCCTCTTCTGTCTCTTACTCCCTCTTCTCCAATCACATTGGCTCTGCTATTCCTCGAATTTGACAAATGCGTTACGATTTGGGAGCCTTTGTGCCTTTTCTTCCTTCTTCCTGGGAGTTCTTTCTCCAGAGATTTCTATGCCATTTCTTTTACTTTATTCATGTCTCTGGGGCTTCCCCGGTGGCTCAGCGGTAAAGAATCTGCCTGCAATACAGGAAACATGGGTTTGATCCCTGGGTCGGGAAGATACCCTGGAGGAAGCCATGGCAACTTACTCCAGTGTTTTCTTGCCTGGAGAACTCCATGGACAGAGGAGCCTGGCAGGCTACAGCCCATAGGGTCACAAAGAGTTGGACATGACTGAAGTGACTTAGCATGCAAGTCTGTCTGCTCAGAGACTTGTCACACCATTTAGTATAAAACAGCAGCTTCTGTCACTCCCTATCCCCTGACACTGCTTTATTTTTCTTCATTGCATTTATCAGTACCTGGTGAGGTGTGATCACTGTTCATTTTGTAAGTAGCTTTCCCAATAGAATGTAGCCTCCGTGAGGGTGGTGACTCTGCGTAATCACTCTTCACGCACCAGTGCTCCATAGTGTTGGGCACATGGTAGGTACATTTATTTGTTACATGAATGAAAAAATATCCCTCTAACCAAGAGCATTTTTTTTTTAGTTTTAAAAATTATATAGCATTTTTATTCTGTGAAAACTTATAATCCATATAAGGTATGTATGAGTCTCTATTAACTTGAATATTAAGCTAAACTCCCTAATTCTTTTTAAAATTTTTAGTTTTTAATTGGTGGAAAATTGCTTTACAATTTTGTGTTGGTTTCTGCTGTGCACCAACATGAATCAGTCATAATTATACATATATCCACCCCCTCTAGAGCTTTCCTCCTCTCCCCCGCCCCCATCTCACCCCTCTAGGTCAGCGCAGAGCACCGAGCTGGGCTCCCTGTGTTATTTAGCAACTTCTGACTAACTGTTTACACGTAATAGTATATATATGTTGATGCTATTTTCTCAATTCATCCCGCCCTCATCTTCCCTCTCTGAGTCCACAAGTCCATTCTCTGCTAGATCCATCAGTACCATTTTTCTGGATTCCATATATATGTGTTAATATACAGTACTTGTTTCTCTG
Organism: Bison bison bison; assembly: GCF_000754665.1. Taxonomy (NCBI): domain Eukaryota; kingdom Metazoa; phylum Chordata; class Mammalia; order Artiodactyla; family Bovidae; genus Bison; species Bison bison. Next base: position 1,442,413 of record NW_011495062.1, on the reverse strand, counting down.
TTTCTGACTGACTTACTCTGTGTAAGAGGCCAAGAGCATTTTTTTTTGAGGATATTTAATGATGTTGGAAATGAGGATGTAAGAGGCTGTATGAGTCTGCTCTAGCTGCCATAAAAGAATACCACAGACTGGGTGGCTTAAACAACAGAAATTTATTTTCTCACAGTTCTAGAGGATAGAGGTCCAAGATGAAGGCATCAGCACTATTGGGTTCTGGTTGCAGCTCTTCTCTTGGCTTGCTGATAAAGCCTCCTTGCTGTATCCTAACATGGCCTTTTCTCTGCATGTGTAGATGGAGAGAGTTCTCTGGTGTCCCTTTTCTCTTATAAGTACACCAGTTGTATTGGAATAGAATCCCACCCTTATGACCTCATGTAACCTTACTTACCCCCTTGAAGGCTGTATCTCCAAATATACACATTGGGGTTGGAGTTTCAACATATGAATTTATTTTTTTTTTGGTGAGCGGATACAGTTCAGTCTATAACAGAAGCTAACATTTATTAATCACCCATTTTGTGCCAAACAAACACTGTGTAAAACACTTTATACAGTTTGTCGTCTAATTATTAGCCATATTTTACAAACAAACTGAGGTTAGCAGAAAGATTACCTAATTTGATCAGTACAGTTCAGTTCAGTCGCTCAGTCGTGTCCAACTCTTTGTGACCTCATGGACTGCAGCACACCAGGCCTCCCTGTCCATCACCAACTCCTGGAGCTTACTCAAACTCATGTCCATTGAGTCAGTGATGCCAGCTGACCATCTCATCCTCAATTCTTTGCTGCTCAGCTTTCTTTATAGTCCAACTCTCACATCCATACATGACCACTGGAAAAACCATAGCCTTGACTAGATGGACCTTTGTTGGCAAAGTAATTTCTCTGCTTTTAATATGCTGTGTAGGTTGGTCATAGCTTTTCTTCCAAGGAGCAAGCATCTTTTAATTTCATGGCTGCAATCACCATCTGCAGTGATTTTGGAGCCCCCAGAAATAAAGTCTGCCACTATTTCCCCACCTATTTGCCATGAAGTGATGGGACCAGATGCCATGATCTTTGTTTTCTGAATGTTGAGCTTTAAGCCAACTTTTTCACTCTCCTCTTTCACTTTCATCAAGAGACTCTTTAGTTCTTCACTTTCTGCCATAAGGGTGGTGTCACCTGCATATCTGAGGTTATTAATATTGCTCCGACAATCTTGATTCCAGCTTGTGCTTCATCCAGTCCAGCATTTCTCATGATGTACTCTGCTGCTGCTACTGCTGCTAAGTCGCTTCAATCGTGTCCGACTCTGTGCAACCCCAGAGATGGCAGCCCACCAGGCTCTGCCATCCCTGGGATTCTCCAGGCAAGAACACTGGAGTGGGTTGCCATTTCCTTCTCCAGATGTACTCTGCATATACGTTAAATAAACAGGGTGACAATATACAGCCTTGACATACTCCTTTTCCTATTTGGAACCAGTCTGTTGTTCCATGTCCAGTTCTAACTATTGCTTCCTGACCTGCATACAGATACACAAAGGTACTAAATAGAGAAGTTGAATCTTGGACCAAGACCTGATTCTAAAGCCCAATCTTTGATTCATTTATAGTCTACAGCTGTCTATTTCATTTGGAAGACATGATGGAAGTAGGTTCCTTGAAAAGTTTTTGAGCTTTTCCATTAGATTCTCCCATTTTCCTTGCCCAAGTCAAATATTTTCTTATTTTCAGAAACAATTGGGATTTAGTTATTTTTTTTTCAACATCTATTCACAGAGAACTATTGTTTCAAGAAAGTATATGAAATGCTGTGGGGGATATAGAGAAAAAGTATATTTTTTAGGATAAAGTAGGCTATGTTGAAGTAACAATGACAAAATATCATGGACTTAACATGCAATTTATTTATCATTTATGCTCCATGCCCAATAGGGGTCAGTGGCAAATTCTGCTCCTCACTCTGCATCCAGCCTCAGCCACACTGTTAATCAGGGCCCCAGACTATGGAGACTCTGCCATCTTGTATCTGTACCATTTGGAACAATGGTCTCTGTGATTACTATGGGAAAAGACAGAAGACAGGGACCAATGCATTTACCTGCCAAATAGACACACCATCAAAATTTCCCATAATTTCAGAAAGTTCCCTGATGTACTCTTCTTTTCAGTTCCCCACTACTGTACTTTCTAACAGGAACAACCATTTTCTAGTTTCTATTGCTACAATTTAGTTTTGCCTAAATTTCCTTTGAAGGAAACCTTGCAGCTTTTCTTTGTGTCTGGCTTCTTTTTTAGCATAATGGTTTTGAGATTCATCACTGTGTGACTGTCAGCAGTTTGTTTCCTTTGATCGCTTGTGTATAGTGTGAATTAATCTTAGCCAGATGATCGTATATTTATCTCTAAAGATGCATGAATTATAAGGTTAGCCCTTGGCCAAAACTAGATAATGTAATAACTGGAGATAAATGATGTTTTGTGAGTGTGCATGTGAGTAGTTTTGGGCCAAGGTTTATCAGCCTGTCTGTTTCACTTACTAATAATAATTGGATTTGTGGTTTGCATCTGGTTTTTGATGGAGCCTGGGGAGGGTTGACAGTAGAGGCTGGGCATATAGTTGTATTGTACCTAGTTGATCAGTTCACTTTAAGAAACCCCTACTCCAAGCAGACTTTTGGCTTCCTGGTTCTGAGATTCTTTGCATGCATACTGGTGGTGATTTGAGAACTGGAGACAATGCAGGTCTTGGGCAATCCAACAAGATAACAGAAAGGTAAAGAGGTCTGTACCTGAGAGGACCTGTCAATGCTGCTTGTATCCTTTGCTATGTCAACGTTGTTTCCTAAGGATAGACTGAGTGCTGAGCATCCTTTAACAATCAAGCCGTTTAAAGTAATTAACATGTTATTAACATTGCTGAGTAGCATTTCATTGCATGGATACACTGTAATTTGTTTATTCACTCACCTGTTTCAACATTCTAGTTCCAGGCTATTATGAATAATGGTGCTATGAAAATTCTTGTACAAATCATTTTGAGGACTTATGTTTTCATCTCTTAGAAAATGCCTATTAGTTTATATTATTTATTGTTGCATAACAAATTACTGTAAATGTACTGGTTTAAAATAACACATATTATCTCAGTTTCTGTGGATCTAAAATCTGGGTACTGCTTCACTAGATTCTCTGTTCCAAAGTCTCTTACAAACCTGCAATCAAGGTGTCAGCTAGGGCCAGAATCTCATCTGAAGGTTTGATTGAGGAATGATCCATTTCCAAGCTCACATACTTGGCAGGATTCAGTTACTGGAGGCTGTTGAACTGAGGGCCTAGTTCTTAGCAGGCTGTTAGCTGGAGGCTATCCTCAGTTCCTTGCCGTGTGGGTCTCTCTCATTTTGATTTATGAAAATATATACACTGAGAAGGCAACAGAGAAAGCCTGTTAGCAAGATGGAAATGAGAGCCTTTTGCCATCGAATAATGGAAGCCAAGTCACTTCAATGTTCCTATATTCCATTGGTTAGAAGCAAGTTACTCAAGGCAAGAAAATTATACAAGCTATGAATAGCAAGGAATAAGAGATTATTGGAGACCATCTTAAAGTCTGCCTACTGAGTTACTGAGTTAAATTTCTGGGTTACAGAATAGGTGCATAAGTAAATAACTGTACAGAAAACTGCCAAGCTATTCCCTAAAGTGTTGTTCAGTCGCTCAGTCATGTCTAACTCTTTGCAACCCCACGGACTGCAACATGTCAGGCTTCCCAGTCCTTAACCATCTCCCAGATCTTGCTCAAACTCATGTCCATTGAGTTGGTGATGCCATCCAACCATCTTGTCCTCTGCCATCCCCTTCTCCTCCTGACCTTTTCCAGTGAGTCAGCTCTTCACATCAAGTGGCCAAAGTATTGGAGCTTCAACTTCAGCCATCAGTCCTTTCAATGAATATTCAGGACTCGTTTCCTTTAGGATTGACTGGTTTGATCTTACAGTCCATGGGATTCTCAAGAGTCTTTCCAACACCACAGTTTGAAAGCATCAGTTTTTCATTGCCCAGCCTTCTTTATGGTCCAGTTCTCACATCCATACATGACTACTGGAAAAACCATAGCTTTGACTCTATGGACTTTTGTTGACAAAGTGATGTCTCTGCTTTTTAATATGCTGTCTAGGTTTGTCATAACTTTTCTAAGGAGCAACCATTTTCTATCATTATATTCCTTCCTAAGTGAAGTGAACTCGCTCAGTCGTGTCCGACTCTTTGCGACCCTGTGGACTGTAGCCAGCCAGGCCTCCTCTGTCCATGGGATTTTCCAGGCAAGAATGCTGGAGTGGGTTGCCATTTCTTCCTTCCAAGGAGCAAGCATTACTCTTTACTAAAGCAGTTGTATCATTTGGCATTCCCACTAGCAACATATGAGAGTTCCAGTTGCTCCACATTCTTTTAAACACTTGGTACTATCAGACATTTTTCTTTTAATCTGTCTGGTGAGTAAGAAATGGTATGCCATTGGAGATTTAATTTACATTTCTCTTATGTATAATGAAGTCGAGCATGTTTTAATTTACTTATTGGCATGTATGTGTATACACACACACACTTTTGGGAAGGGTCCAAATTATTTGCCTTTTTAGGGGCTGGCTCTTCTTCCCCTTATTGATTTGTAAGGATTCTTTCTATATTTTGGATATAAGTCTTTTGTCAAATTACTATTTTGCAAATATTGTCTCCTAGTCCCTAGACAGTATTTTTACTTTCTTAATGGTGTCTTTTGAGTTTATGTTGATATATCAACATATAAACATGGTTTTTGTTACAAAGTTTTTACTGTTGACAAATTCAGTCTACCATATTTTTTTTTTATTATTAGTGCTTTATCTACCCCAAGGTCATTAAAATATCCTGTTTTTTTCTAGAAAGTTTATAGTGTTATGCTTTTGTGTTGATTTTTAAGTATTGTATAAAGAAGGAAGTACAGGTTCATTTTATTTTTTTATATGGATGTTCATTCATTTTAGCACTACTTGTTGAAAAGACTGTCTTTTCCACATTGAATTACTTTAGCATCTTTGTCAAAAATCAGTTGGCCATGTGTGTTAGGTCTATTCTGGATCTCTCTCTTCTGTTTTAGTGATCTTTTTTTTTTTTAAAATAAAGTTTTTTTTAATCCTAGCACCTATTCCACATTGTCTTGATTTCCTTAGTTTTTGTAGTAGATCTTCAAATCAGAAAGTATAAATCCTACAGCTTTTTTATGTATTTTTTCAGATTTTTTTTTTATTTTTAAACTTTACAAAATTGTATTAGTTTTGCCATATATCAAAATGAATCCACCACAGGTATACATGTGTTCCCCATCCTGAACCTTTTGGCTAATCTAGGTTCCTCATATTTTTATATAGAATTTTAGAATTAGTTTGTCAATTAAAAAAAAAAAGCCTATTTGGTGTTAATTGAATCTATACTGATCAATTTGAGGGGAAATTAACATCTTAAATATATTATTTTCTAAACCATGGGAATGATATAGTTAACTCTTTTTTTGTTTTTAGCCAATGCTTTGTAGTTTTCAATATACAGCTATTCATTCTTTCAATTAAACTTACAGTTGTTCCTCAATATATGGTATTGGGTAGCATGGAATTAGGTCCAGGACCCTGGGCCCATTAAACTTCAGGGATGCTCGTGTCCCTTATTCATTTAAAATGTCATAGTACAGTTGACTTTTCCTACTCATATGTTCTGCATTTGTGGATTCAACCAACCCAGATCGAATTCCATGTTTGGTTGAATCCCAGGATATGGACCCAGCAGATAGGAATATACTCAATCCTCACTTTGTATGTTGCTTTTTGGATTCTATTATAAATGGTATTACTTTAAATTTTAGTTCTTTATACTAATGTACAGAAATATAATTTTTTTCCCTGTCATTTTATTTTTGAACTTTGCTAATAAGTTCATTTCATTTACTAGTTCTAATAGAATTTTGCTGATTCCTTGATATTCTCTGTGTAAAAAATCATATTGTTTGTGAGTAAAGATAGATTTATTTCTTTTCATCAAAACTTTGTGCCTTTTTTTTTTCCTGCCTATTGCTATTTATAGCAATTGTCCCAACACAATGGTGAATGGACGTGTGAGAACAGACATCTTTTCCTTTTTCT
>NW_011495062.1:1435741-1435980 GCF_000754665.1 Bison bison bison | reverse complement strand
CCATCCCCAGCCCTCTGGGTCGTCCCAGTGCACCAGCCCCAAGCATCCAGTATTGTGCATCGGACCTGGACTGGCGACTCGTTTCATACATGATATTATACATGTTTTCATTTATTTTTGCTAACATTTTTAAAATTGAAGTATAGTAGATTTATGATGTTTCAGGTGTACAGCAAAATGGTTCTGTTTTATATATTTATAAATAAGAATATATTTATATTCCTTTATTAGCTTGTTTT
>NW_011495062.1:1432596-1435641 GCF_000754665.1 Bison bison bison | reverse complement strand
TAAAATAAGTGTTAGTCACTCAGTTGTGTCTGACTCTTTGCGACCCCATGGACTGTATAGCCCACCAGACTGCTTTTTCCATGGAATTTCCCAGGCAGGAGTACTGGAGTGGGTAGCCATTCCCTTCTCTAGGGGAATCTTCCTAACCCAGGGATTGAACCTGGGTCTCCTGCATTGCAGGCAGATTCTTTACCATCTGAGCCACCAAAGAATCCCTATAAGTTGTTACAAGTTACTGAATAGTTCCTTTTCTATACAATAGGTTCCTAATTTATCTCTTCCCCCTTCCCCTTCTCCCCCTTGGTAACCATAAGTTTGATTTCTATGTCTGTGAGTCTGTTTCTGTTTTGTAAATAAGTTCATTTGGATCAATTTTAAGATTACTCACATAATATTATGCAGCATTTATCTTTCACTTAGCATAATGCTCTCTAAATTCATCCACGTTGTCACAAATGACAGGATCTTCTTTTAAAAGGCTGAATAATATTCCATTGTGTGTGTATCACGTCTTCTTTATCCATTCATCTGTTAATGGACATTTAAGTTGATTCCGTCCTTGGCTATTGTGAATAATGTTGCATTGAACGTGAAGTGGCAGATATCTCTTTGAGATAATGATTTTGTTTCTTTTGGCTGTATACCCAGGAGTGGAATCCTGGATCAGAAGGTAGTTCTATTTTTAATTTCTTAAGAAACCTCCATGCTATTTTCCTTAATGGCTATACTAATTAACAGTCCCACCAGCAGTACATGAGGGTTCCCTTTTACTCATATCCTCATTGAATTACTTTATAGATGAGGAAACCAAGGTACACAGAGGTTAAATAACTTGTTCAAATATCACATAGCCAGGAAGTGACTAGGAGAGTGACAGAGGCCAAGTCCCTTGACTTCTATCCCAGAACTCTGGTCGTACCACACAAAGTACAGGAGGAAGCCTGTCCCCATTCACCTCTCACTTGTAGAAGTGGGTGGCATCATTGTGTCCATATGTGAAATACTGGCAGTATATGTTACCGAAGGCCCCGTGGGTGGCAGAAATGTCCTCACCTGGGAGGTAGCCTTCCAGCCACTACTTGTGGTGACATTTACAGATGAGACACATTTTCTTAGCAAATAAGAACCTAATGGATTAGGTCTTATCTAATTATGCATTCTGCATTCAGCGATGCCTCTCCCTGCCTAGTGCTGCTGGCATAATTAAACTTAATGTACTTTTAATGATGTCTTCTTAGCTCAAGCATTCACATATGATTAGCCTCAAAGAGGGGGATGAGCTGTTGCAGGTCTAGGGGGTATTCTCCACGATGCCCCTCCTAAGACTCAGGTTCAGATATAAATGAATCATCAACTTTGAGGTTTGCAGATGTTAGCTTTCGGGTAAAGATGGGTTGTAATGCCAGTCACCCTTACTTGAGCCAGTAAAATAGCATCTTTTTCTAGTTTGGGTTAAATTCCAGGTGTCAGGTCCTGGAAACCAGTATAAGTTGTAAATTTTGTTTTGCTTTGGATGTGAGTGTTTGGCTGGCCAATGAGTAAAGAAAAAGTCAGGGAAACAGTGGAAACAGAACATCGTGTTGGAAGTCAAGATACTGGGTTCTAGCGAGTAACTCTTTGAACTTTACTTTCTCTCTCTGTAAAATGGGAGGGTTAAACTAGATGATACTTATGATTCCCTTCAGCTCTTTAAATATGGTCTCTCTGCTACCAGCCTCTCCCCCACCTCCAATCCATCCTCCTTCTGACCTCAACTAGTGACTTCTAGAACAAGATCTGGGTCATTCCCCTCATCAGAAATCTCTCATCACAGTAAAAGTGCCAGTATTTGTTAAGTATTTACTGTACAATAGACATTCCTTGTTTCACTTCATGTTCAACAGCCCAGTGAAGTTTGATGTTTAGTCGTTTTTACTGAAGAGGGGGCTATGATTAAGATGAAAAGATTTTCCCAACTCAGACACTGGGGAAGTGGTGAGGAGCAGTCTGTAATTGTCCAAGTGCCACATCCTTTCTCACATGTTCACTGGGGCCAACAGAAGAAAGTGGAGGCTGAGGCAGGCAGGCATGGCTCTCATGCTCCTGTCCCAGTTGAGTATTTCTAACCTTGTACACTGTTGCCACTGGCACACGCCCTTCAGTGCCAGTCTCTTCAGAGCTCTTCACACGTACCCTGGTACTCAACGCCTGTATTTCCTTCCTTCCTTTTATGTTCACACAGTATATAATATCTTAGTTCCCTGACCAGGGATCGAGCCTGAGCCCCTCTGCAGTGAAAGCGTGAAGTCCCAACCACTGGCCCACCAGGGAAATCCCAGCCCCTGTGTTTTCACTCAGGCTTTCCCCTCTGCTTGTTCTGCCCTTCCGCCCTGTATTATCCCAGCTCAGCTTCAAGTACCCATTAGGTAGGTCTTGCCTCTGCGAAGATTCCTTTCCCAATTGTTCCTGTTTCCTTCCTCTTGTTTTTAAAGCACTTTAACTCTGTTGCTAACACAAAAAAGACTTTGAAGTGTTATAATTGAGTTGTTTCTGTATGTCTCTATTGCCTAACTTGATTGTGAACTGCAGAGGATGAAGAATGTTAATTATGACTCTCTTCTTCCCCAGCACTTGATAGAGAATTCTGTGCTTATCACATGGTTGGCTCTGATGAAGGGTGATATTCATGATACTTAACAAGTGGTATGATGTGTGCACTGATGCGTGAGAATGGACTCCAGATGTACTGGTGAGTCCGTGTGGAATATCACCCCTCCCCTAATGTATAGGGAATTGAAACCATCAATGGAAGGACTGCTAGATGGATTCCTTCTTAGTTCCCTTTCAGTCTACTGTACTGCCTTCAAAATGATCCCCTGCATGCCCTTTTCCAAGGCAATCTCCCTTCCAGGTCCTCTCCCTCTGATATCACTTTTGTTTTATTTACTCCTTTACTTACCCTCCAGACTTCTATTTCCAGCCTCAGTCCAGCCTCAGGAACTATTGGGTTGCTCAAAAAGTTCAGGTTTTTCTATAAGATGTTACAGAAAAACCCAAACAAACCTT
>NW_011495062.1:1396065-1432496 GCF_000754665.1 Bison bison bison | reverse complement strand
CCCAAACAAACCCAATACATTTTCCCTTTGCCCTCTGGCATGTGTGACTCTTCCCCCATCTCTTCCCATGGATGAGTCCCTCACACTGGTCATCTCTCTGCTCAGGCATCATCTAAGAGGGGGTCCCAAATAATCCTACTGAAAATCCTTCCTACTCCATCCTCCCAGTCACTTACACCACTGTGACTTGTCTTTTAGAGTACCTGTTATAATTTTTGTTTGCTTATTGACTTGCTTTTTAATGTTCTGCTCCTTATCAGGATATATGAGTATGTGCGTAGAGACCTTGGGTTTTTTTTTTTTTTTTGTCCACAGCTATATTTCTAGTTGGTACATAATGTGTAGTAAAATTGGATTATTTGTTGAATAAATAAACAAATGAAGGCATGAATAAAGGAATATCAAAGGAGATCGCTTTCATTTGAAAGTCAGTTGTGCTACAATACAGGGGCTAGTCATTTCTCTGGATATTGGGGCATGTCAAAATGAACCAGGAAGTTAATCCAGGGAGGTAGTTTGGTTGCAAACAAACCCTTCAAGTTGTATCAGTGCTGGGTAGGTTTTCCTGGGAGGAGACACAGGTACTCCAGCTTAAAGTGGGGATGTGGAGGAACCTAAGACCAGACCTCTTAATCAGTTGTGTTCTCGTGTTTATTCTCTGCATGCATGTCTGTACATCCTTCTGTGAAACTACTTCATTCTTGTCTCTGAGCTCTTTTAATTCTACCATAAATTAATCTTGCACCTGCTTGCCCTTCTCATAGTCCTGACTCAGCTCTGATGTCTCTTTTCATGGTCTTGCGCTACCAGCAATTCTCTCATTTTTCTTATACCCTCTTTTCCTCCTTCCTTAGAGATAGACACAGATTGGTCCACTCCCTTTCTTGATGGCAGGCCACAGGAGGTTGCCAGCTAGCCTAAGGACTGGGTTTACTTACATTAAGTTCAGCTTCTTGGGCAGCAGAGGTTGTGGATGGATCGATAGTTTAGTAGTAGTGAGGCAGACAGTGCTTGACATCCCAGATGAACATTTGTTAAGGGGATAAGATGGACACAAAATAGCTAGATTTTACTGTAATACAGGAAGAGGGCATGGCAACCCACTCTAGTATTCTTGCCTGGAGAATTCCCATGGACAGAGGAGCCTGGAGGGCTACAGTCAATGGGGTCACAAAGAGTCCGACGTGACTGGAGCGACTAAGCACAGCACTGTAAAACAGAAGGATTCCATATGCATGAACAATAGTACTGGGGGTCAGGAAAGGGATAGATCACTTCTGACCTAAATGGGGTCATGGATTCATTTTTCCTCTTTAGGAGCGGTTTTCATGAATCATAAATAAGAAACTTCTTGCGAGTATCAAAGAGAAGACAAAAAAATGGATTGTCAGGTACGTACAGAGGGACCACGTCTAAGTCCAAAGTTCTATTTCTCTTTTATCAGCAGTTCACATTTTGATGGGTAGATCAGGTCAGTCGCTCAGTCGTGTCCCACTCTTTGCGACCCCATGAATCGCAGCACGCCAGGCCTCCCTGTCCATCACCAACTCCCGGAGTTCACCCAGACTCATGTCCATCAAGTCGGTGATGCCATCCAGCCATCTCATCCTCCATCGTCCCCTTCTCCTCTTGCCCCCAATCCCTCCCAGCATCAGAGTCTTTTCCAATGAGTCAACTCTTCGCATGAGGTGGCCAAAGTACTGGAGTTTCAGCTTTAGCATCATTCCTTCCAAAGAAATCCCAGGGCTGATCTCCTTCAGAATGGACTGCTGGATCTCCTTGCAGTCCAAGGGACTCTCAAGAGTCTTCTCCAACACCACAGTTCAAAAGCATCAATTCTTCGGTGCTCAGCCTTCTTCACAGTCCAACTCTCACATCCATACATGACCACAGGAAAAACCATAGCCTTGACTAGACGAACCTTTGTTGGCAAAGGAATGTCTCTGCTTTTGAATATGCTATCTAGGTTAGTCATAACCTTCCTTCCAAGGAGTAAGCGTCTTTTAATTTCATGGCTGCAGTCACCATCTGCAGTGATTTTGGAGCCCCAAAAAATAAAGTCTGACACTGTTTCCACTGTTTCCCCATCTATTTCCCATGAAGTGATGGGACCGGATGCCATGATCTTCGTTTTCTGAATGTTGAGCTTTAAGCCAACTTTTTCACTCTCCACTTTCACTTTCATCAAGAGGCTTTTGAGTTCCTCTTCACTTTCTGCCATAAGGGTGGTGTCATCTGCATATCTGAGGTTATTGATAATTTCTCCCGGCAATCTTGATTCCAGCTTGTGTTTCTTCCAGTCCAGCGTTTCTCATGATGTACTCTGCATATAAGTTAAATAATAAACAGGGTGACAATATACAGCCTTGATGAACTCCTTTTCCTATTTGGAACCAGTCTGTTGTTCCATGTCCAGTTCTCACTGTTGCTTCCTGACCTGCATACAGATTTCTCAAGAGGCAGGTCAGGTGGTCTGGTATTCCCATCTCTTTAAGAATTTTCCACAGTTTGTTGTGATCCACACAGTCAGAGGCTTTGACATAGTCAATAAAGCAGAAATAGATGCTTTTCTGGAACTCTCTTGCTTTTTCCATGATCCAGCGGATGTTGGCAATTTGATCTCTGGTTCCTCTGCCCTTTCTAAAACCAGCTTGAACATCATGAAGTTCACGGTTCACATATTGCTGAAGCCTGGCTTGGAGAATTTTGAGCATGACTTTACTAGCATGTGAGATGAGTGCAATTGTGCGGTAGTTTGAGCATTCTTTGGCATTGCCTTTCTTTGGGATTGGAATGAAAACTGACCTTTTCTAGTCCTGTGGCCACTGCTGAGTTTTCCAAATTTGCTGGCATATTGAGTGCAGCACTTTCACAGCATCATCTTTCAGGATTTGGAATAGCTCAACTGGAATTCCATGACCTCCACTAGCTTGTTCATAGTGATGCTTTCTAAGGCCCACTTGACTTCACATTCCAGGATGTCTGGCTCTAGGTCAGAGATCACACCATCATGATTATCTGGGTCATGAAGATCTTTTTTGTACAGTTTTTCTGTGTATTCTTGCCATCTCTTCTTAATATCTTTTGCTTCTGTTAGGTCCATACCATTTCTGTCCTTTATTGAGCCCATCTTTGCATGAAATGTTCCTTTGGTATCTCTGATTTTCTTGAAGAGATCTCTAGTCTTCCCCATTCTGTTGTTTTCCTTTATTTCTTTGCATTGATCGCTGAAGAAGGCTTTCTTATCTCTTCTTGCTATTCTTTCGAACTCTGCATTCAGATGTTTATACTTTGATGGGTAAGCTGGGTCTTTATTTAAATGTGTTTGTCCTATATATTTTTAAAAGATAACTGTGAGCTTGCATAGACTATTCAGCTTCAGGGACTTTAAAAAATTGCTAGACTGATTTTTTCCCTTGTGTTTTCTAAAAAAAGACTGGATTTGAGTTTTGGGGTTATATTAGTTAGGGCATGCTAGGACTGTTGTTATCCCCACCATACAGATCAGCTGAGGCTCAATGAGGCCTCATGGTTTAAACCCAGCTTGACTCCAGCTTTCCCTTCTTAGTTGGTAAACTCCTCTCCCTCCCTTTTTTTCTGGCTCCCCTCCACTACCTTCTTTTTGTAAGATTCCCCTCCCCCCACCATTCTTCTAGTTTTGACTCCTACAGTCAAAGGTATACTTGATTTTTGAGCTGTTGAATCACTTCCCATAAATCAATCAGTGCTTAGTCACCAGGAAAGTTTAGAATTTCACTTACTACCTAGATCAGCTAGACCTGAGTAGTTGAAGAGAGCAGAGTTCATTTGTTCCGTGACTCCCTTGTGGTCAATGTCGCAGAGCTCTTTCAGCCAGCCACCTGCCTGGAGGTCTTCCCTGTCACTGGGGAGCATAGAATGGAATCCCTTTCCTTGAAACTTCTGGGTTTGCTGGTATTTTTAAAAAGTATGTTCATAAAGAAGTTTTTTATTTTTTTATAAGTCTAAGCTTATTTTCAAGATAGGCGAGTGTTATGGTTGAAGCTGTAGATGTATCAATATGCACATATGTTTATTTATAAGTACATGCAAAGAGTTCTGGGAGAATTCTCTTCAAAGCAGAAATAGCTGTCCTAGAGAAGAGAGTGGAAATGCAGGAGCTCCAGTGTTTATGAGACATATTTCTATATAGTTTTCATTTTTTCAGTGGACAATGGCTTATTTAATTAAAGAAATTAAATACCAAGAAATATCGGACTATGAAGAAATGTGTATGGTCTTGGCAAAATTCTGTGGCCTCTCTGGGTTCCAGTTTTCTCATTTCCAAAGTGAGAAATTAAATGATCTCTGAGGACCCTGCCAGAGCACTAATATTCTCCAGTTCTTTCTGTTTTATCTTATAAAGTGTCGACCAGATCACCAGCAAGGGTAGGAAATCACTGTAATTTGCCTTTTAAGAGTAAATAAAGTTACGGGCTTAATTTCTTCTGTTCCCAGAAGTCATACAATCTTGCATTTGGCTCATTCATTTCATAGATACTTATTAAGCACATATTGTGGGGGCAGAGAAGATTCTGGTTGCAGAGGGCAGAGCAGTGAACACTAGTGACAGGGCCCCTGCAGCTGCCAGAAACAAGACAGAAGACGAAGAAGAATGTATAAAACATCACAAGTTAGAATAACTGGTATGTTGGGACCATAGGTGTTGGCAGAGAGGGTGCTCAGGTAGCCATTCTTAGGAGAAATTCAAAGGGATGTCTGAAGGGTAAAAATGAGCAGGTGTGCAAAGAGCTGCAGGAAGTTGCATTCTGAGAGGTGGGGCGAATATGAAAGTCTAGAGGAGGGAGTGACTTAGTGCGTCGGAGGCTGGGGCACAGTGAATGGTCCGGGGAACAAGATGAATGAGGTCAGAGGGGTAGGCATGGGGCAGGGCCTGCAGACTAACCATCCTATGGGTCTAAGAGCCTTAAGTGTTGGTGAAAGATTTTTTGCCAGAGAGTTGTGCTCTGACGTCATCAGTGGAGGTTAGAACTTTTGGTATGTTTTGAAGTAGAACTGTGACAGGTTTTAGCAATGGAGCAGGTAAAGAAAGTGGGGCTAAAAAGGGAAGAAGGAAGGATGGTATAGAACTAAGAGCTAGCTCTGACCAGAGCCCTGCCAAGAAGCTGCAGTGTTGGGTGGGGGCTCAGATCAAAATGTTAATGTCATTTAATCATAAATGAAACTCTAAGCGCTGCTTCAGGCTTGGAGTTGAGAAAGGAAGTGTAAGGTGTGGCTCTGGCCCCGAGAAGCTTAAGGCCATTTTTAGGCTGGTGAGATACACACACAATGGCAGCCATACCACTAAAAAATGCTTGCAAATCCTTTGACACTCCCTCCATTGAGATGCAGCAGTTTCATCCCTTCTCCTGGACTCTGGGTGAGCTTGTGATTGCTTTGATTGATAGAGTATAATGGCAGTGATGCCACATGATTTTGAGGGAGGATTATAAGGGAAGTGCCTTGTTTACCATCACACTCATACTTGGAGCCTGAACCTCATGTCTCCCTGGAACCACCACACTGTGAGGAAGCACAAGCCACGTGGAAAGGCCACATGTAAACCCTGAAAGTGACTGGAAGACCCAGTCATCCCAGTCCAGCGCCAAACCTGAGGCTAAAGGAACCTCCAGATGATTCCAGTCCCCGGTGGTGACCTAGGCTTAGCCTTTGAGTCTTCCTACCTGTGGCCCCAGACATCACGGATCAGAGAAGAGCTGTGCCCTGTTTAAATCCCTGACCCACAGAATGTGATTGTTGGAAGTGATATTTGGTGCAGCTTGTCACACAGCAGTGAAACCAGAGCAGCCAGAGTCATTCTGAAAGGCTGTGCACTATAGGATTACAACTGTATGATGTTCTGGAAAAAGTAAAACTGTAGGGGCAGTAAGAAGATGAGTGGTTGTCAAGGGTGAGGAGGAGGAAAGAATGAATATGCAGAACACAGAGGATTTTTAGGGCAATGAATCTCTGCCTGACACTATAATGGTGGATACATGTGATCATACATTTATGCAGACCCCTAGAATGTACAGCACTAACAGTGAACCCTAACGGAAACTGTGGGCTTGGGGTGATGGTGATGTATCATTCATTGATTATAACAAGTGTACCCCTCTTGTGAGGGGTGTTGATAATGGGGCAGGTGGCTCAGCTGGTAAAGAATCCACCTGCAATGTACGAGACCTGGGTTTGATCCCTGGGTTGGGAAGATCCCCTGGAGAAGGGAATAGGTACCCACTCCAGTATTCTGGCCTGGAGAATTCCATGGACTGTATAGTCCATGGGGTTACAAAGAGTCGGACATGACTGAGCGACTTTCACTCACTTTATGCTGATATGAGGGCAAAGAGTATATGAGAATTTCTGTACATTGTTCTCAATTTTGCAATGAGTCTAAAGTTGCTCTAAAAATAGTCTTATAAAAAAATAAAAACAGGACAGCAATCTAGGTTGGTCAATTTTTTGAGCCAAATATTTTCTTTTTTTTTGGCCTCCTCATGCAGCATGTGGAACTTCCCCACCCAGGGATCAAACCCATGCCCTCTGCATTGGTAGCATGGACTCTCATGCACTGGACCACCAGGGAAGTCCTTGAGTGAAATATTTAGGAGATTTGAATTTTAGTCCTGGCTTTGCCACAAAATCACTTATTTCAGGTTTTGATTCTAAGCACCGATTATTGACACCAGTTGAGGATTTGATGCTAACCTGATGCCAGTCTAAGCGGCCCAGGAGGAGGGACAACAGTGTCAGCACCCTGGACCCCAGTATCTATATACCTGGGGCTTCTTTGGGGTGCTCTGTCAGATGCAGAAGCAGCCCAGATCATCATGTCCAGTGGCCTCGAAGGTCACAGGTTTCCCACCTTCCTTTCCTCTCCTGATTCCCCTCAAGGATCGTGGGCCTTGCAAAGCAGTGTTGGGGAGACTATGGGAGTTCTGTACTCTGCTCTTCTTAAGTTCGATACTCACTTGCTCTGTAACAGCTGGAGGAGTGCTGTTCCTCTGTCGGGACTTAGTTCCTTATTTATGAAACAGAGATTTGGACAAAACAGGAGCTGAGAGGCATTTTTGTCTTTTTTTTCTTTCTTTTTTTTTTGCATAAGAGCAAATTGAGGAAAAACAAAATGAGGACAAGTTTTGGGAAACGTTTCTTCTTTCTCTAATTCAAAATGTAAATGACATTTAGAGAACCAAAAGTTGCATAGAAGATGCTTAACTCTTTCTCTGTGGTCATCATCACTAACATATATGTGAGGACTAGAGTGTGCCTGATATTGTGCCATGTGCTGAACATGCTTGAGGTGGTTTAGTGAAGCCTTGTGAAGGCATCTTTATCCCTATTTTAGAGATGAGAACATAGAAGCTTGTAGAGGTTAACCAGCTGCCTGATGTTATCCTGCTGCCAGAATTTGAGGACAAGATGCCATATTCCTGACTCTTAGCTACCATGCTGTCATGCTCTCAGTTCATCCTCAGGCATGAAGGACCTTTCTATGGCTTATGTTCCATGATTTTGAGATTTTTGTGGACTCTGCCTCCTCAGAATTTACTCCTTTGGTGGCCCTGGAGAAGAGATGGATCTCTGCAGAGTGGAGGCCAGGCCTTGGTACTTTCGTTGATGATCAGTTTTTCCTCCCTCCAAAAAACATCTGGGCCACATGCAGAGGTGGGGCTTCCTCAGCCTCTGTGTCTAGGCTGAACTCCAGCCACCAAGGATGACAGGGACAGAGGTACTACCTGCTTCCTTTCTGCTCTGTTGCCCAGAGCACTGCCTTTTGGGGATAGGAACTCTTTTTCAAAGTCCTCAACTCCTAATGAATGAACAGAGCAGAAGCATGGCTTTTGACATTGGATAGCTTCTGAAACCTGCTAGTCTCATGGTTAGATGGTCAGGCTCTGAGGTTCCAGGCATGGGCCCTAATTTTGATTCTGCCTTTTATAACTTTCAATCTTGGGCAAATGACTTATTTTCTCTTGGCCTCAGTTTCCTCATTTATAATAGAACACTCTCAGTCTCTTATAGGCCAAGTTCTTGTGAGGACTAAGTGGCTAATGATGCAAAATGTTTGTTTAACACCATGCTCATGAAATCTGAGCTACAAGCATAGCAACCCACTCTAGTATTCTTGCCTGGAGAATCCCATGGACAGAGGAGCCTGGCGGGCTCCAGTTATGGGGTCACAAAGAGTTGGACATGACTGAAGGACTTAGCATGCACATATCTTCCTTTTCATCCTGAGGGAGGGAGTTGGTGATGTTGAGCTGTCTTGGGCTACAATTTAGGGGTAGAGAGATGAGCTAGAGCATCACTAGAATGCAGGGGAGGGATACAAACCATGAAAATGATTGTAACAATAGTATTAGTGATGCTTCCTTACAACTGGTGTAGCTCAAGGAAGTTTATAAAATGCATGCAAATAAATATGCATGGACACAAATATAGCTTTTGTTGATCCTTCACATGACCCTGGAAAGTAAGGAAACCATATTACATGATATATTGATATCATAGAGACCATAGCTATGTTTACCTTGATGGGTACCGGATATGAGGAGGTGAGAATTCCTTTCTGATCTCTGGGAAGAATGGGGTCATTTGGGAGGGCAAACCGAGAACCAGTGCCAAGGGACCTGTCTCTGATTCATATACTGCATTTTTAAAAGAGCAGGCTAAGGGTGGACACAGCTACTTGTAGGAGGTGGTGAGTTTCCATAAGCCTGAAAGTAGGCATGCAGTAGGCACGTGTTAGATTGTGACCATCCCGCCCAGCTCTCTATCTGGCTTAATTGTGAGAGTCCAGGGATCTGGAAAATTGCATATGATTAACTCAACAGGTAGAAAATGATAATCCTATGAGTCCCAGACATCCGTGATCTCTTTCACTTTCCCCTCCCTGGCACAGGCACGGCTGCACCTTTGTAATAAGATTAGCACAGTTGGAATGTCATTTCTGCAGGACTGAGGTGGCCAGTCTGGTCTGCCTGCAGACCTGACTCGAATTCCACATTTGCTTCTTGCCACTTTGGTCTTGCTGTGCTGGTCTGGGAGAGGGATGGGCAGAAATGGCTCAGAGTGCCGATGCCAAGGCGGTAGGGGGAGGGGGTCGATGAGAAGTGTGGATGTCGGCAGGGTGCCAGCCAGTGGAAAGGGGCAAGTGGTCAGACAGATGAGAAAAGAACAAATGGAACTGAGCCCATGGGTGGGCTGATGCCTGTCTGTGGGGGCAGGGAATGCCAAGTTGAAAGGAAGCAACACTGTTGATCCCTGCCTCAAGGGTCCGCTGGAGGAAGCTTCCACAGATTTGACCATTTCATGAGTCTTGGATTTTCATGGCAAGGAAACAGGCAGATCTGCATGTTGAGAATTTGAAACCACAATCCTTCTGAGACGTGGTCCCTGAACTGAGTCATCCATTATTAATTCATTGGGTACCAAATACGTACTAGGCTTGGTGAGGTAGTGGATTGGGAAGACTTCTTGTTAAATGTCCTGATTTGATCTTGGGCAATGCATTGAATGCCTCTGAGTCTCTGTTTGCTCATCTGTAAAGTGGGGATCTGAGTGCCTGCTCTGTGCTCTTCACAGGGTTATTTTGAAGCTAGAATGAGGCCATATGTGTGGCCTTGAAGCAACCCTTTCTTTAATGGGTATAGAAGGAAAGAGGGCATGGTAGAGAATTGATTTTCATTGTAAATCCCCATCTCCAAAAAAGTAACCATGAGCCAGTTTACAAAGCCATGATTCTGGGTTCTTAATGAAGATTGAGCATTTCTCTTTCTGCTAGGCTGGGTTAAAGGCAAGTTTGGAGCCAGACAACTCTGAAATGCAAACCTGGCCCCCCCAACTGGCAGTTCTGTGATGTCAGGCAAGTGAAAACAGATGATGCCCGCTTCTCTGACCACTTTCTTGGGCATTGAAAGAGAGAGTGTATGTAATGCTGTCGGACAGTGGCTGGCTTCTAGAAAGTTATGTGACTGAGAAGCCGAATAATCTGATACTCTTCTAGTTGATATTCTTTAAATAATTTTGTCACTATATAGAGGAGAGGGGCTATGCTATTAGGGAAAATGGCAGCACCATCTCTGTTTGCTTGTCCCAGAGAGGAAGGAATTCAAAAGACTCCTGGTTTACTCCTTAGAAGGCATTCATTACAACCATCTGAAGGGTAAGCAGAATCTTTGCCAACTTCTAGAAGGCAACAAAGACACCTGTCACCCTTTGGTTTGACTCTGCCTATAAAACAATGTCAGTTTTCTTCTCTTCATGCTTTTGTTTGTAAGGCCAGTCCTGGGCCAAACACATCCTCAAATTAGCTGATACATGCTTTTACTTTTTCCCTCCACAGAAGGGGTATCCCGGGACTTCCCTTTCTGTCCAGTGATTAAGACTTTGCCTTCTAATGCAGGGTGTGTGGATTCAATCCCTGGTCAGGGAGCTAAGATCCTACATGCCTCTTGGCCAAAAAACTAAAACATAAGAATAGAAGCAATTTTGTAATAAGTTCAGTTAAGACTTTAAAGATAGTCCACATCAACAAAAATCTTTAAAAAGAAATGGGGGTATCCATCATCAGCAGCTCTCTGGAGGCATCCTTAGATATAGTGAAGAGATCATGAATCGGGTTCATATGCCAGTCCCAGCTAACCCAGTTTTGCTTCTGTGAATTTGGGTGCATCTCTTGACCTTCCTAAGCGCTGGCTTTTAATTGATAAAACAGATGTGCTTATCTCTACTCTGCCCATCATTCAGGACAGTGCTATGGATCAAGACAGACCATATTTATGAAGGAGCTTTGTAGCTGCGGAATTCTGTGGCAATGTGAAATATTGTTATTCCAGAACAACCATCACTTGAAGGAAAAGAATCAAATTGAGTGAGTGGAATTTTGTGTGTGTGAATTGATAGGACGAGAATAGATTTTTCAGGGACTTCCAAAAGCACTCCACAGCTTCCTGTCCTTGCTAGCTGGTCAGTCAGTACACTCTGCCTCCATCATTTTTCTCTCTTTCTAGACTCTCATTTATCTATGAAGTCTCTCTCAAATCCACACAGAATTTATGCATTTGGTGTGCTTCCATCAAAGGCAGCACATGTAAGGCAAAGTTGATGGCCTATTGTAAGTGTCCGATCTCTGCTACAGAACAGAAATAAACATGAACAAGATATCCCTGAAGCAATTTGGTAGGAGATACAGACGGAGACAGAGGAGTAGAGGGAGAGAAAGTAGAGAGAGACCCTCCGCTAATAGACTCCTTCTGAAAAGATGAATAAGATAGACTTTTATGGACAGAAAGGAACCCATTTGAAGCCTTATTGCTGCCTTAACACGAAGTCTTTTCAGAGAACTTTTGTCTTATTTGTGAGTTCACCGTCACAGCATCCCCCAGAAGACAGGTTAGCAGGAAGGTTTTCTTTTCCCTGATAGCACAGAAGAAAATGGAGGCAGACAGAAGCCAGAATGGTGATACTGATGCCTGCAAGACGGTTTGGGCAGGAAGAATTTGAATATGGTCAAACCAATTTGAAACCAGTTGCTACCATAGAGCAATTGGTTCGAGCTCAGTTACTAACATTCTTTTTCTTAATTAGTTATTATACAGTTCTTAGTTGGTCACTGATTGAAGAACCAGAATTCCTCTTGTTGTCAGAGATAGAAATATAACTCAAAATAGCTTAGGCAAGAGACTAGCAATGGTCTCCCACCACTGAGAAGTCCAGGTAAGGGCTAGTCTCAGGGGCTCAGAGGACATTAGAACTCTTTCCCTCCAGCCTGCATCTTGGCTGGGCTGAGTTGTCTTTGTTCTTGTCTACTGCAGAGGAGTCTGGAACTCTATGATTCAGAAGATAGCCCTTGGATAACTTTAGCTTGAACTAAAAATGGAAGGCCCCCCTTGTCATTCAAACTTCAGATTAAAAATGTCCCAGGGAAGAGTTCTTAATTAGAACTGAATTTGGGTCACGAGATCACATCTCGCCCAATCATTGTGGCTGGTGCAAAAAGGGACTATAATTGCCTGGCAGGGATATGGGGAGGGGCAGGGTACTTCAGCACCACCTGGACCACATGATTACAGGGTGATGGTAGCAGTTCCCCAAAGGAAGGGCTGCCAGGTGGCAAAACCCACAGGTGTTACTCTCAGTATTGTATTGATTTTTTTAGTGGTTTCCCCATAGCTGAGAATTTAGTTTTTATATAATCACTAAATGGTTTCTAAGCACTTCATTAGGCTGATGACTCAGTCAAATTAACAGTTTTTTCCTTCCTAAGTGAGTTTGTGTGTAAAGACAGAACCTCTAGTTCACAACCCATTTTTTGGAAAGAAAAACCAAAATGATTTTTTTAATGATTATACTTTCAAGGCAAGATGACAAAAGGCTAATGAGGTGTTTTATTTTATTTTTTAATCTAGATAATGAAGTCTTTTAAAAAATCATTCTTTTCCTCCCAGAATTGTTTGGGATAACTTTAATTTTCCACTTCAAACTCCGTATACATCCAGCCTCATGCTTGTCTGCTGAATAATCAATTTCAGCTATCTCTTCATGACTGCTTTTTAAGGTAACTACATCAAAACAAGGGCTTCCTAAATGTAAAAATACAGCATTGCCTTCAGTAACCTTTAATTTTCCATTCTGAACTCTTTGCTCTCCTTCCTATGCTTATCCTGTTCTTCAGGTGTGTCTTTGCCATTCCTATCAAATGCTAATATCAAGAAAACACCTTGTAATAGGCATTGAAATACAGTTTGAATTTGCTAGATATTTTTGTTTACCAAGAGCACATACAAAGAAACTTAACTTTGTGGAATAAAAGGCTTTATCCTGGATAAGGAATCTGGGGAACACAGTGAACACCAAGGAAACATTTGGGGGAAATTTGCATCACAATCCTGGAGTCCCACCATCTAGGCATTTGCCTGCTTTATTCAGATTTGAGACTAGTCTTAGTTTTAGCTGCCTTAAACCAAAACCAAAAAACAAAACAAAACAAAAACCCACCTTGCTCAGATTGTGGTTTATCCAGACACACTTAACTAGCCCTACCTATGTGTGTGTATGTGTGTGTTAGTCCCTCAGTCTTGGGGTCGCACAGACTTGACTCATTGCGACCCCATGGACTGTAGCCCACCAGGCTCCTCTGTTGGGCTCCTCTGTCCATGGAATTCTCCAGGCAAGAGCTAGAAAAAAAGGCCAGACATTGATTTGTCAGGTTGTTTGAGTGTGAGAAGATCTCTTTGCTGCATGCAGAGTACCCTGGACTTGGAGACAGAACAGGTAGCTTCTAGCTAGTCTTGGTTTTAATTGGGAACTTACACGACCCTGGGCAAGTCACTTACTCTCTGGGGCCTCAAGTTTACTTTTTTTCTTTTTTAAATATAGTTTTTTTTTTTAATATAAAATATAGTTGGATAAAATAATGATTAGATGATTTCTAAGGTCCCTACTAAACCTTTCAGGACTGTTTTGATTCACATTCATTGATGTAAGAGGAGGGTTCGGGATGGGGAACACATGTATACCTGTGGCGGATTCATTTTGATATTTGGCAAAACTAATACAATTATGTAAAGTTTAAAAATAAAATAAAATTAGAGAAAAAAAAAAAAAAACCACTCATCCAATGGAAATGCAAGTCTGTCTCCCCAAGGATATGTGAGCGTGAGATCAGACAGTATATATGAAATGCCCAGCTCAGAGCAGATGTTCAACAAATCACCACTGATTGTTGTACCACATGGTTCCCGTATCTTAGTGTTTATGGATTGACTTTGTGGCCCGCTTTCTTTGTTGGTAGCAGCAGCCTTACTGTGGCAACAGTTCAAACACACACAACAGCATCCTTATGTAAATACGCCCAAGGATCCCCTGCCATGCGATGCTTGTGAGACACTGTTGTCAACATTTCTGAGGGGCCCAAACCCTGCCATCCACCAGGAACGGAGGAGGTTTTGCTGCAACAGGGGTGGTGACGGTCCTTCCTCATCTTGTGCTCGTGATTTATGAATTCACCATGGTTCCCTTTACTGAGTATAGACAGGGGTCAGAACCCTTCTTTGTGTCTTTGGTGGTTCAGTCCCTCTTGGTGCCCTTGAAGTCACTGGCTCCTCCCCTGGTGGCTAATTGTGTAGTCAAGCAAATGCCACCCGTAGGTGGTGGGTCCATCTCCTCCCAGTAGTGTCCTTCTGGTTTTTTTTTAAACTAGAACTGTTATGAGGACAGATGGCTTTCTATGATTTGTTCCCGTGTTATAGGAATTATGGGAATTCTAGGTAGCTGAGTTTTTCCTTCCGCTTCTGGGCTGTTCTTGGCTCAGGTATAGAATTGGGATGCTCCTTCTGCCTCACAGTCTTCCCGCCTTGGGGATGAAGTGAGAGGAGTGGCTTGAAGTGCTTACACAGTGCCTGGCATATAGTAGATGCCTGAAATATGCTTCTTGCTGAACATAATACCTAATTTCTGAGTGAATTTCTTTCTCATCCCACAAAACTTCAATTCCCTATTTCAGAATGAATTAAGTAACAGCTCCCGATGTCCAGTCCAGCCTTCTTATTGCTCACCTTGGCCAAGGGGTGCCAGTTGTATTGGGTTCATGCCCTTTCCCAAACAGGTCCCACCTGTTCCTGCCTTCATGCCCTGGCTTGTTCTGTTTCCCTTCTTTGATGGTCTTCTCTTGTATGTCTGACTGTGTAATGTCTACAGACCCTCAAGGCAACACACACGTCATCTCCTCCTCTGACTATTTCCCCAGTCACGAATGATCTCTGCCTCTTCTGTACACCAAAGGGCATTTCAGCTCTACCTTTCCCATTCATCAAGTCATTCAGCAAATGTTGACTGAGGATCTATTACATTCTGGCATTATGCTGAAGCAGACAGGTCCCTGATCTTGTGAAGGCATCATCTAGATTGGAGGGGTAGATTTTGGAGTGCCCTTTTTATTTTTTAGTTTTGTTTATTTATTTTGGCTGTACTGGGTTTTCCTTGCTTTGCACAGGCTTTTTCTAGTTGTGGGCGAGCGGGGGCTGCTCTTTGCTTGTTGCACACCACAGGCTCTAGGTGCACAGTCTTTGGTTGTTTAGCAACATACGGGCTCAGGAGTTGTGGTACATGGGCTTAGGTGCATGGCATGTGGGATCATCCCAGACCAGGGATTGAACTCGTATCCCCTGCACTGACAGACAGATTCTTATCCACTTTGCCATTCGGGAAGTCCCCAGAGTGCCATTTTTAGAAGCTGGACACAAGATGATGAATAGCCTGTGGAAGGCTGGATCCAGGAACTGCCTTTAAAAAAAAATCTATCTTCAACCTCATGTTATACATAATTGTGTTTACGAGTCTTATTTTTCCTTCCTGACTCTCTCAAAGAGACAGGAATATCCCTTTTTTGCCTTCATATTCCCTATGGCATCAGCCTGTGGACATGGGTGCTTGTTGTCTACTTTTTTAGGGAGGAAGAGTGTATATTCTGGGGTTAGAAATGAAGCTTACTAGGTTTTTTGGGGAGTGGATAGGTCCTACTGTTAGGTTTCTCTGGCTCTGGGTGCAGTCACTTGCAAAATGTGACCAGGCAGAGCATGAGCCGCTCAGGTGAGCAGAGGCCTCTGCTTTCTCCTCCATCAAGCTGTCAGTTCTGTCTGGATGCCTCATGGACCCCAGCCTTGGCTTCTGTGCACTCTGTACATTTATGCTACTGGCCAAACTCTTCTGGCCTCAACCTGCTTCTCTAAACTCAGTTTCTTCCTTGTCTAAATTCATGTGACTGTTTATTCTCTCTGATGTTCACCTGGCTCAGAATCCTTGCCCTTTTACTATTCAGGCTTATCTTGCATTCATCCATATCCCAAGTATTGAGATGCTATAATTGTGGAGACAGGGCTTCTTAGCCTCCATGCTATTGATATCGTGGCTGGATAATTCTTTGTTGTGGGAGGCTGCCCTGTGTGTTGTTGAATGTTTAGCAGCATCCCTGGGCCTCTACCTACTAAACTGCAGTAGTAGCCTCTACCCCCAGTTATGGTAACAAAAAATATCTCCAGACTTTGCCAAGTGTCCCAGGGGCACAAAATCACATCTGGTTGAGAACCACTGACATAAGGCTACAACCAAGGGGGTTTGAGATCAGTTAGATTAATCTCCCTTATCTTATTTCACAAACAAGGCCACTGAGGCTCAGAATAGGGAAATGAATTGCCCAAGATGGCAACCACAAATTGGCTATGATGGAGGCTGTAGACAAAATATTTTCTATCTTAGTCGCATGCTTTTCCTTAGCATGCTGAAATCTCCTTAGGAGACGATCAGTGAAAGGGAAAAGGCAGTGACTTTGGAGAGAGACAAACTGGGATTAGAATCTTGGTCAAGTTATTGATGCCCTTGGGTTCTGAAACACTCTGAGCTTCCATTTCCTCCCGTGGAATAGAGGGGTGGTAGATTCCCACCTCCCAGAATAGTTCTGAGGATTCAATGAGATGTTTGTGAAGCTCTAATGCTCTACTTGGTATGCAGTTAGTGCTGAGCAAAGGCTGGTTCCCTCCTCCCCTGTATGTAGTGCTATAAAAATGGTGAGCATACCTTTGAGGAAGAAGTTAGAGTTGTCCCCAGCAGGACCCAGAGTGCCTGTGAAAGATGAGGCTGATAGGCTGTGATTTCTGGTGGATGATATTCAAAATGCAGGTGGTGGGATTTGGTTCTATAATGGAAACAGCCAAGTAGTTTTCCAGTTTGGAAAATAACTGGCTGTGTTGAAAGCTGACTCATCTGACAGACTTGTTTTTTTTTCTCCTCCCCTTTCCTGAGGATGCTGCTCTGATGATTATATCCTATCTCTAATGTCTTTTTCTCTGCTCCCCCACCCCAGCAGAATATTATTATTAATATTACAAACATGCCTAAAGGGTAAAGAAACATTTAGAGCCCAAGTATCCTAGCCTTCCCTTGTATCAGATTAATGTAATGGTATTTTCTGTCCTGGGGCCATGGAGATTTGACTGCCATCAGGTAACCAGGGTTACCTGAACCAGGGTTCTGGTGTTGGTCTGGCCAATTATAGATAATCCTAATTAGTACTTTGAAATTTTGAGTTTTCATGAGCATTTTCTTTATCCCTGTGATGGCCTGGTTGTAGTAGTGCTCAATCTTGGCTGCACATTGTAATCACCTGAAAGTTCAAAACAAAACAGTAAAAGAACAACAACCATGCATGCACTCAGAAAATCTGGATTTGGAGATGCATCTTGGGCATTGGTGACTTTATTTAAAGTTCCCTACATGACTCCAGAGTGCATTTAGAGTCTAGAGTCACTGCCTAATTTGACATTAGATGTCCCATTTCTTTGATAGGAAAATGAGGCTCAGGTAGTTAATTTTCTTGTCCAAGGTTGAAAAGACCAGAGGAGAGGAAGCCAGGCATTGTGAATCCTCATCTCATCTACTGGCCTTTCCATTCCAGTACATTGCTTCTCTGCTCAAGGTGTGATCTGGAAACTTCAAGAAACAAAATTTGTTTCTGAAAATTACAAAGCATTCTATTAGGGTCATTTGTCAGTGGCCAGACTCACACCAGGGACTTCCCAGGTAGCTCAGTGGTAAAGAATTTGCCTGCCAATGCAGGAGATGCAGGTTCGATCACTGAGTCAGGAAGATCCTCTGGAGGAGGAAATGGCAACCTGCTCCAGTATTCTTGCCTAGGAAATCCCATGGACAGAGGAACCTGGCCAGGCTATAGTCCATGGGGTTGCAAAAGAGTCGGACATGACTGAATAACTAAACAGTAGCAGCAGCAACAGGATAGGAATGGACCTCCATGGATATTTTTTCCTAGAGGGAACATTAGCATTTGGTGAGGAAGGAACTTGCCGTCTTGTCTCTTATGAGAATAAGTTGATTTTGGACACGATTTTTGTGATATTTATGCCCATTTTTGTAGGGCCTTGTTGACCTCCTCTTAACGTATGTCAGGGTGTTACTTAGCAGATAACCTGAACAGGGCTGCAGAGATGTGAAGATAAAGTAAGGAACATTAGAGGGTATATATTTCAGCTTTCACATCAGTGGCATCGCCTCCAGGGGCTGTCTCATTCTACCATGGGGATACTTGGACCATTATGAACTCCTTCTTTAGTCCCACAACTGATCCTGGTCTTGTCCACTCAGAAGCTAGCTCCACTTCCTCTGGACAGCCGTGAGGAGCCTTCTCCAGGCTGAAGCAGCTATTCTGCAGGGGAGCCTACTTTCCAGCCCCCTTTCCAGCCTGCTTGCTACTCTTTAGCCTGAGTATTGATATTTTAAAAGGGCCCAAAGTGACTCTCTCTCCTCTTTTCCTTTTGGGCTAATCTTGTTTAGATTAGTGATCTCTCATGCCCCAAGAGGACAGACTGACTTTCCGAAAGCTGTGGCCCGTATACCCTGCACCATTCCATTTGCAGTTACTTTGGTATTAGAGGAAGGCAGAGGACTATTTGCCTGTGATTTTCCTGTTCACCCCTGATTTTCCTGTTCATATTATAACCTGGTTAACAACGAGGTGGGTAATGTAAAGCCTTTGGGTTCCTGGCAGAATCTTGGCTCTGTCACTTACAAGACGGTGAGGAGGTTGTGATATCTCTTTTAAGTCTGGGATTCCTCATTTCTTATGGGCCCCTGTCACGCTTTAGGAGATATGAAGAGTGCTTAACATAGTGAGTGCTCAGTGCATAGTAACCTATGCTCTTATAGCCATCATGATCACTATCCCAACTATTTGATGGGAAGGTGACAGACCAGTTTTCTCCTTGTGGTAGCTGGTGCTAAGGGCTTCCTTATTCAGAAGCACCCTAGATGCTGGAGGTGACCGCGAGTGGGTCTAAACAGTGACTGAAACCTCACACAAGTCTGCTAGGTTCTTTTCCTTCCACCAACCCTTTTAAACCGTGATAGTCACTGCTTGAAATGCCACTGTTATTTTAGACCTCTGGCCCCTTCTAATGTGCAGAGTTCCCTAGTAAAGAAAACACTTGAAGCTGCTCTTAATCATTGGTATTTACGTGTCAAAAAATGTCAGGTCCTTTACAGAGTCCATCTTGCTCGAGTGGAAGAATAACTTTCAGGCAAGAAGAGGGGTCTTGTGGTCTGAGGACAACTGTCTCTTTAAAAGCCTGATCTAGATTTGGTTTCAGTTGTGACTGCACATCATAGGTACACCTGGACTCCAGCTGGGGGCATGTCTGGAAGACATTCCGTGTGAACCATCCAGTTCCCTAGAGGTGCTGTGACCACGGCAAGTTAAACCCTGCTCCTTACGCAGTTGGAACCATAACCCTTGAAAACCAATACCATTCTGTCTTTTTGTTGTTGTTATCTCATTTGGGTGAATAAACCACAGTGATCTAGTTCATGTGCAATGACTTTGTTTGAAGAACTCTTCTTGAGTCAGGAGTATCGGTCACCATTGAAAATGCACTGAACTTAGGCTTAACAATAAGGAAATAACATAGTTTAGTGCTCTGGCTTCAGAAATGGCACAAAAAATGGAATGGACAAATATGAAAAGTAGATAATGGATCCACAGTGATTTAATTCTTGGTGATATTTTCATTTTATGCAAATACCAAAAGAAAAAAAAAAACCTGTCTATTTGAAAGAAAAACAGGAACCAAGAAAAATATTTAGTGTTTGATCAAGCAAAAATCCTTTCACACATCTGCCAAGAGAGTTAAAACAAATAGAGATGTTAAATAAAAGGCCCAGGTACCAAAGAGCAAAATTTAATGAAAGCCAGAACTGTTAAGTATGGATTCCTGTTGAGAAAAATGTCAGTCTCCTTCAGTTTTCCCATTGCTCTATTTTTAAGAAAAGTGTAGTAAAAATACATAATACAAGTTAACTTTTTTCTTACTTTTGTTTTCCCCGTCACCCCTCTGTCAATGAAAAACATCTTCTGCTGGAGTCTTGGACCCCTGCATAGCATACACACTCATTTCTAGCATAGCTGATCTGTTACTATCAGCTCATGTTACTGGTGAACTCAGTGGCTGAAGAGGCATCTTACCAGGCCAAAACCAAAATATTTTTGAAGCATGTTGATTGTAGAGGGTTATTTCGAACTCCTCTGAAATGCAGACTCCATAAAGGTGGGTCAGATCAGATTCTGCAGTGGTAGGCTAAGGGTTAGGGAAAATCTGGTGGGAGGACAATGGATGGGGAGGACACCAGCTGGGCAGTATCAAAAAGTGACAATCCTTCTCCAGGGTCCTGCTTCACGTACCATGCCCACATTGACATATGAGAGACTGAACGACACTTGAATTGAGAGGGCAGAGCGTTTGATTTGGGGATGGTTCTTTGCTATGGCTGATGAAAGGAGGAAGAGACATACAGCTGGTGGGGGTCCGTGGAGAGAATCCACATATGAAGCCAGTCATGCTGCATCTACTTGGAGGCAGGCTCCAAAACTTTTAGTTTGTCCATTGCTGATGATGATCCCTAGCAGAGAAGACTGGATAGAAGTTGGGGGGTGAGGGAACAAGCCAGAATGCGGTTTTCAGTAAATGCTGATGACACATGGCACACTCTAGGTGATGGTCATGCACCTAGGAGAGAGGTGCTGGAGAGAAGGAAGCTGACTGCACCAAGAATGAGAGTTGGGATCTCCAAGAAAGCCAGGTGCCAAGATCCCAACCAAAGTTGTAGTCAGCCTAGGCTTCTCTCCATGAACCCTGTCACTTCTCCAATCTTGTTTTAGTTTCACACTGTGGGCACAATCCAGTGATTCTAGTCATTGGATTACAGCGTTCTCATTCTGTCTTAGCCAGGGGAAGGTTGGCCTCTTCAAGTTACAAGTTGGGATCAGAGATCTTAAGGTCTCCCAGTGTTGTTATCAACTCACTCCATCTCCCTATCCTTCAAATCATTCAGCCTTGGGCATTTCACTTTCCAAAGATGACAGTTCATCTGACCACCTGGTAAAATAACACTCATACATGGACATAAAAACTCAAGTTCTCCAGGTCACTAAAACCCTAAACTTCATACTTGGTCTCTCACTCTTAGGACAGGGCACACTATAGAAAGTTCTATTGCTTGTGGGCTTGGATGAAGCTTCCTCTTCCAAAGTTCTTCCATCAGCTTTTTTTTCTCTTATTTATTTATTTTTTTTGCATTTAGCTTGTATAACATTTCCCCCACATCAGAGGCTCCAAGGAGAAAGAGTCTACTCTACAATGGGGTTGCTGCAGAGGACTATCAGATGAAAAGTGAGAATCAGGGATGAGAGTTTTCTGGATGTCAGCTATTCCCAAGGCTCAACTTGGTTTAGGAGGCCAGTTGCCCTTCAGCCACCAGAATGCCACTGGGCTTGAGCATAGCAGAAGGACATACTCCTCCAGGCTGAGCGTGACTCTATGACAAAGCATACTGTTCCACCTAAGGCCTGTGAGATGGCTGTTACACATTCAAGGAAGCTTTATCTGAGTCTCCAGCAATAACTTCGAGTCTTCTTCTGACTGTACATCTGCCTTTACAGCTTCTTTGCCACCCAGGGTCTGAGTTGCTTCACACATGTTTTTAACTGAGTCAGTGCCTGGGCAGTGCCCTGTGTGGAGAGGCAGCCCACTCCTCCAGCAATGTTGGTCTCCATCCATGGCTTGGGGCCGAGGTGTGGAGGGGATTTGGAGAGCTCCCATGATGAATTCATTTGAAGATTGTTGTTTTCCTTTTGCTTGCCAGTCAGGTGGAACGAATCTTGAATCTCCAATCTGAAAACTAAAGTGGGATGGGTAGGGAGTTGGGAGTAAGAAGGAAAAGGAAGGGATCTAACAGAACCTGCAAACCATGGATATTAGTAAGAAAGAAAAATAGTGCACACACTAAGACACATGAACAACTGAATTAAAAGAAAGCAGTACAGTTTCCTCATTAGTGCTCCAGTGACACAGGCTCTATGTGACAGGGTTATTCTCTCCTTATTGCCGTACAGTGTTACTTGTCATCCTCACTTAGCCAACGGAAAAAGGCAAAAGAACATCAAAAAAGGAGAAGGGGCCGCAAAATGGTTTCTTGATTCTTCAGGAAAATCTGTTGAATCCTCCTCCTAGTGGTCCTGGTGGTTGGTGGCGGTTGTGTTTCATTTTGTTGTTTTTGGCACTGAAGGGTGTGGGATGGAACTGGGGGAGCCTGGGCATACTCCCCGAGGGGGTCTCCATCTGCTCCAGTTACAATCCAGTGGCTCCCAAGGGCATCCCTGAACTGTGGCTCATGCAGGGGATTGATTGCATGGACTTGGGGAAGTCATGGCTGACTACCCGGCCGTTCTCTCCACTCCCGGCACCGCTGGCTCCTGCCCCACTGTTTCGGGGGAGCGTCGATGTCCGTATGGCTTCATTGATGGATTGCTGTGGAATCAAACAGAAACCCTTTTCAGGAGGACCGGGGGTTCTTCCCCAGGTCCTTGGCAATGACTGACAAGGAGAATGAGTCAACACTGGGCTTAAAATGTCACTCCAACTCTCCTCCCTACCCAGCTTGTTTTCTAATCTGTAATGCTAATCCTGACTTCCTGCGAACTCACAGAACCTGGCTGTGGACTAGTCTGATTCCCTCTCTGGACCTCACGTTCTCTAAGTTTAACGAGATGTGCTGGATTGGGTGATCTCTAAGATCCTTCACCTTCTGTGATTCCTAAAGGTACGATGGTTCCATGGTAGTATTGATGATAATAAATGTAGCAACATGACCAAGTAGAAAAGCTCTGAAAATGGGGTTTAGGAAACTTAAGTTTTAGCCCTAATTCTGACATCAACTTGCTATGTGACTTTGTGCATTGCTATCTCTCTAAACCTTCGAAATCTCCATGTTTGTCAAAGTGTATTAGAGAGAATGGTTCTATACTGCATGAAAAAATGAGTTGAAATGTTACACAAAATTGATGGTATATCATTGTTGGGTGAAAATTTAAAGCTACTTATGATTACTTCTGGAAAAAAATGTCATCCTATCTCTAGCAGTGTGTGTTAAGAGAACATAGGACTTGTTTGACTAATATGGTGTGCATAATATAATAGGAAAAAAGCCTGTGCTAAAAAAATGAAAATGAATTCCAAAGACCATTATCTGTCATCCACTTCCCATTAGCATGTATAACCTGTACTTCTACCCTGACACATCAGATTGGTGCTACTGATTTGTGAAAGATTGTGACTTCTAGAATGTTGGAATTCTAGATGTCAAGAGAGCTCCAATGATCATCCCAAGATGAGATGAGTTAGACAAAATGATCAAGACCAGAATCTGTGATTATAATCATATCCTATTAGACAAGAGGAAGTGTTCTTTACTGAGTTCCTTTGGAGAATTAAATTTATGACCAGAAATCCAAACCCTCTTCCTGTCACCTCCAACTTCCTATTAAAAGATACCCATAGAAATTTTGAGGTAGGACGTAGTTTCTTGGTGAAAATCAACACGAAAAATTGTCTATGAGTTTAGAGGTTTCTTTCTGTAAGGCCAGTCTATCCATCCTTCAAGACTCAATTTGTTCCTACCTCTTTGAAGTTGTCTTAGACTGCCCCAGCACGTCCTGCCCCCCATCCTCGCTAGTTCTCATACATTATACACTCGCTTGCAATGATTCTGCTTCAGGTATGTAACTTCTGTCTTCTTTAAGAGAGCTAACTGTCTGGAGAAGGACAAGGGCTGTGTCTTCTCAATCCTTAGCTGCCTGCCAGCATGCCCAGCATGTTGTTAGAGGCCCAGTAGATAGCTTTGAATATGTCTAAGAAAAGCCAAACACATAGGGCCAGTCTTAAAAAGTTGATGGCTTCCCCCTTTGCATATTGGCATGATTCTAGTGATCAGAGAAGTAAGGCAATCTCCTGTGGCCTCATGGACATAAACAGGGCAGTTTTGACCCCGTTGTTATTCTTTCTGCTACACTATGCTTTGGGAGGATCCTCTTATTATTGGTAATTCTGACAGTGTTTTAAAATAGTTTTTCTTTTAAAAAAAAATTCCGTGATTCAGACAGATCTGCCCCATATGATGCTCCACCCACATGGGTTCTGTCTCCTCTTCAAACTCCTGGACATGGTGTATTTACATTCTGCCTGCACTGAAGAGGAAGTGTGACCTGGAGAGCATTCTTCTAAGTCAAGGTCACATCACCACCTCTGTGCTGCTCTATGGGGGAAATGTAAAAAGAAAACAGGAGGAATTCATGGTGACTTGTTCTCACTTTTACATTGTTGAAAAGAACTTTTTATCTGGGTGTGGGGGCAGTGTGGAACCTTCTATGAATTGGCTTGGGATGTCTATGTTCTATGAGTTTTCTCTGCCACACTCCTTTAATTAAAACAAAAAGTTTAAAGTTCACACAGATCACCCTGGGCTTTGTTTCTCAAAAGGTCTCACATATTTCCATAATATCCCAAAGAAGTCAGTGGTACTTGACATATTTATTTTAAAGGAGAAGGCTAGTGGCATAATCAGTATTTGTGCCTATGAGTCTGAGGTAACTAAGCCAGGCATGTAGCTAGAACTCTTCAAGTCATTCGGGATTGGTTTTCATGAAAGCTGAGGGGTTCTCAGTGGTCAGTGACTCCATACTCCTGTTGATGGTGGGGGTTACCTGCTTACTGGTTTCCCTTCTAATCTCAGGAGAAGGAATGAATAGAGTCAAAATGGGAGTGGGAAGCATTGCTAAAAATGACTATTTCACTAGTTCTCAAACTTGGCTGCAGGTTCTAGGGGTTTCAGAGGAAGAAACACTGATGTCTGAGACCTGCCTCAGGGATGCTGACTGAATAGGCGTGGTGTGTGGCCTGGATGTCTAGAGTTTCAAACCCCCCCACCCCCTCCACCCTAGGTTATTCTAGTATGCAAATAAGGTGGAAACACACTGGTCTTAGTTGATTTCACTTTATAGAGCAATTGAGGACTTGTCACTGACTTGCTTCAAGTTACAGTTATCTGTGACCTAGGGTCAAAGTGAATGAGCCCCTGCCTGTGGGCCCTCCCCCCCCTGGTAGCTAACACGTTGGAAGCTGACGTCCTCTTTCCCCTTGCCTCTGGGAACTGTGGTTCTCCCCTGTCCATCCTTGACATGCCAGCCATTCATCAAGTTCATCTTTATAAGTAGTTGTTTCTGAAACAGATACTCAGGGAGAAAAGGGTGAGTGAAAAGTCTAGCCTCAAAGTCCTGGAGTTGCTGCTTCAGAAACTCATTTATCTATCAGTGATGACACCCTAACTTTTCAGCTACTTGCTTTTCTAAGAAAAGTCTGCCCAGCCTCTGCACATCATAGAACACCCTAGTAAAAGCTCAGCCCTTGGTGATGCCTTCTAGTCAGAGGGACCACCTGCTGTGGAGGATGCACCTCCTACCCCCCCCACCCCCAACCCCCGGCACCCATGCCTGACCATGTACCTCAGCTGCTCATTAATTCCAGGGAAACATGCAAAGCCTTGATGGCCGTTTTCCACACAACCTGTGTCAGCACAGCCACTACAGTTATGAAAAGTCAGCACCTCCGGGGGTGGGAGCGGCTGGGAATTATTTTTTTGGGGGGAATAATGTGGTAGATAATAAAGACCCTGGTTAGCCTTAATATCAGTTAAAGGCTCAGGTTTCTGTCTGTTTTCCCAGGCACAGGAGAGGTACAGGGTGTCTGAGAGTTTATTCAGTTTGGAGTATGTCTTAGATTTGAAAATTTTTTTTTTACTGTGTGACAGTTTCAATTAGGCTAAAATGTTGGTGTTGCCTGAAGTCCCTCTCTGAGCCCCCAGATCTTCCTTGCTCTCCTTTCTCATCAGTCTTCCTGTGCCCAGTCTCCCTGGCCTTCCTCTTGTGTCTGGGCAGGAGTTCTGGTTTTTGGGTCTGTGATCCTTGTGCCTCCTTTGGTGACAACCATCGTGCCCTGGTTAACTCCTTCTCTGCCTCAAGTCTGTTCAACATCACTGTTTCAGGGAAGCCTCTTGTCCTGCCCCTGACCCCATTCCCTGATCGGGACTTGACTGCTGTGAGCATTTTTCTTCAAACACTCATTGAACATATATTACACATTTGCTTATTTTCTGTCTGCCAATTAAACTCTCAGTTTCCTGAGAGCAGAAACTGTGTCTGGCTTGCTCCTGACTGGATCCTGAGGGCTGAGTGATGCCTAGCAGGCAGTGGTGCTCCATACGTTTTTGTAGAAGAACTGCCTGCAGGGTGCCTTCCCACTGTCTCTGTGATACTTGCTCTGTGTCCCTCTCATATGACATCAAAGGGGAAAGGGTCTCAGTAATGCACAAGCCAAGGATCATGTGCCATGGATGGCCTACACAACTAGATCAGACAAACCTAAGGAGAAGGACTGCATCTTATTTGTCTGTGCACTGTGGATGGGGTTTTGATGAGACCTAGTAGGTGATAAAAATTATCTGTTGCCCTGTGGTCGGGGTGGAGAGAGAAATTGATGACGAGTGACTTGGCTGGTACCAGGAACCCAGGCTTTGCAGAAGCCGAGTTGGAGATCTCATTCCTGTTCCACCAGCTCTGAGTTTGTTGGAAAAACTACTTAACTTCTCTGACCCCCTATTTCTTCATCTGTAGAACTGCAAGCACAGGGTTAATGAAAATGTATAATAAATACTTTGAGCAGGGAAGTTACTAAAAAGGTATTTTTCCTTTTTTCCTCCCTTTCTTCTTTCTTTCTCCTTTCCTGCACCCTCTTCTTCTCTTTCCTCTCTTTTTCATGTAGGGTGGGGAAGGGCTCCTTAAATACTGTTGAGAAATAGGAGGCTGATTGTGAACTAGGTTTAGGGGCTCAAGGTCTTAAGAGTTGGCCACATACTGTAGTTAAGGGAAGAGACAAGAGGGAAGGTTCTTGCCAAAGGCCTTGAACACTGTCAATGTAGTCCTCTGTGTGAAGGTGGAGGCTGCACTTTTGAAAAGAGCTAATCTGCCTTTGGAGCAGGCAAAGTACAGAATGATAAAGAGAACTGCAAAGCAGCAAAGTCTGAGAGGCAAGCAGAATGTGTTCACTTATCTCCTTTGGATAAGAGAGGGGTTGATGGAGCTCTGAAAATTAAGGACTGGGTTGACTCTTAAGGCCCATAAAGGCATCTTCCTGTAGGTAGAAGATTAAAAATTCTATTAGGAGTCTTATTGTGTTGGGCAGAAGTCATGCCAACCGGTGGAATTAACTATAGAAGATTGTGATGAAACAGCTTGCATTAATGATTCTAAGAGATCCTGATGTTGGCTCTTGAGAAATTTGATATCTTCCTTAGAAAGGGAAGGGAGAGAATGTCTCCCAGAAGTTATGGTATGACTCAGTTGACTTTCTTAAGAATTCTTGTCTTTACTTGCATGCTGTGACCTTCAGTGGTGAAGGTCGATGTTATACAGGTTTAAGAGGATCTTTGTTGTTAGCCACCCTGGTACCACCACCTGGCACTGACCATGATTAGTAGGATATGGTCATCCCATAGGAAGGGCTGGAAGTCCAGTCCTGCTTGGGCATGTCTGGTCTCATCAAATCTCATCATGGGGCCAAAGGAACATCAGGTGATATGTGTGCTTCCTGGCTGGGTGGTTCTGATGGTTGTGTTTGCTTCACCTAACAGCAGCTCCTTGCATTGCCTCACCCTATCCTCCAGGAGATTTTCTTTGGATACAATCCCACATTAATCTAACTAACGCTTACCCTATGTATGCGGGATGTCCAAAGAGAAATCAGATACAGCTTCTTACCTTAGGAAACTCACAATCTCTATGGCTTAAAAAACCCTAGGACATGTAAGTAGGGGCTATGAAATGAAAGTCTTAAGGAGGCTGTAGCTGGCCACTAAGAATATAATTCTAGTTAATAATATAATTCTAGTAATTATTATTTACTTAGGGCTTACCATGGCCCAGGCATTTTGCAGAGCCTTTATATCCACTTTTTCATATAATCCACAACAATTTTTATAAGGTGTATATTGGGTTGGCCAAAGGTTTGTTTAGGTTTTCCATACGATGTTACTGAAAAACCCAAATGAACTTTTTGGCCAGCCCAGTGTTACCACTAGCCCCATTTTATGAAAAGAAGGATCAGAGAGCTATTGAAACTTGTTCAGGATGACTCAGTTAATGTGCAGAGCAGGCAAGATTTGTGCTCAGACATTCATTCTTCAGAGCTGTGCTGCGCTGTGTTTGAGGGAAGTTCCCTCAGTGAGCACCAGGCCAATCCTGGGAGCCTGGTTTCGGTTATGGCCCATGGGGGAGGTTTTGGGGGGTTGTAAAGGTTGTGCTCACCTAGGTCTTCTCCTTTTCCACTTACTGCCTCTGAAGTAACCTTTCTACACTTTTGAAGGGTAAGATGAGTCTTTAGACTTATGTTTTGAATAGGGTAGGCAAAGACAGCCCTTCAGGTTCTAGGAGACCTTGTTGTGTCCAGCCAAGCTCCTTGGAGGTCTACACTGGATTTAGAATCTGAGGTCCATACTTTTGCTGTGCTTTGTCCTTTCTGAGAGGACCTGAACTTGGATGAACTGGTCAAGGGTGGGATGGAGGTGTTCCTAGGTCCCTGACCAAGTACTATCACACTACCGACCCTTAATTACTCCATGTGTACATCTTGGGAAGTTGACTTTGGGGTTTCCCTAGTGGCTCAGATGGTAAAGAATCTGCCTGCAATGCAGGAGACCTGGATTCAATCCCTGAGTTGGGAAGATCCCCTGGAGAAGAGAATGTCTTCCCACTCTAGTATTCTTGCCTGGACAGAGGAGCCTGGAAGGCTATAGTGCATGGGGTTGCAAAGAGTTGGATGCAACTGAGCGACTAATTATGGGACAGAAGACAGAGAGAGGCATTGGCTTGCATCAAGGCACATGGGTGGGTACACATGGAAAGCATGAGGTGGGTGGCTAGAGTATGGAGCATGTAAGGAGAGCAGATTGCCTGGGGAGGGGAAAGTAGGCTAGAACTATGATGTGGCAATGTTGAATGCCAGGACAGAAGGCCCTCCGCTCTCAACTCCCACTCCCTGTGTACAGAACTCAGTACAGAGTTTCCAAACAGGGGAAGCAAATGTCCAGCAATGTCTTCTCCAAGAGGGACCTGGAGGTATATGTAGGGTGAGTGCCTAAGGCAGGAAAAGGGTTGGTAGGAGGCTATGGCTGTGATCCAACAGTGGGTATGCTGAGTCTGGGAGCGATTGCATGTTGAAAAAAGGGCTTCTTAGGGCACATTCTGGGAGAGAAGATTCTGTCAGTGAGTCCTGTTAGTCCACTCAAGTCAAAATAATAGCCTAGGGTACATTGCTCAGAATGACTGTGCTTCTTGCCACTTCTGTTGGTTTGAATTCCACTTGTCCTTCCTCTTAATTTCTGGTTCTTCCTGGAAGCCTTCTCTACTTTCTCCCTCCTATATATCCCTATAGGTCTTCCTATCTATGCCATAGTTTGGGTCCCTGAGTAGATTTTCTTTGTTAAAAATGCTGAAGGTTACAGATAGTATCATAGTCCTCTCTGCCCCCTCATGATGTCTTGCTTAATAGTGTTGCTCACATGAATAACATTTCCTTGCCAAAATATTTTCTTTTTGAAGCTAAATGATGACAAGTGAGGGGTCTTGATGGTCATTTAGTCCAGACTCCCATTGGATACTTTGAATCTATACATTTGTCAAGAATTATTCAGCCTCTACATGTATGCCTCTAGTGATGGGCTGTGTGTTACTTACTGACACAATCCATCCCATTTTGGGATAGCTCTGAAAGAAAAGTAGATCTCACTTACTGTGTTCACATCTGTTCTCTGTAACTTTTAGTCATTAGTTCTTGTTGTATACTTTGGGACTCCACAAAACTGATCTGTTTTCTTTTACTCCCAAGAATTCGTCATGTTTTTATGGGCAGCTCTCATAACTTCTATATTTCTTCTCTTTTTGAGTTAGCTGCCTTCACTATATTTGATGTGGTTTGGGGTCATCAGTTAATGTGCTTACCTCTCTGCCAAAGTCCATCTTACTGTATGATGGCCAAGAATAGACCTACCTCACCCGGCATGGCAAGGTCATCCACCTTGCAGAGGGAAGATGCCCCCTCTGCTGTTTTGGAGCTAAGCTGCAGTTAACGTGACCTCAGAGAGTCACTGCCAAGAGTGACCGTGAGGCAGTCACTCTTGCCTCTCACTGCCTTGAGTGTCCACTCAACTCCTACCTTTTCATCTCACCCCCCATCACTGGCTGATGCATCTGCTTTCTCAGGCCTCGTGTTTACCCTGACACATGCCAACATCTCCCTTCCTCTCTCACTGCTGCCTCTTTCCCTGCCACCTTCCTCATAACCTAGCTCTCTGTCATCCCCTGCCTCAAACTGACCGCCACCTCCCATCACTCCCCACCCTTTCTAGCAAAAGGGACTCCCAGGAAACCCAGCTGTATCACAGAACAGGTTAGGAAAAAGGTCTGGGAAGACGATGCCACCTTCATCCTCTTGGATTCGCTACGGGATTTGTAGCAGAACTCAATTAAGGCAACCAGCATGGCGAGTCCAAGTCCTCCGATCAGAATGTAGAACACGCCCGCCACATTGCTGAGGCTGAGAGCACTGGTCTTGTCCTAGGAAGAGGAGGAGGGAGAGGGG
Organism: Bison bison bison; assembly: GCF_000754665.1. Classification (NCBI taxonomy): domain Eukaryota; kingdom Metazoa; phylum Chordata; class Mammalia; order Artiodactyla; family Bovidae; genus Bison; species Bison bison. Next base: position 1,401,885 of record NW_011495062.1, on the reverse strand, counting down.
AGGGGGAAGAGTCCAATGAGCCAGGGGGCTAGAGACTAACCAAGCAGCAGCATTTTAACACACATACACTCAACCCCATCACCCTCTTTAACATTCATAATAGTTGGAAAGGCTTTGTATATATTGACAGAGTGCTCAACATTCCCCAGGAAAAAAATGTGTGCCTGTGTGTATGCATGTGTGTGTGTGTGTGTGACAATTCTCTGAGCATCCCTGATTATATTTAGTTGATAATTAGATTTCCATCCTCCCCAGTGCCTGTTTTAGGGTGGGGGATGCCACAAGAAGTCGGGGCAGTTTCCACCAAGATCTGCACCCCTGAGCTTACCCCATTCTTTTAGGAAACTGTGTCCCTTCCTTTTCAGCCGAATTCATGCCCCCCACCCCCTCAGTTGCTCAGCAACACACTGGCCTTGCTTATTGTTTATGCCTGTGAGCATTTTTCTGTGAGTTGGTACTTAAAGTGAACTTTCTCCTAGATGTGCATTTGATTTCAATTTAATAAGACAGTTATTGTATGTATAATAAATATCAACCAATGTATACCTTTAACTTACTGTGCTGAGTCCCAATGAAGGGAAAAAGAAAACTGGGGGGCTTGGAATAGAAAAAAGGCACTGAGGTAGAAAAATGGCTCCATTAAACCCTAATAATTATGCTTAATTGGAGTCATTTTTCTCATGGAGGTGCTTGCTGAAAAACTCCGTAGGCAGATTCAGATAGCTGAATTTAGAAATCTCTGTTGCCTGGGCTAAAAGATCTTGCACTAGTTCTGAATGGGCAGGACCGGGGAGCAGGGTACTTAATTCCTAGGGTCCTGGGGACAAGCGTCCATGTCCAGTAGGAAGTGGACAGAGCTCATTTCACGGAGCCTGAGAAGCAACATCAGTTTGTGAGACCATCCCTGAGTTCTGTCACTTCTAGTGGGATTCGAGTTGGGGACTGAGGGACAGCATCCTCCTAGTTGGTGAAAACAAACAAACAAAACTTCTGGTTATGGGGGAAGGTAATGACCTGGGGAGATTGACTGTGTTAGTACCTCAGTCGTGTCCAACTCTTTGCAACCTCATGGACTGTCGCCCACCAGGCTCCTTTGTCCATGGGATTCTCCAGGCGAGAATACTGGAGTGGGGTGCCATTCCCTTCTCCTGGGGATCTTCCCAAGCTAGGGATTCACTCTGGGACTCATGCCTTGCAGCAGATTCTTTACCATTTGAGCCACCAGGGAAGCTGACTTGGGGAGAGGGGGATCAATTAAATTCTTGACTCAGGCAAAAAAACATCTTTAGATCTTGGAAGCAGACTCATCCCCAGATGCCATGGTGGCTTGAACATCTTGGTTGATATTGTTTGCTCAGGTTTAGATTTCTCATCGAATTAAAATGAAATGCATGCCTCCTCTGGCACTGGTGCACAGTCGTGGTTGGTCGGTGGCACTAGGTAGGATTTTATATCTCTCTGTGTGTTCTTTTTCAGGTGGGGTTGTTGGTGAGTCACGCAGAAGGTGAGCTGTCGTACCCTAGGGACTACTCTGAATCTGGGTATGTGGAAAGGGGTCAGCAATTGACCAAGTCAGTGGCCTCTGCCCCAGTTCTACTTGGTGCATTGTACAGGATTCAGCTCGGCTGAGCTTGGGGACCACAGCTGGCAAATAGCAGCCTCCCTTCTCTCCCCAGAAGCCGCCTTGGCTGGCAGAGCTGTTGGATTATCTAAAGCATATTTCTCTGGTGGCTTCCTGTATTGCTAAAGCAGATGGTTCTTGAATATGGTTACACTTGGCAAGGTGTAGCCTGGCTTTGGAAGTGGTGGAAATGATTATTGAGAGGGGTAGAATTTCCCCTGCTCTGGTATCGTGGCCTGACAAGGGAAATATGCAAAAATGAGTTTGGGGCTTGGTTCAAGAGTTGGCTGAACAAGTAAATTCTCACTTGGCTTGGTTTTTCAGAATGCTCAAAATGTCTGCCTCTTTGGTGTTTGTGAGTTCTGTAGTTCCCCTGGGAAGTAAGTCTTTAGAGTTTTTGGAGGACTTATGATTTATAGAAGTTCCTACAAAGCTCTCCTGTGTGGGCAGGCCTGGGGTGTGGTGGGGAGGCACATTACTGTATTATCAGCTCACAGCTTGGAAGAGAGTGGTTGACAGTGAAGCTCGGATGGAGTGGATGGGGAACTGGCCTGTGGGGAGGTGGTAGACAAGAAGGCTAGGAAGAAAGGACTGAGTGCTGTTGACTTCACCAGCTGATCAGCCTTTCAGCAGCTGAAGTACATCTTGCCTCCTGGTTACCAAGGCTGTTTTTGTTTCCTTCTTTATAGTCTTTTCAAGTTTACTTTGGTTGTAGATTATCTTCAAGGATAAGGGAGTGGTGGGCACCTTTTTTGGTTACTATCTTCAAAAAAAATCATAAAAAGCCATCTTCCTCCCTGACTGTAGAAGGTGGACTGTCCATTTGTGATACATCATGTAAGGAAGGAGGGTCAGATCTTCATATGGAAGTGGGAATAGGAGGCATAGTCTGTGTATCTGCAGAAGGAGGAAGGTCCAGTGACTGAGTCTTTATATCTGGAGGTAGAGAGCAGCCTTCACTTCTGAGGGAGGTCTCTGGTCCATGGGGATGGCAGTCTGTGTTGGTGAGGGGACATATGCCATACAAACCAAACCAAGAGGGCAGTCAGATGGTATGGACACTGCCACCTCTAGCAGGACACAGTACTATGGATCCTTCTTTATGTTGACACAGTCCTGGGAAGACCTCTGGAATCAAGGGAGCACCTGAGTCACCAGCAGTATCAGAAAGAAAACTTAGATGAAGCATTACCATCTAAATTTGGCACAGTGTGATAGGGTGTATAATGAAGGGCTGGTGGGTGTTGGTGTCTTCTTGGCTCATGTAGTTGAGGAGTTTACATTTAGGCAAGGTTTCTAATTTCCCTTGGGTGTGCCACTGACTTTGATAGCACCAAATTTAGTTCTTTCGAGGAGACCCAAGCCATAATCTTCCATCAAGTTGCCTTTACCGACTTTCTTTGACTTCGTCTGTTGGAATATGATGAGGTATCCTGGGGCAGAAACAAAACTTCCAGTTATTTAAGGATCAGAACTGTGATTCCTCTGTCTCCACGTCAGAGGGGACTTTCTCACTCCTTTGTGCACAAACAGCCATGTTCACATTTCATGAGCAAGCTACACGCTTCCCAACTTTGACTGGGGAGAGGGAAGGACAGAACCCGAGTCTCCCGAGCGCCCCTCTGGGAGACCCCATTCTCCCCGCATCCCTTAGCAGCTGCACTTCCCAGAGCCAGGCAGCTTGCTGGTGGGAGTGAAGAACTCACAACTTGTCTTCCAACAGGAGCAAGGAGAGTGACAGTACCAGGAAGAATGACAGGCGAAAAGAAAAACAAAATTCCATCTTTCAGAGTTGTTGGGCTTGTTGTTATGGTGATGAGCTCCCCCCTTCATCTGTTCCCCTTAACCTATTGTCTTGATTTGCTGCCTTCCCCATGTGCAAGTGATATTTTCTTCTTTTTCATATTTTTCCTTGCTCTTCCCACGTATTGGGGGACTGTCCCAGACGCCCTCTGTGTTTCTGAGCCAACATCCCACCCAGGAACATGAAGATGTCGTGATTCTTCATGAGGAGGGTTGAACCAGGTCTGAGGCAGAGAGACTTGATGCTTTTTAATGGCATAAGTAGAAAGTTCTAAGGAGAAGCCAAGGCTTTGGCCATAAGACTAGTCCCTCCCATGGATACTGAGATGCTCATTCCATGAAGTCTACTAAATCTGGACCAAGCTTCAGTTTCTGCAGATGCTCCCATTCCTTCTATCTTCCTGCTGTGAGTTTGAACTCCTCTGAAGTAAAGGCTGTAGCTTTTGCTCTCCTCCGCCTTCCACAGATTTTCTGATGTGGGTACAAATGGAGTGTTAGGGGTGCCTGCAATCCATCCCAGACTGGATCTGTAACCTGACTTTGCCTTTCGTGTCCATGAGGATAGTCCAGCCCTTCTTCCAACTGTTAGCCTTTCTGCTCTAGTAGGCTTTCTCTTGTGCTTTTCCAAAACTTATGTTTTTGGCTTAGGAGCCATTTTCCTGAGCAGTTGATTATTTCCTGGGAATGGAGACTGAGTGGTTGGCTAGCTTAACTCACAAGCTGGAACCAAAGTGGGGGAGTTATGAAAGGTGGATTTGATTGAATTAAAGGAAGACCTTTCAAATCCATGGAGCCCCCTGCTATGGTGAATGGTGAGTTCCTCAAACATGGGTGCATTCAGGAGGTAGCTGATGAGGTCATCTAAGGGATTCAAGCACTGGACAGTTAGACCAAGTGACCTTTGACATTCATCCCAACCCCCAGAGATGCGAGGCATCTAAGGAGTTCCTCAAGGCCTGGTGGGATCATGTTTTTTATTTATAAGTTCTCCCTAGAGACTAACCTCTTTAGGGGATGCAAAAAAAGAACTCATGTTAATTGGCAGCGTCTGCTGTTCCATTTCCAATCTAGGCCAGTTCCCTAGCCTGCGTATTTTCCCCAAGAGCGACACAGGATGAGAATTGGCCCATTGTGCTAATAATTGGCAAGGCAAATGCTGTGAAAGTGAGGGCTGTGGGGGCGGCTCTTCTCAGCAGCGTGTGCTCAGGGACCGGCTGCTGTACAATGCACTGCAGAACATCCTGACTCGAAACCAGATTGCAGCAGAGAACTCAAGGAGTTTGTGTGGGTTGTGGAGGGGAATCCAAGTGCTGGCGGAGGCCTCTTCTAGAGTGGGAGGAATTTTCCAAGACATAGGCACCCATTGGAGGGTCAAGGGGGCGTCCACATAGGGGGCCTTTCACTGTGAGCTGTCTGTGTGGACTATGCATCGGAGAGCTGGGCTCTTGTGTGGCAGAGGAAACTCAAGCTTGCTGTCCCCAGAGCTGCTTCTGGCTCATGGCCCCAGAGACAGCGTTTGAAAGGAAAAATCTTTGTGTCTGTCTAGTCCCTTCTCCTGGGGCAGTGATGGGAGCATAGCTTAGGGTCACTAGGTCATTGATGTAAGTTGGATGTGTCATCTTGGAGCACACATAGCTCCCAGGAGATGGACCCTGAAGTCACCTGTTCTCTCTAGGTCATTGCCTGTGCAGTCTTACAGGGACTGGCAGCCCTGTCCCTCTAGGATGCTTGGCTAGATCCCAGAGTCTCTATGGTTTGGGGGAGATGGACTGCCTTCTGCATCTCTTTGTCTTGAGGATTTTCCTCCCATCCTTGTTGCCCTGACATCACCTCTTGAGGTAGTGGGTAGGTGGGGGAGAGAGGGAGCAGAGCACCCCTATGTGACTCAGGTCTTTTCAGGTGGTTAATGCTCTTTACCTCTGGCAGGGGCAGGAGTGGGGGTTTGTACACATTGAAAGTTCATAGCTTGCATTCAATTGCCTTCTAGACCTTGCTGAGGGTGGGGGTGGGAAGATGAGTACGTTCCAGAGTGGATGGACTTCCCTGCTGGTAGTGGGGCCGTGTGGCATGGTGAAAAGAGGTGGGCTGGGGTATAGGAAATCTAAGCTGAGTTTCTGCCCATGTTTGTCACTGAGTCACTGGGAAGTCTTGGGAGGGGGTCCACTAGTTGGGTGTTGCCCACCTCTGGATGGCATGGGAGGTGGCATTAGATGATACCCAGAACTAAATGACACTGACCACAAAGTGAGGATGTAATTCACTCTTCAGGTCTCTTAGAATCTTTCTGATTAAACCAATGAGAAAGTCTCAGTTTGGTGCTGGTCTGTCTTTAACACCCCTCATTGTTTGCTCCTTTTCATTTTCAAGAGCAATCAGGCCTCAGTTGCAAGAGTAAT
>NW_011495062.1:1383053-1393053 GCF_000754665.1 Bison bison bison | reverse complement strand
TTGGCTGTCTTTCAGGACATAATTTTTATCGTCTCTCATTTCACTACTTCCTCCTAAGGATTTCTCTGCTGATGGTGGCACCTTAAGGCTCAATTTTCACTTAAAATTGAATAAAATTTAAAAATTTTACTTAACCCACTCAGCTGAGCTGTTTTCATCCCACAGACAAATATGTAACTTGCCTATGGTTCTAACCCAGCTCTGTGTGACTCAAGTCCACGTATATATACCAGGAAGCAGTAATAGGGTGAAGGAGAGGTGTTCAAAGGAGCTCTGCTGATAGTGGGCAGCCAGGGCTGATAATGATGGGAGGGCAAATGGACCATCATATCCAGTCCTTTTCTCATGGTCTCTTGCTCTGATCACTTTACTGTTGTGGACTTTCTGATGCCTGTTCTACCCCACTATTGAGTATAGTTGGTGGACAGGGCAGACATTTTTATTGCCTTTATTATTAGTTTGTTTTTGGAAGAGCTAAACTTTGGCTGCTTGGTGACTCCAGTGTGATAAGAAGCATGTTGATCCCTCCCTGAGAAACACTTTTTGACTCACAGGAACTCCGCTTACTACAACCATTACCTTTTATTTATGTTTGTCAGTCGTTGGGCAGCTAACTAGACTGTGGCATATGGATCCCCAAAGGCGAAAGAGAAAGACTCCAAATGCTGTTTGCTGCCTGAAAAGGAGTTCATATTTATGATTTCGTCTACCCCATATTGTGAGTTTAAATGTGGCAATTTTCAAGCTGGGAAAACAATTTCCATTAACAGATCCTGGGAAGGTACTCTTTAGTCGTTCACATAACTTTGTGGGCCAACTCTTTTTCTCTTTTCACGTGCTCACTTTCCACAAACAAAAACAGAAAAAACCCAGAAATCAAACAAAGAAACAGAAAACAAATGGACTTGAGGTGTGACAACACAAAAGGGCATCAATGGGCCCCAAGATGTTTTTAGTGCAGGGATGTACAGTCATTGCCCAGGTTTTGTGACCCTTCCTTCTCCTCTCCCACTCCATTTTAAGGGACTATAGGTAGAAAGACTCAAAGTGGAAGGGGGTGTTGGTACAGTAACAAAGGAAACTGGGCATAGAAGGGGAAGATGCAGGGAACAAGTGAGAGAGAGAATAAAGATTAGGGTTACCACATCCTTAACTCTCATTTTTGCTGTGAGCTGGGCCTCCCCAAATAGACTGCTGGATCCCTGGAACACAGACAATGGTTCTCATATTTTTAGGCCTCTCCCCACCACAACATTTAGTACAAGCTGCTCCATGCAGTGAAAGAGCTTGAGAAACACTTAATTTCCCCCCAGATGAATGAATGGACAAAATTAAACACACTGTCTTCTTACATATTTCTAACTCAGTTCTCTGGCAAACTCACCTATCTGGAACATAAAAAAGGACTAGATAGTGTGCAGAGAACATGTACAAGGTCATGGGGTGATCACTGTAGTTGTTTTACTGAGGGCTGATTATGGGCCAGACATTGTATTAAGTGCTTTACATGCATTGTTTCATTTAATCCTATTTGGTTGTCATATTATTGCTGTTTTCATCCCACAGACAAATACGTAACTTGCCTATGGTTCTAACCCAGCTCTGAGTGACTCAAGTCCATGTATATAACCAGTGTACTTCCCAGCTTTCCAAAGATCCTTCTAGTGCTCACTTAGGCCTTTTGGCCCCACACTTGTTGAGTCAGTTTAAAAACTTCTACTTTGCCTATGGCTCTAATACCCAAGGGTCTGTAATCTCCAAGTCTACAGCAGAGCAAAGGCAGCAGATGAGAAAAACCACCTTGTAAGCCATTTCAGAAGATGCTAGTTTACAACTTGACTCTCGTTTTCCTTTTCTTCCTTCTTTCATCACTTCCAACAAGAATGATGGTCTTAGAAAGACGATCGCCTGTAGCTAACTGGTTCTGGTAAACTGTCCTATAATATGTGTTTTCTAGAAGATCCACTATATTGCAAATCAGTGCCATTGGTAATTGATAGTGATACTATCCTTAGAAACAGGTTATACCCAACATGTTCAAATAGAGTTTAAAGAATTTTGATTGGCATTTACATTTGATTGGCAAATATTCCCTCCTAAAAATATTACATTAAAATGAAAGCTAAGAACTTAATTAGAGCCCAGAGTCACGCAGAATCCAGGATCCTATATAACAGAGGCCATGCTCCTGACTAGCAGTAGTTTCCAGACATATAGATTTCTTGGATGAGGAGAAAAAGTGCAGGTGGAGAGCTAACACAGGTGTATATTAAGTGTTAATTTTGCTAAATAAAAATGTTTAAAGAAACCTCTAACATCACCTCCCTTTAGTTGAATTAAGGACATTTGAAGGATCAAAGAAACAGAAAGGATGACATTTCAGAATGAATGTAGCACACTATTCTTTATTCCCTCCATAATTTGAATAAAAAACAGAACTGCAAGGATCTTGCACACTTAGTCATTCAGTCGTGTCTGACTCTTTGCGACCCTTTGGACTGTACACACCAGGCTCCTCTGTCCATGGGGTTTCCCAGGCAAGAATACTGGAGTGGAATACTGGAGTACTGGATGTATCTTAGCAAGGCATTTATAAAGGCCTCAAATACTGATGGTTATTACATCTACTTGTTTCATTAAACCTATCTCTAGTTGAACTTTTCTTATGCCAAATCCTGTGCTTGGAATATAGAAAAACAAACCTAAAGCAAACAAACAAAAGCAGAATCAGGTATGGTCCTAATTCGGCAGAGTTAAGTCATCTGAAAATTCCCAGATTTAGACAAATGTTCAGCAAAAAGGTGATGATTGTCCTGGGTCGTTAGAGGATGCAGCTAGGCTTGTAATCACTGACATGGTGATTGATGTGCATGCCATTTACTCCCCAAAAGGGCCAGTGAGCAGAAGACACCCTCAACTTCCTGAGCCCTGACCTTCAGCCACAGGAGCTGATAGACCCAGGGGAGCCTTTGTATCAGTGAATTATCTTGGGAGGGAGAAGTTAAAATTCTGGAAATACATTCTCTTGGATGACCTTGTACTCAACTTTGTATTCAATTTTGCCATGGTGAAGAAGTATATTATCATATATTTGCAGGAAAATTAAAGTTTGGAAAAAGCAAAAGCAGCCAAGGGAGATATTTCAGATGATTTTAATTGGGCCTCAACTTATGAAAGGCTAAGGACTGTATTTGGGGCTTTGATTCTAAAGCAGTTGTCCACACTTCCACTCTTTCCTTCAAAACCTTGAATTCAAGCATCTGAGCAGTGCTGGATAAAACAACCGTTGGAGTTGACGCCCAGCCTGCAACGATATGCTTGGCTTCTCCTCCTCCAGAGGAAGCTTTGGTTTTTATCAGACTAGGCTGCTAGGCATCCTGCTGTCCTTCAAACAGTGTGTTTCTTCCTGTTTCTCTGTACTTGCATCTTTCTGTTCTCCTGAGTTCTTTCCTAATACCTGGTTGTCCTACAATGCTCCCCATGTTTTCCCTGAATTTTTCCTTGAACAGTTGATTTTTCCTTTAAAACTCCCTGCTGTGACTTCCCTGGCAGTCCAATGGTTGAGACTTCGCTTTCCAATGTAGAGGGTGTAGGTTTGATCCCTGGTTAGGGAGCTAAGATCTCACTCACCTTGTAGCTAAAAAAACCAGAACATTAAATTCCCTGACAACTAGCAACCAACTCACTGCACTGCTCACCACAGTTGCACGTGCGTTAGCCTTAGCCTTTAGCTTGATTATAAAGCCTTCGGAGTAAAGAGTCGATGTCTTCAGATCCACTTCCTTTATGAGAGCCCATTAAGTGTCAAGTACTATGCTAGGTACTTAGTAGGGATACGGAATACCTTGATAGGAATAAAGTTGTAAACCTTATCTTTCAAGGAATGTACAGTCTAGTGTGGGAGGGAGAGAAGTTTCTCAATAGTTCATGGAAGACTATATATGATTTTAGGATAAAGGGTTATGAAAGTACCAAAAATAGAGAGAGGGGTTAATTCTGATAGTGAGTGGAAGTTAGGAAACCTTCAGGGACTGCTTTGTGCAAAGGGAAATCAGAAGCTTCAATATAGGAATTGCAGGGCCTGGGGAGTATGGTCATGAGGGGAAGATGAGGTTACAACAGCTGAGTCCCAACTGTTAACATCCTTGAATACTAACAAGTCAACATTGTACCTGTGGACCAGGGAGATACAGAGGGTATTTAAGCAGGGAGAAGCCTCAGACTAGCAGCCCTTCCTTACTCAGCACTCGGTCCCAAGTAAATAGGGATCAACTAATTAGCCGATTCCAGAGAAGGCAATGGCACCCCACTCCAGTACTCTTGCCTGGAAAATCCCATGGATGGAGGAGCCTGGTAGGCTGTAGTCCATGGGGTTGCTAAGAGTCGGACACGACTGAGCGACTTCCCTTTCACTTTTCACTTTCATGCATTGGAGAAGGAAATGGCCGATACAATGACTTATATAAGAGAAACAGACAGCATCAAAAGTAACCCTGGATCCAGAGATGACAGAGATAATGGGTCACTGCAAAGTAAACAGGGCTCACTTGAAAATTTGGGATTGATCATTAGTGGAAGAGGAATTAAATTTAATCTCTGAGATGCTGGAGGGCAGTATTAGATCAGGGAGATGAAGCCACAGTGACACAGATTACTGCTCAGTAGGGTGCCAAACTTTGGAATTGTTGGAGCTTTCTGGGAATTGCTATTTGAAAAGACAATTTGGTAAGACATTGTTGGTGGGACAACTGCTTGTCAGAGAAAACTTGGAGAGAATTCATGAGCTAGAGATAAAGTTGGGATTCAATCAGTGGATCCCAGAGGGCTGGTCCAATGAGCCAGGCCAATTGGTCTTGAAGCTTTTACTCATCAATGGGAAAATGAGAAAAGAGCAGGGTTGTATAGTGAGTTTTTAGGGAGTCGAGCTTTTCCATTGAAAGGACAATCCTTTATGTTCAATTGGTGATTTCTTTCCTTCTTTTTTGATATTAACACACTTCTCTTACTAAATGATGTTGATGAGGGATGATAATTTTTTCTTTTGTTTCTTTCATATCTTTCCTTGGCAATATATCCCATTGTCAAGTGTACCGTGCCACCCCCATTTCCTTTTTGGACATTGACGATCCATGCCCTCTCTAGTCTGGGAACCACTGGGCTTCTAGGGCAAGACTTCAAGGGTCTCTGCATCTGGCTTCAGGAAGGGGGAGTGCAGTTACTGATGAGTGAGGTTTGAAGACATTGAGGGAGAGCCACGAAGGGTGGGAATTTCCATGCCCTGAATTAAATGTCAGTATACAAGTAAGTGAGGCTTCTGAGGTGGCTCAGTGGTAAAGAATCTGCCTGGCAATGCAGGAGATGCAAGAGGTGCAGATTCAATCCCTGGGTCGGGAGGATCCTCTGGGGTAGGAAATGGCAACCTACTCCAGTATTCTTGCCTGGAAAATTCCATGAACAAAGGACCCTGGTGGGCTATAGTCTGTAGGGTAGCAAAGAGTTGGACACGACCGAGCACACACACATATACAAGTGAGCATGGTCATTCTAACTCTTCCTCCCATGAGGTTTGAGGCTTCTGAGGTCCAGGGTGCTCTGTCTGTGCAGAAGGCCTGGCCACCTCCTTTCTTTTTTATACTTCTCCCTGCACTGGCCATGGCCTGTGGAGAAGGAGGTGGAAACCACTTCTGCTGAGGGTTTTGAGGAGCAACCTTCTTTGGTTGTTTTCTGTCCCTTTGTTGAAATCAAACCAGGCTCATTTGGCTGGGAGTGAGAGACAGAACTTTCGCCAAGAACCCAAGCTTGTTTGACCTGCTATGCCTTGTGGAGATGGGTGGTTGATTCTAGGACAGGACTAGATATTTGGAGGCCTGAATTGTGCACACCACTCTCTTAATTGGATAGTGGTCTATGAGATGCCGTCTGTCCATAGTCCAGTCTGTGACATCATCAGTATGGACCATGTAAGGGAAACACCATCTCTGGGCAAAGAGCTAAGGGTTCATAGGACTATACTGATCCAGTAGCTTGGGGTGGTAAGCAAAGTGGGAGAAGTGAACTGATGACCAAGCAGAAAGAGAGTGAGTGGGTTAAATCAGGAGCCTCTGTGAAAATGCAGACATCCTCAGGTCTCCTTCAGAAATAGAGGTAGGCTCAAAGTTGCCTTCACATTGGCCATTCCAGATGGTTTTTTCCCTGGTTGAGTATACCCAGGGGACAGACAGTTCTGTGACCTTACGAGAAGGACTGTTGGCCAGGCAGTGAGTCAATCAGAACACAGAGGTTTTGTCTTTGGTTTCTGACTCTACAAAACAACACAAAGGACTTGGTTTAAAAGAAAGAAAGAAAGAAAGAAAAAAACCAAAAGCATGTCGTGCACTCTCTTCTCTCTCTACTCTGGGGTGGAGGAGAGTCTGAAGGTCTGATTTGAGTCCCTCACTCTCTGATCAAGTTATATGACTCGTCCTGTAACTATCCCTAGAGCGACCAACTGGTTCCCGATGGCCTGGGGGTTTCCTGGCTTTAGCACTGGAAATTGCACATCCAGGGAACCTACTCAGTGCTGGGCAAACCCAGACAGCTGGTCACCCTAACTGTATCTCAGTTTTCTACTTGGAAGATGGGAATAATTCTCCTGCCCCAGCTGCCCGTAGTGTGAGAATCAAATGAGGTGACAGAGGTGAAGGTGCTTTGAGATTAAATCTGGGCACTTTCAAGTGACTGGATTGGATGGGCCACAAAAGCCGTACCTGGTGTGTTGGTACATGCTCAGTGTGGCACGCTTGGCCACTGTGGAACCTATTCATCTTTCAAGCCTCTAACGTATGTTATTCTCTGCAATGCTTCCTGTGATGACCCAGACAGAATGGATGTAGCCTTCCTTTCTTTCCTGCTGTACTCAATGCCCCAACACAGCAGACTCAGGACTTCATTATCCGTCATCTACTCCTCCAGCCAGATTGAGATCTCTTTAATGGTAGGGACACCATAGCTCACACAGTAGCTGCTTGAGAAATGTTTGCTGAATGAAGAAATGCTTTTCAGTTTCTAAGACATATGTTGTACCACCTGTTACTTGAACCCTCAGAAACTAGTTTTACATGTGTGACACGTGTTTCTGGCCCTGTAACTTTCTTTAGGGTCCTATGGCTAAGGTTATCTGATGAAGCCCAGAGATCCAGATGGGGACCTGAGGTCTGGCCCCTCCAGCCAGGGATTCTATAGACAGAAAGCATTTTGAAGGCATGTTTGACCCCCAGGCCACCTCATATTGTGAGAAGCAGGTGTCACCAGTTCGTTGGCAGCTCACAGTAAACCACATCTGGTGCTGTAATGCAGGCCCATTTGCCAGCAGCAGCAGGCAGGTGGCTCTGTGTCAGCCACCTCAGAGATGCTTCACAAAAGATAATGGAGGGAATGAATGAAAGTCTTCCCACAAACAATAGAGGGAGTGGAAACACCGTTCAGGATGAGAGCCAGCCTACTGGCCTCATCTCGGCCACTTCTGGTTCAATGAAAGGAAGAAAATCTGGGCTCATTCTAAGGACTGGCTAGCAGAAGACAGACGTCAGTGTGAAAAGGAGGCTGGGCAGACCATCAGGACTGTTATTTTCTTGTGGACTTTAAAATGCACAGGGTCAGAATGCGGAGAATGGTTTCCTCCAGTTATAGGGAATGGTTCCCAGGGACAAGAGGCAGCTCTGGTCTCCCACGTGCCCCCGCTGGGCCTGAACCTGTCTCCAGCTCTCTCTCCTCCTCCTCCCCCTCTCCACTGCTACCTCCAGCCTCTCATCTCTTCCTTCAGCAGTTCCACTCCTATCTGTCTTGCAAAATGGGATACCATGAGAGATTTTCTATGAGAAAACGATTCCCCTGAGGAAAAACAGTGGAACACAGATGGAAAACGAATGCATGAATTAGCATCCTTTTCACTCTTGTGCTGTACACTTGGTGTACCTTTTACCTGAAATACGTCCTCCCCATCACTGTTTGAAGGCCTCGTTCAGGGACTGCTGCTTCCTGCTGGAGGTCTTGCTAGAACTAACCCCTGCCTGCATGCTTTTCCCTCAGTGCCTTATCTGTTGATTGTTCCGTCAGCTGATCTCTCTGTCCATCTATCGGTCTATCTTTATGGTACTTCCTTTCTTCTTGGCATTGGTGTTGTTACTGTGTGTCCTCTCTTTCCTTCTCCCTTAGCTGTGACGAGCACTCAAATTTTCAATAGTTCACAGAAGAATCACAATTTCTTTTGGAAAAATGAGAAGTTCTGGCAGTGTTCCCGTCTGGCATTGCTACAGCAGAACTGAGTGGAGCCTGTCCGCTCTACACAGGCATACACTCTTTTGTTCACTAAGGCCCCAGCAATTCCCTAGAGACTGTCACTTCCCCATTTACAGCACAGTGGAGTGGATAAGGGCATAGGCTCTGAAGCTGCAGTGTCTGGGTTCAGATTCTGACTCTGACATCTACTAGCTGGATGACCTTTGATAATTTACGTAAGCTCTTGGTGCCACTGATTGATTATCTGTAAGAGACTCTTAATAGTACCTGTGTCTCTGGGTTTCTGCGAGGAGTACGTGAATTAGGGAAGACATGTGAGGACTTGCCATATATATTAATATCTCAATAAATATTTAATTGCTATTTACCCTAGTATTTGCACTGTGGTTTTGTTTCTTGGAGTAGAGGAAGTGTTGCCTATACTTAGGCCTCTGTTGAAAATGAGGAAACTACATACATGTTTACCCCTAGTCCTTTTCATTCATTTTCTTTTCCAGGCCCCTGGGGGCGTGCACAGTTGCAGTCCCTGCATTAGATCTTGGGACCTAATCTTGGAGGTGCCACTATCGTGATGTATTCATCTTTGCTTTCCTTAAAAGTATGTACTTAGTGCTTTGAGAATACTATGCTTGGGGGTGTTGATAGAGTTCAGTTACATGATCATGGTCATACACTTTCATGCTGCATCTAGGAAGATCACTGGTAACAGTGAAAGGCACTATTAAGTCCCTTTAAAGAGCTGGTTCATTTAATTTGTGTTGTATGGTCTATGCAGTGAGACTAGTATTTCCTGGTTTTCTGAAGTAGACATAGCAAACACATCAACTAATTTGATAACATGCTCATGAAGTTACAATATACATGGAAGTTGGCTGGATAGAAATCAGTCCATGTGACAAGCAATCAATAGGAGTTTCCTACAAGCTACATTTTCCTTTAGGTTCTGTGGGCCAGTTGGCCCTTGCTTCACTGAATTGTATTTTGAATTATAGGTGGAGAGAAATAAAAAGCACTAAGAGGAAAGAGACTGGACTGGGGAAAAGTAGTGTTTATGGGACACAGGGAGACTGGCTTGACTAGTGGTATGAATTTTTTTTAAAACATTCTTCCAGCGAAATAAATTTCATTCCCATGGGAATAGAGACTATGATTAAGAGGTCATTATGCTCTTTTTCTGCTAGTTGTCTGTGCTGAGGAGGGATGAATAATATATGTAAATTTCCCCGCCTGACTTTCTTTTGTTTGAAAACTGCTGGCTTACCACCCCCATCCAGTTGGGAGGATGTGGTTTCTTTGGTTAAAGATTCACCTGGGTCTTTGTCCCTGATCCTCCCCAAGGGAGAGACTGATTAGATATGATGATCCAACCAGGATCACAGCCCACAGGACCATTCATAAGATGTTCCTGAAACAGATGACCCAGAATTTCTGTGCAGGGGCTCAACTCAGGACCACTCCCTACCCCTTCTTTTCTACCTTCAGAAAAATAGATGGAAGCAATGTGGCTTTCAGCTAAATGTTTGTGATACCCAGTGTAAAGGGAATAAAACTATATAGCTAAACAGTTGTATTTCCTGGTATCCTGCAGTTTCTGCCCCTTTGCAATAAAAGGAAGCCAAGAAGGGTCTGGCTCAGAGAAGGTAATCACCACTTATTTGGGTCGATCCCCAAACTCACAGAATAGATGCTGCTCCCCTGGGAGTAGCACGTTGAGGGGCCCGTG
>NW_011495062.1:1369162-1382953 GCF_000754665.1 Bison bison bison | reverse complement strand
GAGGGGCCCGTGGGGGAGCAAGGGAGATTAATATCCAAGAACTCCGGAGGCACCTTGAGCTCTTCATAAGTGATTGCCTTTATCCTTAAGACAATCCTGCAGGGTTTCAGGATCCCCATTGGGAAGATGAGAAAACTGAGCTTCTGAGAGATGAAGTAATAACAGTTCTTAGTCACTAAATGTGTGCCAGGCACCATGCTAAGCACTTCATAGCATCTCATTTAATCATTTAACAACCACCAAAGTTTACGATAGTGCTACCTTCAGTTGTTATATTTGGGAAAATTGAGACTTTGGGAGTGGAAGTAACATGTCTGAACGATTTTTGCCATTAACTGGCAGTCCTGGAATTTATACTGAGTCCTAACTCCAGGGCCCTGACAATCAGTCAGTGGTCCACGCTGCTTCTTGCTACTTCCTTAAGGTGACAGGATTGTAGATGTGACAGGCAGAGTTTGAACAGGGTCTGATCTACACAAAATACATTGCTTCTGCTATCCACAATCCCCAAGAGATAGAGCTGGGGCAGGTATGCAGTCCTTCCCCATCCTGGTCTGCCTTTGTGTAACAGCAGCTGTCTTCTTGGGAAAAGCAAAAGACTGGGCAAATCTGAAATAAAGTTGCTGAGGGGAGAGAGGTGGAGGGAGGAGGAGGATAGAGAGAGAGAGAGAGAGAGAGAGAGAGAGAGAGAGAGAGAGAGAGGAAGTGCTATTTTTGACAGCATCAGCCTCTTAAAAGAAAGCACCATGCAAGTTGTGTATCAGCGGAAGAACTCAGTGCTTGGGCAGGCAAATCACAGCCTGCTCTGGCTGCTGTTCTCACCGTGGTCAAGGCCATTCGTTTCCTGTGTGGTTCCTCTCCCCAGATCTTCCTTGTCACCTTGCTCTCTCCACTCTCCTCCCCTCTCTCCTTAATGTGTCACTCTGCTGATTACGAGCTCCTCTACCAGGCATGATAAAAACAGAGCCCTAACAGGAGTAAGTGTGCGTTTGCCTGTGTAATGCTGCCAGGATCCTCCAACATAAATCCGCACCACGCAGCTCCAGCCTAGCCGGGTGCCTAGTGAAGGAGTGCTTTGGCTGTGGAGGCCGTCCAGTGCCTCATTTCCCACGATGTTCTCAGGATGCCACCTTACAAGGTGGGAGAGGCAGGGAAGTGTGCCACTGTTAGCACGGAGTGGGGAATGTAGGGGGGAAAAAGGGTTTTGTAATTAGGGTTTGTACTTAAGCTCTGTCCCATGACTCACTCTGAGAACCTGGGCAAAGCTTCACTACTCTGAGTCTTAGCTTCCTAACCTGTGAAGGAAAATGATAACTTCTAAATCCTCCTATATGAGGGGAGGATGAATGCTGGGACATTGCTAGGGTCCGGAAGGCACCCACCCTGCCTGGCATGTAGTAGTTATGAAATGAATACAAGTCTTCTCTTCTTTCCTCTTACATACAGTGTAAAGTGGTCTGCTTTTCATCATTGAAAGAGATTGAAAGCACTGCGGAGTTTCAGGAAGCATATAACTCTTTCAGGGATGTTTTTGTTTCAGTCCATCATGGGCAAGCAGGGAAACTTAAGAAGCAATGGATGTGCCCCTTTCCATTGTTAGACAGAGGACAGTGATGTCAGCCTGTGGTGTGACCTTGACCCTTGCACTGTGTGCCCACCTAAAGGCAATGAGTACAGAAGGAAGGCAGGATTCCCTAGGGAATTTCAGCAGCTCAGACAGCCAGCCACCTCCCTTTCTGGAACCTTACTTTTCTTATTTGTATATTGGTTGTAAAAATGTTAGTTGCTCAGTTGTGTCTGACTCTTTGTGACCCCATGGACCATAGACCACCGGGCTCCTCTGTCCATGGGATTTCCCAGGCAAGAATACCAGAGTGAGTAGCCATTCCTTTCACCAGGGGATCTTACTGACCCAAGAATTGAACCTGGGTCTTCTGCATTGTCAGGCGGATTCTTTTCCATCTAAAGACTAAATTGTGTGTGTGTGTGTGTGTTGGGGAGAAGATAAATGATCTTTTCCTCCAAATAATAATCTTTTCCTGACAGTTTCCCTCTTTATATCCACTCTGGCCTCATGGTTGAGAAGATCCCAACCTGGGATATCATGTTGCCTGGGTTGAAAACCCAGCTTTACAGTTTTCACACCAGGTCACCCTGTGCAAGCTCCATAATCTCTCTGTGCCTCAGTTTCCCAAATTATACAATCGGGATGAAAACAGTATTACCTTCCCAGGGTTGTTGTTAGGATTACATAAGCCAGTGAGCATCTCATACTTCAGAGAAGTGCCTGGGATGAGTCAGTGCTTGATAAATGTTAACAGCAGGTCTTAGCACCACCACTAAAAGGCTAAATTAACCGCCTCCCACCCCCTGGCTTGGGCTTGTGTACTGGGCTAGGGCACCAGTCTCCTAGAAGGTTTCTCTGCATTTTCTCTAATCCGTTCCATGTGTCCTGACCTGAGAAGCTTCTGTATTGATGCAGCACTCCTCCGGCAAACCTCCAGTCTCTATTCAAACACACAAGCACACACAACACTTTCTCTTTCTACCTCCCTCTTGTTCCCTCCCTTCTTTTTTTTCCTCTCTCCCTTTTTATCCTCCAATTCCCTCCCTCTCTTCCTTTCTCTCTGGCTCTTCTGAAGATACAGGCAAATCCAGCCTCTCTGCTGAGAGACCTTTGTCTCTGATCAGGCCTGACCTGGGTCACAGAGTTCAGGGGGTTACCATGACAACAAGCATCCCTGGCTACCCATCAGGAGGCAAGGACCAATTGAAAGGGACTGTCATTTCCCTGGGACATACTGTATTTATTCTCAGCAGCAGACCCTGTACCAATACCATACTATGGGCAGAGGGTGGGATGGAGGGAGAGAAAGAAATATCAGGGCTTTATTTTTTTTAAAGTGCGTTCTCTGTGGGGGAGGACCACAGATTGTTCTCAGAGAGAGACAATTTATTTCTAATACAGAGGGATGAGGGTGGGGCTCACGTGTATTTCTGATGAACACAGTTGGTTTCACAAAGAAGGAAAAAATAAGTTATTTGGCCCAAAAGTGATTTTGTGATTGGTCTAATGGGAGGAGGGTTGGGGTGGAGAATTAACAGTAATGAGTACCCTCTGTGACAAGCACTTTATGTTATTTCATCAGAACTCAGAGCAACTGCAATGAATTGTTATTACTCCAATTTTACAGAAGAAAAAACAGAGGCTCATAAAATTATAGTGACTCACCAAGCTAGATCAAACTGCTGGTAAAGTAATGGCCCTTGACCTTGAACTGAGGTTGTTTGACTCCACGGATCATGGTTTCGACACTATTCAATGCAGTTTCCCTGTCATTCTCCCATCATAATCATCTTCCTTTTGTTTCCAAGCCACTGTTTCCTCAGAAAACATGTATAACTCTCTTTCCTGACCTCTAACCTTGTCTCCCAAAGTGGACTGCTGTCTACCATAACAGAATCGTCAGGGGACTTGTGGAAATTGAACATTTCTGGACCCCACCTAGACCTGCAGAATCAGGAATCTCAGGAATCAGAGTCTAGAAAGGGGCATTTTAAACCAGCTTCCCTAGATTTTAAAGCATACTGAAGTTGGGAAGTGGTTCTTTAGGGCGAGTCAACACCACCAAACAGAATTTGTTTCCCAGTTATATTCTCAGTCAATGTGACTCTAAAAGTAGAAAAATCTTAATTGCCTTGAAGATACAGTAATGTCATGTGGTCCCAGTGTGGAGGTGGGCAGCTAGGAGACCTTCAGTCCCTGGAAGTGAGACCACTCCCTATAAAACCTTGTGATATCTCTTCCTGAGTCATGGCCTTAACCTCCCTCCTTATTTTTAGCCAAATGCCAATGCAGACAGGTGATTCTTAGGAGATATTTTCTAGCCTTGGTTTGTGTGAAGGGAGAAAAATATATTCAGTAGGAATGCTATTGAGACTAAAATGTTGATGAGCAATCTTGAACTTATGTCCGATTAAAAACTAAAACAGATATAAACAAGCTACAGTCAGTGCTGGCCTTCTCTAGTGACTCAGACAGTAAAGAATCTGCCTGCAATGCAGGAAGTATGGGTTCGATCCCTGGATTGGGAAGATCCCCAGGTGGAGGAAATGGAAACCCACTCCACTATTCTTGCCTGGAGACTCCCGTAGACAGAGCAGCCTGGTGGGCTACAGTCCATTGGGTGGTGAAGAGTTGGACACGACTGAGTGACTAACACTTTCACAGTCAGTGCTAAAGGAAGAAGACACAATTGACATTCTCCATCATTTCTACTCCAGTGCCAGGAATTCTGTACCCTTCCCAGCCTTTCTCAACATTCTAGTTGCCCTAGAGGTAAAATTGAGGTGGGTTAATAATACCACCTGACCTGCCTCTTGAGAAACCTATATGCAGGTCAGGAAGCAACAGTTCGAGCTGGACATGAAACAACAGACTGGTTCCAAATAGGAAAAGGAGTACGTCAAGGCTGTATATTGTCACCCTGCTTATTTAACTTATATGCAGAGTACATCATGAGAAATGCTGGGCTGGAAGAAGCACAAGCTGGAATCAAGATCGTCAGGAGAAAGATCAATAACCTCAGATATGCAGATGACACCACCCTATGGCAGAAAGTGAAGAGGAACTAAAAAGCCTCTTGATGAAAGTGAAAGAGGAGAGTGAAAAAGTTGGCTTAAAGCTCAACATTCAGAAAACTAAGATCATGGCATCTGGTCCCATCACTTCATGGCAGATAGATGGGGAAACAGTGGAAACAGTGTCAGACTTTATTTTGGGGGGCTCCAAAATCACTGCAGGTGGTGATTGCAGCCATGAAATTAAAAGACGCTTACTCCTTGGAAGGAAAGTTATGTCCAACCTAGATAGCATATTCAAAAGCAGAGACATTACTTTGCCAACAAAGGTCTGTCTAGTCAAGACTATTGGACTGTGAAGAAAGCTGAGAGCTGAAGAATTGATGCTTTTGAACTGTGGTGTTGGAGAAGACTCTTGAGAGTCCCTTGGACTGCAAGGAGATCCAACCAGTCCATTCTAAAGGAGATCAGTCCTGAGTGTTCTTTGGAAGGAATGATGCTAAAGCTGAAACTCCAGTACTTTGGTCACCTGATGCAAAGAGTTGACTCATTGGAAAAGACTCTGATGCTGGGAGGGATTGGGGGCAGGAGGAGAAGGGGATGACAGAGGATGAGATGGCTGAATGGCATCACTGACTTGATGGACGTGAGTTTGAGTGAACTCTTGGAGTTGGTGATGGACAGGGAGGCCTGGCGTGCTGCGATTCATGGGGTCGCAAAGAGTCGGACACGACTGAGTGACTGAACTGAACTGAACTGAAGTGAATAATTCTGTTTGGGAGGTAAACCCCATGTCTGCCTGTTTTCTGTCCTTGCCAGAATCAGTTTGTACCTGGTTATTCCTGAAGAGGAGCACAGAAGTCCCTAGAAAGTGCCTATAACAGACTTCTTTCCCAAACTACCAAGTCTTAAAGTAAGACTTCGATGACAAACATAGAACCACTTCTTCCATCTGTCCCCATCTCCTTATGATTGTAACCACATTCCTTATCTCCTACACAAATGACCACAACAGCTTTCTAAATAACCTTCCCTGCCTGCAGGTTCTCATAAACCACTGCCAAGATCATCTTTGGGAGTCTGTCTGACATGGTTCCTCCATCAGTGGCCTTCAGTGACGCCTACTGACATCAGATAAAAAATACAGAGACATTTGAAATCCTTTTCACTGTGACCACAACCTGTTGCTCTTGCTTATTAATGTGCACGCTAGTTCAAGTGGATTCACATTCCTGAAAACAAGCCCTATGTTTTCCCACCTCTGTGTTTGCTTTTCCTCTGTCCCCTCCACCTGGAGTCCCTTCTCACCTATCACGGTTTCTTCAGGGGCCAGTCTTGGTTGTTACCTCTACCTTGAAACCTTTGGACATCCTCCCATTCTGATGCTAACTCTCCTCCTCTTGCTAACTCTGACTCTCTTAGGGCATTGGGTAGACTATCAGGTATCTATATAATACTGCTAATGAGCTATACTTGATCATGCATCATTTAAGGGCTGGAATCGTGTCTCTCTCACCACTGACCCCTGAAGTGCAGCACACAGTTCTTTGTGTGAAGAAAAGGAATCTGTGAAGCTGCATGGAAAGCATGGGGAGTGGGTCTTAGCCCCTCACCCACTAAGCTGCACTCTCTTCCTGTCACCTTGGCCCACACATCCGGCATGGACAAGACGTGACAGAACACAAACATGTCACGATCACAGGGACCAGAGAAGACTCCACGTAACCACAGTCACAGTTAAAGACCAGGCTTTGACCAATGTCCCAGTTAGAGTATAACTCTCAGCAAATCCATTAAACTCCTGCTAGATGGTTTGTGAAGGAGTGTCATTACTTGAGATTTTAACTCAGGCCAATCTGGTGTGGATTCCTTCTTGGGTTGGGAAAACAGGGGCCATGCTCCCTTAGTTAGGAAATTTGAACATATCGCTTCCAACTGAAGGGAGTATTTATCATAATAAAGAAAAGAAACTTCAGACCAGCAGATACATTAAGTTGGCAGCAGAAGTTGGCAATAGATCACAATTAGTAGGTTTACCAATTATCTTCCCCCAGTGACTGGCATTGGCTGTACAGGTCTTTATCCACAACCTCAGGGCTTTGGAAACAAAACTCAGCCCCTCACCCAACCCCCAGCATGCAGGGACAGCCAACAAACAGCATCTGTTTCAAAGAAACGCCACCTGTCCAAATAGAAAAATCAAGCACTGAACCACCTCGCTTCCTGAGTATCTGTTTCCAGAGCAGAAGAGACAAACACACCATTCTGTCACTGACACAGCCTTTTCCTGCTCTGTAGGGACACGCCTGGCCCCTGCCAAGTAGACCTGGCAAGGTTTAGAGGAACATTTGGGCCTTAGCTATCAGTTCTCTGACCTTATGGGCAGAGCTGGGTGATCCGCCTTGGAGGAGCCTGAAGCTTCTTGGAGGCAGGCTGGAAGGGAGTGAATGCCCTGCAGGTGTGATCAGGTCTAGCTTTCTGGAGAGCAGGTGGTGGAGGGGACCACCAGGGAGGTCCTTTCTTGCCGTGGGCACTGGCACTAAGTCTGGAGCGCACCCTCCTTTGAGGACTGCAGGAGTCCCACCTTTCACAGGGTGGAAGAGAGGTTTGCAACATCTGTGGTGTACAAACTCCTAAAGAGTCTGCAGTTTTGTGAATGGTTAGACAGTGTTTAGAAAGGTATTTTCTGTGATTCTAAATACTTTGAGGACAACACTGATTTCCTCTGTATCATCTTTAAGTACCTTGAAGCCCCTTTTCAATGGGGACCAAAGGTATCGTGTATCAATACTACCCCTTTATGCCACTGCTCATTTCCCATATCTGCCATGCAGAATCATTTGCTGGGATCAGATCAGTGGGTCTGAGATTATTGGGGCAGGCACATGTGTCTGTGGCAGTTCATTTGCCATGACTCGCTGGTATTCGACCATACCTGGAGGAATCAGCATCATCTGGCCGAGTAAGGCAGAGACATGAAGGAAACCTGGCTGGACTGTGTGTGCATATGTGGTTATTTACTCATATTTTCTGCAGCTGTTTTGCAATGGTATGTTTCCTGGGACCTCTACACTACTGGTTTCTAGAATGATTCCTTTTATTGCAGAGATGAGAAGTAGAATCCCATAGAGGGAGAAGGGATTTTTCCAGACCAGCAACTCAAGGCCCTCTTAGGATGAGAGTTGCTCTTCTGTTTTTGAGTCAGGGAGCCCCATGGCTATCATAAAGGTTGCCAATGGAGAGAAAGGAGAACTGGGAGAGAGCTGTGGACATGTGGCCACCACCATTTATGTATTCTTGACTTGCACATCAACCATCAGTGGTATGACTTGGAAGATGTTCCTTTTCATTACTCTTTCCTTTTATCTTGGTCTTTTTTTCTGCAAACAGTAAATGACTTGTTACATCTTACAGAGACATAAGCAATAGAATTAAGTATTTCTTTAATAGAGGTGAACTATTTTCAATACTTATCTCAGAAAGAAACCTGGATCATGTAAAACCCATAAAGGCAGTGTTACTCCTCAAAAAAGTGGTGCATTAAAAAAAGAAGTGCATTAAAGTGAGCATTCACTATGACCTTCAGGCTTCAAAGTGGTGAGTGGATGCTCTGGGCTCCAAAAGCAAATCTTTTGAGTTGATGGTTATTGTTTGACCCATGTACATAGGTACTGGGAAACCTGGTCTAAGCCCAGTCTTCTGCCTTTAATGGTGCTGTCGGTCATGGGCCCCGGCACAGTGCTAGAGTAAGTACAACCATGGGCTCTGAAGTCAGACTGCCTGGGTTTGAAATCTGGCTCCTTTATTAGCTGTGTCCACTTGGTCAGGTAACTGAATTCTGTGCTGCTGTTTCCTCATCTGTACAATGGGGATGGTGGTCCTTCATAGGGAAATCAAGAGGATAATATGAGATAATGCACAGCACAGTGTGTGGCATGTGGTAGGCAGTCACTCAGCAGTAGCTTTTGTTACAGTGGAAGGTCATTTGAATTGCCAGATGACCTGAGATTTGTGTTCATGTTACTGACTTTGTCATTATGTTCCGGGCATCTGTGTGTGGGATAGGAAGATGGAGGTAATGTATTGAGTGGGCAATTCATGTCACTTTCTGTACCTTTCCCCTGCCCCCAACTTTGCATCCAAATATTTGGATCAAATGAGGTCCCTGACTTAATAAAACCTTCAGTAAATTATAACAGTGCAGCATCATTGGTGTTCCTGGGCCTATAAAAACACATTCTCTACTTTGGGCCTTTCTAGGGTGATGCTTTGTAAGTATCTCAAAGTCTCTTGCCAAGCACTGTCCTCTGGATCCTCTTTGAACTTTGCCTAAATGTGTACAAAGAGCTTTTTAAGTTTTTCCAGACAAAAATCCATGATTTATAAAATACCAGGCCATTTTGTTTCCTTTTATTAGGTCACATTCAATTATTTTTATATTCCTACAGATATGTTTATTTCCTGATATTTGGACAGTTACAATTCTTCAATATATTTTCATTTCTATTCAGATAAGGACAAAAATCCTTAACAAAATCTATTTGCACTTTATCATTCTCCAGTCATAGCTAAACCTTTTCTCTTAGTTATTACCTGTGTTCTAGGAGGATTTAGCTTCTTTTGGTTTATGAGCTGTACCAAAATTTTCTGTCTTAAGAATCTTTGCACATTTTGTTCCCTCTGCCCAGACTGTTGTCTACCGCTCCCCTCACTGAACTTACTTAATTCCAATTGATACATCACATTTAGCTTGAAAAAAGTATCCTTGGAAGAGTCTTCTCAGCCATATCCCACCCATCCTGCATTCCAGTTGGACCTTGTTATCTCTGGGTGTATTTGAGATCTTCTCTGTGTCTTTACTGTTCTGTAATTTCGACTGAATCAACTGCTGGTTTTCATCTTTTTATCCGGCTTGGGAGTCAAAATTTTTGAATCTGAGTATTTATGTTTCCCATAAATTCTAGAAAATTCCCTTCAAATATTACCCCTGCTTCACCCTCTCTTGTCTCCATCTGGAACTTAAAGATGATGCACCTGGGTTTTTTTTCCTCTCTCATGTCTCTTCACCTCTTTATTATATTTGTACTCCTTCTGTGTGATAGTCTGGGGAATTTTATCTGATTTTTTTCTGGTACACTAATTTTCTCTTCAACTCTGTCTAATTTGCTGTTTAACACTTCCACTGACATTTTATATTAATGACTACTTTTCTTCTCTAAATCCTAACTGGTACTTTTCCAAATATGTCTGGTCTTTTATGATAGTACCTTTTTCTTTTAAAAGTATTTTTGATTGCTTTTATGTTTTTACTTTTACTTCTGATTCTTGCTCATGTATTATATGTTGTCACATAATTTATAACTTTTTCCTGCTTAGCGCAGCCTCAGAATAATTAGCTTCTTACTATGGTTTTGATTTCCTTTTTGGTGTAGAGATTTCTTAACTTGCATTTAAAAGGCTATTTGTTATATCTTTCTCCAGTATATCTAGGTGTTTTATAGTGGGAGTTTTACTCTGCCAAATTGTTGAAAGTAGGTATCCTCTATGTCCCGTTTTATAGACTATCATAATAGTCAGGGACCATTAAACAATAATCATGTGTTTAATGTCTTTCTTCCCTTCAAGAATGTAGTTCCATGGGGACAGGGACCGTGTTTGTCTTACCCCCAAATTGTAGCTCCAGCTCCTAGCCTAGTGCCTAGATTGTTGTAGGGATCAATATTATTGACATAAATGAATGATATGGAGGCAGAGGTGGCTCTGGATGTCATGCCATGATGGGTTAGGAGCCCCCCTCCATCTTTTTACAACCTTTTACACACTGTCACCTTTCCTTGAATGCTACTCTTCCCTAAAATGATTTAATCCCTCTGTAATTGACATAATATCTTACAGGTGACTTCACACTGTATTGCATTTAATTACCTTCTGTATAGATTATTCCACTTGAACTTAAAACCACTTTAAACCTAGGAAAGGATTAGGTGATTAGCCTCTCTTTATAGATGAGGATACTAAAGGTCGGGGAGATACGTCTTACCTTTTGTAAGACAGTCATTAGTAAATCTCAAAGTTAAATCTAGGCCTTTTGACTTTAGTTCTATAAGACTCTGCCATAAGTCTTTGGTATGCATACCAGAGGCTCTTAATGTGAAAATAAAGTCCTCTTTGTTTCTTTCCTGAACTACCTACTTCTTGCTCGAGAAATCAGCATCAAGGACAGAATGGGTGCCGACACTCAATTGGTGTCATTTCAGTTTCCATGGCTAGAATCTTAGGACTCAAATGACTTGATTTTTCCTTTGGACCACGTGTTTGTTTCTTTGGAGACACACATTACAAACCACCTTCGGTCAAAGTATCCAGGTTGCTGGAGAACCCTGTTTGTGGCCTAGTTGGATGTGGAGGTGTCTGGTAAAGGGTGGCATGTTACAAGTCACACGAGAGAAACACAAGGTTCATCAATGTTGAACACTGGGAGGGGTGAGACGAGGCATGGAGAGGGAACACGCGGGCAGTGACAGTCAGAGCAAGCTGAGGCCCCAGGGTCCATTTCCAACCTCCGGGCTGAAGATCGCAGGTGGCTGGAATCTCCCAGGCCCACAGGTATCCAAGAAGAGACCTCTCGACAGCTCCCGTGTGGCACTGGAGCCCTGTGGCAGACACGGCAGCTTCCTTTCTGAGGCAGGGAGGGGAGAGGGAGTACCGAGGAAGCAAATCTTGGCTACTTACCTCAGGGCGGACCCCTTGGGCGTCGCAATGCCATAGCCTTTGGAATCCAAGTTACCTCCCACCTTCATGGTGTCGCAGGGTTTCCGCTGCTCAATGTACTCATTCATGGTGGACTCTAGAAGGTAGGCGTATTTGCCTTTGGATTTCCTTACTCGGATCATCCCCTCCTCTGTGGTCCGCACAAACACGGATGGCTCTGCTGACTTCATGTACGTCCACATCTTCTCAAACACGGCGATTTTAGACCTCTGGCCGGGGACAGAACAAAGCTGGAATGAAGCATGGGCTGCACTTGGCATGGAGGTCGGCACACACACACTAATGAAAGAGCTGAATGTGGCTTGATCACACATTCATGAGCGAGATTAGCTCAGGAAGAAACAAATTATGAGTGATTGCAAAATAAGAGGCTCTAATTAGTACCAGTAGGCTCCGAAGTGCAAATATCTTGCAAATACAGAATGAATAGGAGAACTCAGGATCTTTTAATTACTGCTAAGTAGTTAGATTCCTCTTAAACATGGGAAGAATTAAGAAACTGGGGCTCTGTCTGACTCTTAAAGACATCAAAGGACCTATCTGTTGTTCAATAAGGTCATATTTACACAGTCCTGAAGAAGTGGAGAGCTGACTACAGTTGGAATCTGAGTACATCATTGAAAGACAACAATAAAGAATTTTTAGACCATAGGTACCAAGTTACAGTCATCTCGTATTGCAAGACTGTTCTCAGAATGTAATTTGTTGTCCGATAAAGTTAATAACTTGGGACTTGATATGGTCTTCTGCTAACGTTTCAAAAGCCTCTATACCCAGCCAAGCTGCTTTCCTCATTTCCTCCTGAACTCATTTTAGACCTTCCTTCCTTTGTGACTTCAGCTCATTTGTTCACTCCCCTGGAGATGCTGGTTCTCTCCAGCCACATTCCGCTCATTATCTCACAGGTCAGAACAAGTAGTGTGTATTCTGAGACTATCTTGGCTCCAAGGACAATAGTTCTCAAATTCTAGTGGGCACCAGCATCCTGTATGGAGACTGTAAATATGCAGGCCGCAGGCTCTAAACCTAGAGATTTTGATTCAGCAGGTCTGGGGTGGGGCCTAGAATAAATCTTTTTCAGAAGCTCCCCATGTGATTCATCTGTATGGTCTGTGTGCCCTCACTTGAGAAGGAATGTTGTGAGGATTGATACTCCTCTAGGACACACAGTCCGGTCACTTACTGGATATCCAGGCTAGACTGTTAAGGATTGAGAGCCATTCACACTTGGGCACAGGTCTCAAGTTTGTGGGCACTGCCTGGGGATAGGGGACATCTTTCCTTCCGTGAGTCCTTCACAGAATCTAACCTTTCATCCAGCAGACTCCTGGTCAGGGTCCATGATCCAGGATGAAAATCAGCATTGTCCTGTGTGACATTATTCCCAAAAAGCGTCCCTTCACTGGCAGGTATTAAATAGATGTATGTTAGGGCTACTGATGTCCAGCTTTTGAAAATGCTTTGTAAATGGACAAGTGTTAAACACATATGTTCATGTGTGTGTGTGAGTGTGTGTGTGTGTGCATGTGTGCTTAGTTGTGTCAGACTCTTTGTGACCCCGTGGACTTTAGCCCATCAGGCTCCTCTGTCTATGGAATTTCCCAGGCAAGAATACAGGACTGGATTGCCCTTTCCTCCTCCAGGGCATCTTCCCGACCCAGGGATTGAACCCAGGTCTCTTGCATTGGTAGGTGGATTCTTTACTGCTGAGCACCTGGAAAACCCTAAACACATAAAAGGGACTATATTTTTAAGCTTTTTATTTTGTATTGGAGTATAGGCAATTAAATTCTCCAAGCCAGGCTTCAGCAATACGTGAACTGTGAACTTCCAGACGTTCAAGCTGGTTTTAGAAAAGGCAGAGGAACCAGAGATCAAATTGCCAACATCTGCTGGATCATCGAAAAAGCAAGAGAGTTCCAGAGAAACATCTATTTCTGCTTTATTGACTATGGCAAAGCCTTTGACTGTGGGGATCACAATAAACTGGAAAATTCTAAAAGAGACAGGAATACCAGACCACCTGACCTGCCTCTTGAGAAACCTGTATATAGGTCAGGAAGCAATAGTTAGAACTGGACATGAAACAACAGACTGGTTCCAAATAGGAAAATGAGTATGTCAAGGCTGTATATTGTCACCCTGCTTATTTAACTTATATGCAGAGTACATCATGAGAAACGCTGGACTGGAAGAAACACAAGCTGGAATCAAGATTGCCGGGAGAACTATCAATAACCTCAGATATGCAGATGATACCACCCATATGGCAGAAAGTGAAAAAGAACAAAAGAGCCTCTTGATGAAAGTGAAAGAGGAGAGTGAAAAAGTTGGCTTAAAGCTCAACATTCAGAAAACTAAGATCATGGCATCTGGTCCCATCACTTCATGGCAAATAGATGGGGAAACAGTGGAAACAGTGGCTGACTTTATTTTTGG
>NW_011495062.1:1356317-1369062 GCF_000754665.1 Bison bison bison | reverse complement strand
ACTTTATTTTTGGGGGCTCCAAAATCACTGCAGTTGGTGACTGCAGCCATGAAATTAAAAGACGCTTACTCCTTGGAAGGAAACTTATGACCAACCTAGACAGCATATTGAAAAGCAGAGACATTACTTTGCCAACAAAGGTCCATGTAGTCAAAGCTATGGTTTTTCCAGTAGTCATGTATGGATGTGAGAGTTGGACTATAAAGAAAGCTGAGCGCCGAAGAATTGATGCTTTTGAACTGGGTGTTGGAGAAGACTCTTGAGAGTCCCTTGGACTGTAAGGAGATACAACCAGTCCATCCTAAAGGAGATCTGATCTGTCCTGGGTATTCATTGGAAGGACTGATGTTGAAGCTGAAACTCCAATACTTTGGCCACCTGATGGGAAGAACTGACTCATTTGAAAAGACTCTGATGCTAGGAAAGGTTGAAGGCAGGAGGAGAAGGGGACAACAGAGGATGAGATGGTTGGATGGCATCACTGACTCAATGAACATGAGTTTGGGTAAACTCAGGGAGTTGGTGATGGATGCCTGGTGTGCTGCGGTTCATGGGGTTGCAAAGAGTCGGACATGACTGAGGAACAGTACTGAACTGAACTGATAGGCAATTAACAATGTTGTGATAGTATCAGGTGGACATGGAAGGGACTCAGCCATACAAAGGGAATATATTTTTTAAAGACAGTTACTACTAGAGTCAGGCAACCTATCTAATCTAGTGATTGATATATAGATTACAGATTTCTTTATACATGTAATATGTCATTATTCCTCACATACAATATCAGGATTATTTTCTTGATATCAACAGGAGTTGGCAAAATACTGACATACATTTAGGTTGTTGTTTGAGCCAGCTCATCTCTAAAGATATTTGGGCCCAGGAAAATTCTAGCTCTCAAGGAAAAATGAATGGAGATAGTTACTGGGAATGTTAGTGAAGCATTTAGTAGAGGGAGTTGTAAGATAGTCTTTAATCAAGTAAACTAGGTGATTTGTTTCATAAGTGGGCACCAGTGTGAGCATTGGCTTGGGGGTGAAGAGCCCTGGGTTCCAGGCTTCTATCTACTGCTAACTTTCCCTATTTGTTCTATGAGGAGTTTCGGTATGGTCACCTTTCAGTTCCTTGCTAACTTGAAATATTTGATTCTTTACATGAAGATTCATCATTCAAGCAACAATGTCCTGGGGAGGGGGAAAAAAAAAGAAAGGAGAAAAGGGATGGAGGATCTCAAATTAGGAAAAGAAATACCCCTGACCAATCATGGGATCTACAGTATATTGAATATTCTCTTATAGGAAACTGAGAAATAGATAAAATCAGCTGTGCCCAGATTTTCAGATCACCTTCCAGGCCCAGAACCAACAAAGCACACAGCAGGGCAATTGCAAGATGCAATTTGACCTGACAGGATGGTCACAGCGGGGAGCGGGGCTGCAGACAGGCTGAGCTGCAGAGTGCTCTGGGCAACAGTATGCGGAAAATTAATATGTCCCCTCCGCCTCACCCCAGTGCTCCCGGCACCAAGGCTGCACTCACAGTCTCCGGGTGTGAACTATCAGGAAAATCTCATCTCCAGGAACACGAAGACAGCGTGGCAGGGAGGATGGGAAAGCAGGCTTGGGGTGTTTGTTCTCGGATCTCTCTATCATTCGCAGCTCCCACGGCCCTTCACGCATCTTAATTAACTGTCGATGGAGGACTGAGTGACTCTGGGTTGGGGCTGCCAAGGAGCTCTCTGCTGCCATGGGGACGACAAGCTGGATTTTTCAGAGATTAAAAAAAAACCAACTGTTCCTAATCAGTTACTAACAAGACTAAAGGTGCCGGTGGGAGCAGGAAGGGAATTGTATATCATACACTCTGCAGTCCTCAAAGCACTTGGTATGGACTAGGGTATGTGAGGGGGTCTAATTCAGTGGAAGAGCTTTGAAGTGTCCATGAATATAGAAATGGAGGGTGTTTGGGGGATCTGTATAAAGCTGAGAAACGTTCTCAGTGTCCCTGGCGTACACTCACTTAAGCAGTTGCCTGTAATCTCGTGCTCTCTGAGAGGGATATTTTAATGACCGTATTGGTTCCCTTCTGTGGAAGTGCCCCTGGGCAAGGGATGTCCCTACCCTGAAGAACTCCTTCGTAGATCCCGCTTCTAGGGTCCCGTAAGCGATTTCTGTCTGCTTTGCTAGGTCCTCAGCACTCTCGATGGGAGACACCATCCTCTCCACTGTCAGGAAGGCGGCCAGGTTGGCTGTGTAGGAGGAGATGATGATCAAGGTGAAGAACCACCAGACGCCGCCCACGATGCGGCCGGACAAGGACCTGCAGGCCAAAGGGAAGAGATATCAGAAGCACAGACATCAATTATAGAAGGCTGTGTGACAGGTGGCGCTAGTGGTAAAAAACCCAGCTGCTAATGCAGGAGACAAAAGAGATGTGGGTTTAATCCCTGGGTTGGGAACATCCCTGGAGGCAATGGTAACCAACTCCATTATTCTTGCCTGGAGAATCCTTTGGACAGAGGAGCCTGGCAGGCTACAGTCCACAGGGTTGCAAAAAAGTCAGAGATGACTGAAGCGACTTAGCACGCACACACGTGGGCGGGGCCAAGGGCTGGCCCCAGCTCATCAGCAGAGCTGGCAAGCCCTACTGCACCCTTCTCTTCTGTCAGCAGAGTGTGAGAATCCAAATGTCAGAGCCTCCTGTGCATTTTCGTTCCTTATTGTGGATGATGACTTGTGGGGTTGCCATTCAGGGGTGAGACAGCTCTGCAAGCAACATCTTCACACTCACTGTCACACATGCATACACATCGAGACACATGCCAACAAAGAGATATGCCAACACTTGCCCATGAAATCACCAACACGTATAAACATCCTGTTAGGTGCAGTTACATATACACCAAAAGTATGAGCATACATATATGAATGCAATGCATTTACACACACGATGCACACATTTGATCATGTCCAGAAATATTTTCAGACTGCCTTCTAGCCAATGCCCTCCTGGCTGGCAAAGGCCACCAAAATGATGGATTAGAAGAAAGGGAGGGGAGACCATTTTAGAAAGAAAAGACACCACCAGCATTCTGTCCAGCCACTTCGGGGAATGTCACTTGTTGAGTGAAGGCACAGTTCCCTTACCACGGTGAAAGAGAACTTGACTGAAGTAAAAGACAAATGATAGTCTAATCTGGATCAAAGTGGTAAATATGACAATCATATATGAGAAATTCATCCTTGAGATTATTGTCCTGTTCTCCTCTCTCATTCGGAGAAGGCAATGGCAACCCACTCCAGTACTCTTGCCTGGAAAATCCCATGGATGGAGGAGCCTGGTAGGCTGCAGTCCATGGGGTCGCTGAGGGTCGGACACAACTGAGCGACTTCACTTTCACTTTTCACTTTCATGCATTGGAGAAGGAAATGGCAACCCACTCCAGTGTTCTTGCCTGGAGAATCCCAGGGACCAAGGAGCCTGATGGGCTGCCGTCTATGGGGTCGAACAGAGTTGGACACTACTGAAGCGACTTAATGCTAATGCTCCTCTCTTATTCCCAAAGCTGTGAAGAGAAACATGACCAGCCAAGAGTTCTACTGTGACGTTTGGATTTAGCTAGGAGATTTCAAGTCCAGGGCTTCCCAAAGATATTACCAGTGATGTTGATGTTATATGGGCTGATTTTATGTGGTGGCCAGACGTGGCATCAAGTCAGACTCAATCAGATAGTGACAAAGTTATTCCATTACTCCTTCCATCCTGCTCAGTTTGTTAAGGAAGTGTCATCCCGAAGCTGCTGTACCCTTAATCCCTTTATAACATGTACTCTGACAGCCTCAAGCTCAGGGGTGACAATGCTTAACGAGAACCTCATGCTTAACAACGAGAGCAATCACTAGTCCAAACCACCAAGTTTTACTGATAAAGAAACTCAGGAGTCCCAAGTCACACGCACCCAGGCCTGCTGGCTGGCTTGATTGTTGAGACCTTGTCACCCTCTCTGTATTATTCCCACGTTCCTGTCTGTTCCACTTTGCTTTGGTTCCTGGGAGATTCCTTTTCACTCTAGGCAGGCAGTGTTCACCCCAAGAAAACCAACAAATACTTATTGCTTGTTCTATGGATGGCACTGTCCTAGATGCTTCGGAGGAAGAGGGACATAAAAGGAGACTTGTTCAAAGGAGTGAAAGCATGAGAGTGCAATGAAACCATGCCCTTTGAAGAACAGCTGCAGGAAGAGGGGAGGCTGTACAGGAAGAAGAGACTTGGAGAGGTGTGTTCACTGAAGGACTGACATGAGGCTTGTGCCACATGACCTGATCCAGGCGCATTTGGCAGAAGTTACAGGAAACAGATGCTGTCTGAATAGGAGGGGGATGTTTTGATGGCAACAGTGGCTATTATGGGGGTAAGAGAGAGTTTCCCCATTTCTGAAGATGTTCAAGTGATAAATCATTTATAGAGATGTACTTGGTGCCCACCCATGGTTCTCCAGGGTACTAGGTGCTAGGGACACAAAATAAACCAGATAGAGGAAGGACCAAGCATCACATGGGACCAGAGACCAACTGCTTCCTCTTACACGCCTAGCTCTGACATTGTGTGTTTGAAATCATTAGTAGGTAAGCCAGGATGCATGGATTCTTTTGGACAGTTAAGCAAGATGAGACATAGAGGCAAATCGTTTTCCTAATGCCCGAGGAGTCATACGCAGTTGGACTCCAGATCATACTAGTCTTCTGATGACTGGTCCAATGTTCTGTTCACCTTCTGTGCTGTGTGTTAAGTCGCTTCAGTTGTGTCAGACTCTTTGCGACCCCATGGACTGTAGCCTGCCAGGCTCCTCTGTCCATGGGTTTCTCCAGGCAAGAAACTGGAGTGGGTTGCCATGTTCTCCCTCGAGGGATCTTCTTGACTCAGGGATCGAACCTGCATCTCTTACGTCTCCTGTGTTGGCAGGCGGATTCTTTACCACTAGCCCTGTTATAGGTGTGCAGGGTTGTGAGAAGATGCTTCTTTTCCAATTCTGGATGATCACAAGGGCACTTGAACTGGATTTCTTGTTTCCATTCAACTCCCAACCCCCCATCTTCCCACTCCTCTGCCTAATCAGCTCGCCACAAGGCAGCCTGCATGATCTTTTGAAAAACATTGATTACATCCTTTCTTTGTTGCTTAAAACCCATCAAAGCTCTCCTCTTACACTTGGAATAAAATTCAACTCCTCAGTGGCCCTGTGTGGTCTGGCCCTTGGTTCTCTCACCATTGCCGTTACAACATGGATTCTGTAACTCCAGTCACACAGAAATTTGTTTGATCCTTCATACTCAAAAGCCTCTCACCCTTAGCACACACTGCTCTTTCCCGTGATCAATGCATCAACCCTATTCATCCTTCAGACCTCAGCCTAGTCCTCACTCTTTCAGCGTTCGAGCTTATGACTTTCAGATCCCCATGCAGCTCACATCACAGTTGATGTCTGACATCTATTTGTGTCAGTGACTGTCAGTTGTGCCCCTTGAGCATGTTCTCTGCGAGAGTAAAGGAACTTACAGCTCTTTTGTGCCCTGTGGAATCTCTAGCACCCAGTACACACTCAGCCTCAATAACAAGTGAATTGCATGGATGCCACCTCT
This sequence comes from Bison bison bison, assembly GCF_000754665.1. NCBI lineage: Eukaryota > Metazoa > Chordata > Mammalia > Artiodactyla > Bovidae > Bison > Bison bison. The sequence continues at coordinate 1,363,420 of NW_011495062.1, read as the reverse complement.
TTTAGAACTGGATGGCTCCATTCATGTTAGACTCTAGAGCTCAGGAATAACTTTCAGGGCCAGGATAATTCTAACCTGCTTATGTCTCACCATGTCTGGAGTCATGGCCCCAAACTGTGTGTTCAGGATAGCCACATTATGTGAACTGAGAGACCCAGCTAAGGTTTCCCCACTTGGGGCTCATCTGGTGAAGCTCAAAGTCTTTCCAAGAAAGGTCCTGGACTGTGGGTCCCTTTTCCCTGTTCTTTAATGAATATTTATCAGCTGGGTGTTGAGAGAAGCATACCCTATAGAGGATTCCCCACATCCCCCTACTTGATGAAGATAGCAAAGAAAAATTCTTCTGCTCCACAGCCAGAAGAATAACTGTCATCGTGGAATAGCTGAAGGGCTGGGAGAAGGGGCTCTTCAAAATGAGACATGATTCCAGTGCTTTGTTTATATTCAGGCTATAATATGGAACTTGAGTGTGAGTGAACCCCCTTTCAGTTCAGACCTGGCACAGGCAAAGCTGAGCCTCCACGTGAGAAGTCTGTATGTTCCCAGCTCCATCCCAGAGGCAGGGAGCTGGAGTTATTTAATATTAGAAGCTAGGACTGGCAGTGAGAGTCTTTGCTGCTTCAGTGACCAGCCCCGTATCCTTGGCAAGCTGCCTACCTGGCTGGGCATCAGTCTCCTTCCCGTTTAGTGGGTGAGACTAACCCTATCTCATGGTGGGAAACCAGAATTTTCAGAACTAGAAAGATTCTTAGTCCATTTTTTTTCCTTTAATGGATACAAGCTATTGCAATTCAAATGGTAGAGGGGAAAGTACTCTGAAAAGTGCTGTTGAAACAGAAGACATTATTTTGATGATGATGATGTTTCCCCCAGGGAGTCACAGGGCAAAGAACCACTTTTCTTAGTAGGGATGGAACAACTGTAATCTGAACCGCTTGAAGTTCTGCGTAATCACCTGAATTTTATTAGTCTTGTAACTTGGCATAGCTCTTCACCTGAATTTTATTAGTCTTAGAATATGGCATAGCTCTTTGCCAAACTTCCTAGGTGATCGAGGAAACACTATGTTCCCCCAGAATTGGCCACAATTTATGTGGCTTGTTGGACTTTTATCTTACTTGAACTTGATTCATAGTCCTGTAGACAGGAGAGGAATGAATGCCCCCATCTGACAGACCAAAGAACCACAGGTCAGGGACATAAAGGGACTTGTCCAGGGTCACGCAGTGAGGCAGAGCTGGGACTAGGACCCAGGACTTTGTATTTCCTGTCCACTCCAGTCACTGCAGAGTACTCCCTACTTCACCAACTTATGATCTGTTTGTAGAAGGACATGGACTTCCTCACCCCATGACGACTCTATGATGCTGGATCATGGCCAACACTCACCTCTTTTTTTTTTTTTTTTACTTTGGGACTATTTTAATTGATTGATTGATTGAAGTATAGATGATTTACAACATTGTATTAATTTCTGCTCTATAACAAAGTGATTCAGTTATGCACCTATTCATCCTTTTTTAATATTCTCTCCTATTGTGGTTTATCATAGGACTGAATATAGTTCTCAATACTATTCAGTAGGACCTTTTTTATCCATCCTGTGTGTAATAGTTTACATCTGCTAACCCCGGTTTCCCACTCCATCCCTTCCCCAACCCCTTCCCCTTTGGCAGCCAGATTCCTGTTCTCTATGGCCTTGAGTCTTTTTCTGTTTCATGTAGATTCATTTGTGTCCAATTTTAGATACTACATATAGGTGATACCATATGATATTTATCTTCCTCTGCCTGACTTCACTCATTATGACACTCTCTAGGTCCATCCACGTTGCTGCAAATGGCATTATTTCATTCTTTTTATGGCCGAGTAGTATTCCATTGCATATGTGTACCATCTTCTTTATCCATAAAGATAAAGAAGATGGACATTGAGGTTGTTTCCCTGTCTTGGCTGTTGTGAATGGTGCTGCTATGAACATAGGGGTGCATGCATCTTTTGGATTAAATTTTTGTCTGGATATATGCCCGGGAATGTTCACCTCTTGTAATGTTCCCCAGAACCTTTGGAATCCACACAAAGCAGTTTGGCCACCATCATCTTCACAGAATTAGAAACCTGTTTGCATTTTTGTTGTTGTTGTTGAATAACAAGTCACTACAAGTTTAGTAACTCACTGATGATCTCCTAGTTCTGTAGGTCAGAAGTCTGAGTGAGGGTGTCTAGACGCTACTCAGTGTCTCACCAGGCTGAAATCAACGTATTGGCCGGGGCTGTGGCTCTCATTTGGAGGTTGGGGTCTTCTTTTATGCTCACTGGCTGTTTGCAGAACTCATCTGCTTGTGGTTGTGGGAATGAGGCCGTCATTTCCTTGTTGGCTGTCCACCAGGGGCTGGTCTCAGCTCCTGGAAGCTGCCAGCGTCCCTCATCATCTGCCCCCTCCACCTTCAAGCAAGTGAGAGTGTGGCAAATCCCTTAACTCTTCCAATTTTTCTGACTTCTAGATCTGGAGAAAACGCTCTGCTTTTAAAGGGCTTATCAGATTGGGTGACGGCCATCTGGATAATCTTAAAGTCAACTGGCTTGGGACTTTAATTACATTTGTCAAGTCTCTTTACAGGAGTACCTAGGTTTGGGTTTGGATCACCAAGAGACAGGAACTTTTTGAACTGCATGTATCATACTGATTATTCACTCATTTTACAAGCATTGCTTATACAATAGGTACTGTTGGGCACAGGGGCTGGGGGAGATAAAAGTGAATACACCACAGTCTCTTCCTTCCAGGAAGAAAATGAGAAAGTGGTGGGCAAACAGAGGCTTTGGGGTCAGATACTTTGATTCTCTGTGGAGTGTTGTGTTTGGAGCAGAGTCTGGAACATAGCGATCACTCAGTAAAGCCAGTTGACTTTAAGATTATCCAGATGGTGTATTTATATCACTATGTTATATAAATATAATAAACAGTAATTGTAGCTTTATCTTGATCATGTGGCAAGTAAGAAAGCAATACTAAGGGAACACAGAAGCGTTTGCTAAGCAGAGGTTGGGAAAAGTTACCAGTGGAGGAGAAACTTGTACTGGGTTTTGAAGTATGAGTAGGAGACTGCCAAGGTGGAAGAAGGGAGGGGGGCTAGAGATAAGAAGGAGCTGAGTGGGGTATCACCTTCTCTGTGAACTTCCCTGCCTTTGCCATCAGAGCACTGGTTAGCCCTTTCTGTATCCGTGTTATACCACGATCATTCTGCTCTTAAAATTCTAACCATGCTGGGGTGATGATTTAAGATGTCACTATGATTATTTATGGTATTTACTCTTTAATACTGATGATGATGGGTTGAACTAAAACAGAGCCCATAGATAGTGGGAGAAGTAGGCTGACTGGAGAGGTGAAGATATATAAGGATTTGATGATCCATAGGGGCAGAGGCAGTGAGAGAGAGAAATGCTCAATTGCCAGTCCTTGCCCACCGGTTAAATGCATTCTGACGTGGCCTGGGGAGCCAGATGCTGCCTGCTAGATGCTGGTCTCCTCTGGAAAATGACATTTTTTCCCTTTGGTCAGTGAGACACTAAGCATACCATTAAATGCATAACTTGGTGCTAATGAAAGACAGAAAGAATCTGGCTAGACCATCTTTGGGTTCTGATAGTTAGCATTTCCTTCTGGGGCATGGATTCGGATTCACCACAGGCCTTTAAATGTGTATTTCTAAATCTCATAGCTTGGATTTACCTTTCTAGATGAGGTAGTGGGCATTTTTTTTTTTTTTTTCTATAAAAGGCCAGGTAGTAAATATTTCAGGCTTTGAAGGCCTTATAGTCTCTGCTGTACTCCTCATCCCTGCTGGTGTAGTGTGAAAATAGCCACAGAAAATGTGCACACACGTGCACATGGCTGGGTTCCATTACAACTTGCATCACAGAAACAGCAGGCTGGATGTAGCCTGTGCCCTGTAGTTCAGTGACTTCTGCCCTCAGTCTTACTCTGAATTGCAGAGATCTTTGATTGAAGTGGATACACTATTTTGACATTTATTTTTTTAATTATCTATCCAGTTATTAGGCTTCCCAGGTGGCACAGTGGTAAAGAATCTGCCTGCCACACGAGAGGCTTAGGTTTCGATCCCTGGGTCTGAAGTTCCCCTGGAGTAGGAAATGGCAACCTCCTGGAAGGCGCCAGAGCCTGGCAGGCTACAGTCCATGGGGTCACAAAGTGTTGGACCTGACTGAGTGACTGAGCATGCATCCAGTTATTAGTACCACTCACAAACACCTAAAGTATTACAGTGATCCATTTGCCAGTTACTTTTGTGCTATCCTCATGGAGAAAGGTGAACGCATTGTTTAAGAGAATAGGCTCAGGGGCCAGACAAGACAGGATGGTCCTGCCTTGTTAACTTATTGGTTGTATGATATTGGGCAAGTCATTAAATCTCTTTGTGTTTGTTTCTTCATAAAATGGAGTGCTAGTACTCATCTTGAAGGTATTAGTAATGAGAAAGAAAAAAGTACCAATGAAGCCTGTAGCTCAGGGCCTGGAATGGGGAGAGTGTTTCAGGATGGAGATGTGCAGACGGTGTTTGGAGCAATGTCCTGGTTGCAGGTGGGGCAGCAGGTGCTGTGGCCAGGGGCCTTTAGGAAAGCAGATACATGGGGTCAATGTAGGGAGTGGAATGGCGTTAAACAGGAATTAGCTTCTGATCTCATCAATCTCCCCCCTGCCCAGGACATCTGTCACAAGGAGTTAGATATGGACATTCTTCTTTATTTCAAAAGCTTTGTCCAAGATGAAGGAGACAGAAGGGACACCTCCTGTGTGCCTTCATTCAGCTGAACTCAAGAGATCACTGAACTCAAGCTATTTCCCTTGGTCATCTGCTTCAAATGGCTATTTTTAAAAAGTAATGGAAACAGGAGCATGAAGGCAAGGACTTGGATGGCCCTCCTCTAAATTACTGAGAGATAAAGGTCCATCTTGACTAATTATTCAGCTGAGCTATGTTCAGAGAGAGGCTCACTTGGTATCAGGCCTTGAGGTTCGCAGGCTGGGGTAAATAACTGGCCAACCGCAACAATTCCACTGATGAGTCCCCTTCATCCAAGATGCTATGCCTGAGTGGCAAAGCATCCCATTTTCACCAGCTGCAGATCACGCAGCACTTCCCTGGTAGAGTGGAAGTGAGTCATGTTAATTGCCCAGCTGCTGGTCACTGTGTTCCAGCCCCAGAGGAGGGGGCAGGTCTGGGCTCGTGTGCCGAGTCCCAGGGTGGGAAACTGCGGGCTGGACAACAAGCTCCAACAAGAGCCTGGTACTCTTCCAGTAGAATTTGCTGAGCTGTGTTTTGAAGAGGGATGGTCTTATGTTCCTATTATTTTCCATTGAGATAAGCTTTAGGAGTGTAGTGTGGCCATAGTTCACAAAAGAATGCATGTAGATCAATTTGTTCATTTTTTAATATTTACTGATTCTTTGGCTCACTCTCTAAGTTTCAGTCTCTATAACTGAAAATGGAGATCCTGAATTTCATCTCATGAATTGTGAGAATTTGATGAGCAAGTCAAATCTAGCTCAGATTCAGCAGGATCGAGATGTTCACTTGATGCATTGATGATGATGACATGGTGGTGGTGGTGGTGATGGTGATAATATAATGATGATGGTGGTCGTGGTGGTAGAGGTAGTGATGGAGGTGGTGATGGTGATGATACAATGATGATGATGACATGGTGGTGGTGATGGTGATAATATAATGATGATGGTGGTCGTGGTGGTGGTGGTGATAATATAATGATGATGGTGGTGGTGGTGGTGGTGAGGGTGATAATATAATGATGATGGTGGTCATGGTGGTGGTGGTAGTGATGGAGGTGGTGATGGTGATGATACAATGATGATGATGACATGGTGGTGGTGATGGTGATAATATAATGATGATGGTGGTCGTGGTGGTGGTGGTGATAATATAATGATGATGGTGGTGGTGGTGGTGGTGAGGGTGATAATATAATGATGATGGTGGTCATGGTGGTGGTGGTAGTGATGGAGGTGGTGATGGTGATGATACAATGATGATGATGACATGGTGGTGGTGATGGTGATAATATAATGATGATGGTGGTCGTGGTGGTGGTGGTGATAATATAATGATGATGGTGGTGGTGGTGGTGGTGAGGGTGATAATATAATGATGATGGTGGTCATGGTGGTGGTGGTAGTGATGGAGGTGGTGATGGTGATGATACAATGATGATGATGAATGACATGGTGGTGGTGATGGTGATAATATAATGATGATGGTGGTCGTGGTGGTGGAGGTAGTGATGGAGGTGGTGATGGTGATGATACAATGATGATGATGGTGGTGGTGGTGATGGTGATAATATAATGATGATGGTGGTCGTGGTGGTGGTGGTAGTGATGGAGGTGGTGATGGTGATGATACAATGATGATGATGAATGACATGGTGGTGGTGATGGTGATAATATAATGATGATGGTGGTCGTGGTGGTGGTGGTAGTGATGGAGGTGGTGATGGTGATGATACAATGATGATGATGAATGACATGGTGGTGGTGATGGTGATAATATAATGATGATGGTGGTCGTGGTGGTGGTGGTAGTGATGGAGGTGGTGATGGTGATGATACAATGATGATGATGGTGGTGGTGGTAGTGACGATGATTTCTTCTGGCAACATTCTGCTTAGCTTCTAGGCTCCATGCTCTCTTTAGTCTCCGTGTACTTTGCAGGTTGGTCCTGCTTAGTCTCCTTTGTTGGCTCTTCCTTTCTTGCTTAATCTTAAGTTCCTATTGTGTCCAGAGCTCAGGCTTCAGCCCTCTTCCCATCCCTGTCTACCATCTTACCACAGATGATCTCCTCCAAGCCCATAACTTTCATATGTGGATGCTGCTGCTGCTGCTGCTACTAAGTCGCTTCAGTCGTGTCTGGCTCTGTGCAACCCCATAGATGGAAGCCCACCAGGCTCCCCCGTCCTTGGGATTCTCCAGACAAGAACACTGGAGTGGGTTGCCATTTCCTTCTCCAGTGCATGAAAGTGAAAAGTGAAAGTGAAGTTGCTCAGTTGTGTCTGACCCTCA
>NW_011495062.1:1355503-1356217 GCF_000754665.1 Bison bison bison | reverse complement strand
TGGTGGTGGTGGTGGTGATAATATAATGATGATGGTGGTGGTGGTGGTGATGGTGATAATATAATGATGATGGTGGTCATGGTGGTGGTGGTAGTGATGGAGGTGGTGATGGTGATGAATACAATGATGATGATGACATGGTGGTGGTGGTGGTGATAATATAATGATGATGGTGGTGGTGGTGGTGATGGTGATAATATAATGATGATGGTGGTCATGGTGGTGGTGGTAGTGATGGAGGTGGTGATGGTGATGAATACAATGATGATGATGACATGGTGGTGGTGGTGGTGATAATATAATGATGATGGTGGTGGTGGTGGTGATGGTGATAATATAATGATGATGGTGGTCATGGTGGTGGTGGTAGTGATGGAGGTGGTGATGGTGATGAATACAATGATGATGATGACATGGTGGTGGTGGTGGTGATAATATAATGATGATGGTGGTGGTGGTGGTGATGGTGATAATATAATGATGATGGTGGTCATGGTGGTGGTGGTAGTGATGGAGGTGGTGATGGTGATGAATACAATGATGATGATGACATGGTGGTGGTGGTGGTGATAATATAATGATGATGGTGGTGGTGGTGGTGATGGTGATAATATAATGATGATGGTGGTCATGGTGGTGGTGGTAGTGATGGAGGGGTGATGGTGATGGTACAATGATGATGATGGTGGTGGTGGTGGTGATAATATAATGATG
>NW_011495062.1:1320691-1355403 GCF_000754665.1 Bison bison bison | reverse complement strand
TGCATGAAAGTGAAAAGTGAAAGTGAAGTTGCTCAGTTGTGTCTGACCCTCAGCGACCCCATGGACTGCAGCCCACCAGGCTCCTCCGTCCATGGGATTTTCCAGGCAAGAGTACTGGAGTGGGGTGCTGTTGCCTTCTCCGATGTGGATGCTAACAGCTCCTAAATATCAGTCTCCTGTCCTTCTGAACATGAAGTGCTTATTCTTCTCCATCTTCCTCCTCTCAGGAAATGACACCGTTGTGCCCCTGCTATTTAGACCGAACACCAGGTGGACGTTCTGACTCGTCTCTTTCCCTCACCTCCAGTCCATCAAATCCAGTCATCCTCCACAGTCCCTGGTAACATTTGAGATACTATTGAATATATACTAGCACCACATTTCCTTGTTTCTTCCCTTGTTCTTGAACAACCTATGTCCACACAATAGCCAGAGGGACCTTTTGAATCTGTAAATAGGATCATGTTGTTTCCCACCCCACTTAAAATCTGTCACACTTAGAAAATAAAATCCAAATGCCTTGATCAGGTCAACTTCATCTGGCCCTCCTGTAGTCTCATCTGGTACCGTCTTTCCTGCCATGGCTCTGCCCCAGCCTCATTGGCTTTGTTCTAGTTCCTAGAACACACCAAAGTCTTTCCCACATTAAGACATATGCAGTTGTTCCCCCACCTGGAACTTACTTCCCTGAAAGTGTCCCAGTGCCCAGGCTTCTGCTCAGACATCAGCTCCTCACATAAACCCCTCCAAGTAATCTCTCTGCCATCCAGCTTTCTCATCTGACCTTGTTTTCTTTTCTTCATAGCATTTATCAAAGTCTAATGTGTTCTTTAAATAACCATATATTTATTGATTTGTTTATTCATTATTATCTGTCTCCTGCCACTAACATGGAAGTCCAGCAAGGGCAGGGGGCTTTGTCATTCACTGCTGTATCCCTGGAACCTAGCAGGGTGCCTAGCACGTAGTAGGTGCTCATTGAACATATGCTGAATAAATGAAGGATGGCACAATGTTTATTGAGCACTGACTACATACCAAGCCTGATGAGAAATACTTAAGCAGTTTCTTCTTAAGAAAGTCAATTCAATGGAATAAATGTGACACACATGAAGCAGTTGTGATACCTGGACTGGGGAGAACAGCATGGGGTGGGGAACAACACGATCCTATTTTCACTGATTAAGTGCTGTGAAAGTACAGAGGTGCAGAAAGCCATGCCCAACTGGGAAATCTGAAGAGGTGGCCTGAAAGAGGAGCCATTTACTGGGGATACACAGGGCAGGCAGGCTTTGGGTGTTCTGAAATAGAAAGAAGGGTATTTTGTGGAGCAGGAACAGCTTGAACTGTGGTGGGGACACGGGACAAGAACATGCCCACAGCATATTAACCGCCCAGCAGCAGCAGCCACTGTTCTGAGCACCTACTGTGAACTGCTTAGTGCATAGAATACTTGACATTCATTCTTCTAACACCCATCACGCTCTTCAGGCCACACAAGCATATCCCACCCACTTTTTGATAAATGAGGAAACTGAGGGTCAGACAGATGAAATTATTAAGCCCACAAAGCAAGTGATGGAGCTTATGTGTGAACCTGGGTCCATTGAATTCCAATGGTATGAGCTCATTGTGCAGAAAGTAGGTCCAGCTTGAACCAGGGCTGCCACCTCTCTCAAGGTTGCCCTTCTCAGGTCCCCAGTACCCCTTATCCATAATTCCTAGACACAAAGGAATGGGGGCATCACACTTGTGTTAGAAATGGAACTTCCTCCAACATACACTTTGTGGGGTAAGTTCTTAGAAAAAACCACTCTCTCTTTATAGCTGGCTGCCTGCTGAAGGCCATGGCACCCCACTTCAGTACTCTTGCCTGGCAAATCCCATGGATGGAGGAGCCTGGTGGGCTGCAGTCCATGGGGTCGCTAAGAGTCGGACACGACTGAGTGACTTCCCTTTCACTTTTCACTTTCATGCATTGGAGAAGGAAATGGCAACCCACTCTGGTGTTCTTGCCCGGAGAATCCCAGGGATGGGGGAGCCTGGTGGGCTGCCATCCATGGGGTCACATAGAGTCGGACACGACTGAAGTGATTTAGCAGCAGCAGCAGCCTGCTGGACAACCCATAATACTCAAACATACGTTTTTCCTGTACCCTCCTGAGAGCCCCTACCCTTTGCTGGTCACCAGCTGATTTTACAGGTGAAATGGGTGCTGGGAGACTGGGCCTCTGCTTTGGTGGGTCAGGTGAGGGTCTGAATTGTCATCTGTGGCCCAGCATATCTGTCATTCGAGGTCCTTAGAGTAGGCAGCAGATTTAGATGTGGGATGTTGTGGGCTTTTTAAAAATAGACCCCAACCCATTAGCAAATGGGAGAGAAAATAACAGTGCGTGCGTCTCCTTTAATTAATGTTTGTTTTGCTGCCACACAAGGCATGCATTATAAGAAGCTGTTTTACTTAAAATAACCAATTGAAAAGCCTCCATTTGTCAGGTATTTTTTCACCCTACCCAGTTCCCTGCAGACTCAGACCTTCTCACCCACGTATCCCCAGCCAAACTGGTGGGGCAGCCCTGGAGGCTGAGAACAGCCTTCTTTTCTCACCCACAGCTCTCCCCATCATTTCATCAAGGGAACACTCGGTTCTTAGACATTGCAGACAGTTACGCCGTAGGAATTCAAAAGCTGTAGAGACCTCCTTCCTGTTCCATCCCTGCCATTTATTAATGGTGATTTAAGGCAGGTTATTGCATATTCCTGAGCCTCAGTTTCATCTATCTGTGAAATGGGGATAATAACAGAACCAACCTAAAAGCGTTGTTGTGAGGATGAGCTGTAATGTGCTTCACTGGCCACCTGGACCTGAGGAGGTACCTGGTTCAAACAGATACTACTGCTCTGAAATGAAAGATGCCCTGGCAGGAGATTTTCAGTTGCTGTTAAGTGAAAAAAAGCAGATTATAAACACTCTACTGTATGGCCAATTGGAAAATCAACTTTGGCAGATAAGTGGTCAGAAGTGTGTAATCTAAGAAATTACTGAGTCAGCTGGGAGGCTAGATTATGGGCTCTTTTTTTCCCCTTACCTTCTTTCTTCTATTTTTCTGACTTTCTAACTGAATACCTATAGAATTTATAATATGTAGAAAAGCCTAGAATGTAACAGTTAAATTAAGGACTGTGGCATCATCCAACCTGGACTCAAATCCCAGCTTCCTCTCTCACTGTGTGACCTTGGGACGGTGACTTAGTTTCAGCCCATTCATCTGTAAAATGGAGATAATAGCAACACCCCCTCATGTCAGCACTGAATACAGTTGTTATTCTTTCCAGTAATTTGGTGGGTGGTGGGGGGTCAGGAAGAGGGACAGAAGGGACTAATGTAGTAGGGAGCTGAGGGACAGTCTCTCTGGGTGGGTGACATTTAAGTTGAGAGCTGAGGATTGAGAATGATCCAGCTGGGTGAAGAATCTGAAGGAACAGCTTTCTAGACAGAGGAGATGGGAAGAGCAAAGGTTCAGGGACAGGAAAGGGCTTCATATGTTCAAGGTAACTGGCAGCATAGGATGAGTGTGGAGAGTAAGGAAAGGACTAGATTGAGCAGAACATCTGAAGCCAGGACATGGACTCTGTGTGTAATGATTAACCATCCAGCTGTTAGTGTCACCTCCTCCAAGAAGTCTGCCTGGTGGTGCTTCCTCTCCTCACTTCTCATTTCTTTGAACTCTTTGATTTTTCTTGCCAGTACCTTCCTTCATTCTGCTCTTTTGCACTGTTAGCACCATCCTAAATTATTAAATAATTTAAGGGCTTTTAGACTTCTTCATAATGATCTAGAACTCAGAACAGCCTCAGTATTTGTTAGTGAATTTGCATGAGGAATTCTATGAGGTCATAAACTGATTTCAAAAATCTTAGGAGCACTTATTTTTGAGAAACATGCATCTCAGATATCCATAATTCTTACATAGTCATAAAATCATATTTCCTCAGACCTGTGCTCTGCAAAGTGGTTGTCATAGAGCAAATTATTGCCTAAAGTTAAAATAATAAAACTGCATTTCTTTAAAAATATTACAAAAGGCTGGTCACAAATTTAGACTGAACTGTAAGGTAATACATGGATATTATATAAAACTAATAAGTTTGTGGTAATTTGTTACCCAGCAATGGAAAATTGAAGTGACTAGAAATCACTGTGGAGTGTCCCTTCAAGCCTTTTGAGGGTGGCTACAGTAAATCCCTACCCAGTATCCTATTCTCGCTGGGTCCTCTACTTACCCTTTATGGAAAAAGGGAAAGTTCTCTGATGGAAGCCTGCAGTTAAGAGAAAAGGCTTCAGTGTCAGCCTGCTTGGGATCAAAAGCCATTCTGTCAAGAACTAAGTGATGACCTTGGACAAGTCACCTAACCACACGCAGCCTCAGTTCCTCACCTGGCAGGCAGGATGCAGTAAGCAGAAAATCAGCCGCCCAACACTCTGTGTCCCAGTCCCTAGGTCCTGTGAATGTGTTGCATTAGATGGCAAAATAGACTTCCAGTAGAGTTAAGGGTGGAGGTGGAGGGTTAGTGGCTAAGTCATGTCCGACTCTTGAGACCCCATGGACTGTAGCCTGCCAGTCTCCTCTGTCTATGGGATTCTCTAGGCAAGAACACTGGAGTGCATTGCCATTTCCTTCTCCAGGGGATCTTTCTGACCTAGGAACTGAACCTAGGTCTCCTGCGTTGCAGGCAGATTTTTTACCAACTGAACTACAAGGGAAGCCCCAGAGTTAAGGTAAGGAACCTTAAAGCAGGCTGACCATCCAGGTGGACTCAGTGTAATCACACTGGTCCTTCAAAGAGGAAGACAATTGATCAGATAGATGAGACAGAAGAATAGCCAGGAGAGTTTTTAAGAGTGTAAGGTGTCCGACTCTTTGAGACGCCATGGACTATAGCTCATCAGGCTCCTCTGTCCATGGGATTCTCCAGGCAAGAATACTGGAGTGGGTAGCCATTCCCTTCTCCAGGAGATCTTCCCCACCCAGGAATCAACCCTGGGTCTCCTGCATTGCAGGCAGATTCTTTACCGTCTGCCACACCAGGGAAGCCCTAACAAACATAAGAAACTCTTCTGGCTTTGAAGATAGGGAAAGATGGCCATAAGCCAAGGAATGAGGAAGCTGGGACGAGCCCTTAGCTGAAAGTCAGCAAGGAAACAAGGACCTGAATCCTACAACCATAGAAATTAAAAATTTTCAAAAGCCTCAATGAGTGAGGAAATGGATTTTGCCTTAGAGCCCTCTGAAAGGAACAGAGGCCAGCTGCCACCCTTATTTTAGCTCAGTGACACTTGTACCGGACTTTTGACCTACATAACTGTAAGATGACAAATGTGTGTTATTTTAAGCTGCTAAGTTTTGTTATGGCAGCAATAGAAAACAAATGCAGGAATGTTGTGAAGAATAAACACATGTACATCATACAGGATAGAGACAGGCACATAGGAAGCGCCTAATCTGTGCTATGTTTTCTCACTATTATTTTTATTAGTCATTCACTGCTTGGCCACACTGATCTTCCCTATCTATTCTGAGCGCTCTCATTTGTGCATACCTCTTATCTTCTTATTTCTCTGTGCATGTCCCTAGATACCCTTTCCAACTTCAAAATCCATCTCAGATGACATATTCTCCAGGAGATTTTCTCAACCCCATTTAGTTGGGTGCAGTAGCTTCCAATGCAGCACATTTTTTGGCCACTTTGCTAGCTATTATATTTATTTAAGCCCTAGGTTAGATGAAGGATTTTCTCTCATTACTAAATTCTGTATGCTATGATATGTTTCACTGTGATCACAAAACGATTCCCCAAATCTTTTCTTAAAACAACCAAATAGATTTCTTTTTAAAAAGAATTTTCTTTTGTCATGGCAAGAACACTCAGTATGAGATTTATCTTCCTAACACATTTGCAAACATACAACACAGTAAACTATAGGCACACTGTTCTACAGCTGATCTCTAGAACTTACTAGTCTTGCTTATCTGAAACTATGCCTGTTGATTAGCAAGTTCCCCTCTTCCCCTCCGCTACAGTGTCTGGCAGCTACTACTGCACTGTTTGATTCTATGTACTGAGTTATTTTAGACTCCTCATATAATTGGAGTTATGCAACATTTACCCTTACGTGACTAGCTTATTTCATTTAGCCCAATATCTTCAAGTGAAAGTGAAGTCGCTCAGTCATGTCTGACTCTTTGCAACCCCATGGACTGTAGCCTACCATGCTTCTCCATCCATGGGATTTTCCAGGCAAGAGTACTGGAGTGGGTTGCTGTTTCCTTCTCCAGAGGATCTTCCTGACCCAGGGATCGAACCCAGGTCTCCTGCATTGTAGGCAGATGCTTTACCGTCTGAGCCACCAGGGAATATCTTCAAGGTTTATCTCTATTGTCCCATATGGCTGAATTTCCTTTTTAGGCTGAATGATATTCCAGTATGTGTATATAATTGGAGAAGGCAATGGCACCCCACTCCAGTACTCTTGCCTGGAAAATCCCATGGGTGGAGGAGCCTGGTAGGCTGCAGTCCATGGGGTTGCGAAGAGTTGGACATGACTGAGCGACTTCACTTTCACTTTTCACTTTCCTGCATTGGAGAAGGAAATGGCAACCCATTCCAGTGTTCTTGCCTGGAGAATCCCAGGGATGGGGGAGCCTGGTGGCTGCCGTCTATGGGGTCACACAGAGTTGGACACGACTGAAGTGACTTAGCAGCAGCAGCATGTGTATATAATGCATTTTCTCTATTCATTCATCCACTGATGGAAATTTAGATTGTTCCATATCTTGACTCAGTGATTGCTCACATATTTTCTAATCAACAGGAACTAGGACCTGACTGCCCTTCCATCCTTCTTTCATCCCTGCTGCAATTCTAGTGAATGCTGTCATGTGCCTGACTCTGTGCTGGGGATGCGGCAGAGAACAAGCCCTCCTCGCTCCCTGCGCTCCTGTTTGTTCAGGCTTGATGCCTGCCTCTCTGCACTCTCTCTGCCTCGTGTGCAACCTGTTTTTAGAGTGATCTTCCTCCACTCCTGCACAACTAGATCACAAGCAACTGAAAGGCAGGGGTGGGATCTTAAACTTTGATTCCTTTGCAATCTGTAATGTATTAGGCACCCAACAAATGTTCCTTGGATTAAAAACAAAATTGAAAAGAAAATTCACTTTAGATGCCAAACATTTGTTCTCTGCTTATATCCCCCAACATGTGTTCCCCAAACTGGTGTATTAATAGGGATTTGCATGTGCTTTTCTAGTTTATTATAGACAATGTTAGCTGTCTATCTGCATGTATTTGAAAAAGAGATTAACAGGATCATCAACAATACATTTCATAAAACTCTTAAAACTGCCAAAGTAGTTTCTCAGTCTCTCTTTTCTTCTAAGAGACTCCACTTCTTCCAGAGATTTATACTAAATTGACAGTTCTAATTAGCAATCATGAAAATGTAAGTTTTTAAAGCTATCACTGATAATAGCTTTATCAGCTATTAAAATTCTTTTCCAGGGATGTGATAGAACTTCTTCCCATAAGGGATGTCTTTTGTCTCATTGGCTGAATTTAGGTGAGAAAGGGAAGCCTGTGGGAAGGAAGAAGTTGGAAAAGATTAACAGGGGAAGGTGTGTCTTAGGTATTAATACCTGCAGGGCCTCTGGGGGCTGATCACTTGCTGTTTACTGCATATGTGCTCTTGACCCAATGGGAATTTCAGGGAAGAACCTGTATTATTTTATGGCTCACCATTCTGGGTCCTGACATAACCCAGAAGCTGAGTCCTGGCCCAGACTGGGAGCCCAGTTTGTCTTCAGTCCATAGGGATTTAAGGGTCAACGTTGAATCAGATTTGATGCTGTCACTCTTGCCATTTATTCAACAGATATTTATCAGGTCCCTTCTGTGGGCCAGGCCTTGTACTGACAATACTTCCTTCCCAGGCTTACTAGGGGGAGGACCTGAAGCTGAAACCTAAAGAATTGGTTCACTAGGGAAAGCCGTGTTGCAGGGAAGGTTGTTAAGGGCACAGACAATCACAAGCATCAAAGGTGTGGGAGTAATAATGGCTCATCTCCCCCACCACTGTCCACCCCACTCCTCCGCCAGTGGAGGAATGTCAGAGGGCTACAGTAGGGGTCGCGGTGGGGAAGGGGCAGGGCAATGGGGGGATGAGACTGAGGAGGAGGCCGTGCCAGGTCCTGGGGGACTGCAGAAGGTCTGTTGCAGAAAGGCAGTGAGGATGGAAGGCAGGTGGCGACATTAGTCAATTCACATAATTTGGCAAAATCACTCTACTGTGTAGAGTGAAGAATGGATTGGGGATCATGTGGCAACAAGAATGGAGGCATGGGGATAAGAAAGTAATATTCCAGGAGCCCAGATAGGAGGAGGTGAGTACCTGGACTAAGTAATAGCAGCCAGGGTGGAGAAAAAGTGAACAGACTTCAGTAGATTGAGAAGGTCGAATTTCTATTTGAAGATTGATTGGATATAGAGAGTGAAGAAAGGATCTCACTCATTTTTGAGGGCTCCATTTTTTGAGCACTTATTTAGTGCCAGACACTCTATAAGATGTATGTATTTATTTTTCATCACATGTGAAGGAAGATTTAGCTCCATTATGTACACGGTAAACTGAAACTTGGCAAGGTTAGGGGTCCTCCCATCAGCACAGAGTGTCTGAGTCCAGAGTTTACCCTTAAGCCCTAGGCGATCCTGTCTCCCTACTCTTACTTCCTAGGATTCTGGTTGGAGCATCTCAGAAGAGGATGAAGACATTTTCTCAGAAAGGGTGGGCTGCTTCCTCTACTTGCTGATGTAGATGCAGCTACTACACCACCCTGGACAGTGACATCTACATCCTTGCATTTCCCTACCTATAGAAATGTCCGCTGTTTCCTCTTCCTCATCCTGGCTGGATGGGTGTCAGCCTGAGTCCTGGTTAATGGTAGTCGCTTCAGTCGTGTCCAACTATTTGTGACCCCATGGAGTGTAGCCCACCAGGTTCCTCTGTCCATGGGATTCTTCAGGCAAGAATACTGGACTGGGTTGCCATTCCCTTCTCCAGGGAATCTTCCCGACTCAAGGATTGAACCCAGGTCTCCTGCACTGCGGGTGGATTCTTCACTGTCTGAGCTACCAGGGAAGCCTGAGGCACTATTCCTAGGAGTTTGGAACTGGCCCTAAGCTACTGTCCCTGCCTCTCAGCCCCTGTACCCTGGTGGGGATGGGGACCTCTGTACTTTCCTTTAAGCTTCTTAACAGTTAACATTGAAATTAGTATTGAAAATCTTCCTGGGAGAAAGAAATGGGGTAGGACCCAGTGGGGAGAAAAAATGCCTGAGCTAAAGAAGTGGGGAGAGATACTTAATATATTAGAACTGTTGACTGGGGAGCAGTGACATTAATGGATGAGGTCCCAACGCATTTCCAGCCTGTTTCCTCATCTGTACATAAAACACAAGAGAGAGGATAATGCTTGCCTACCTTGTGGTGGTTGTACAGATCAAATACAATAGCAGATGACGGTTCTTTGAAAATCGAAACACTCCTTGTAAATGAGAGGACAGAAAGTTTTGATATTGCAAGTTAGAATCAGAGACATACGTGCTGGAAGGTACCTTGGGGATCATCAAGGTCATCCTGATTATTTTACAGGTGAGGAAAATCAGGCTGAGGCTCAGAGAGATTAAATGACTTTTCCCAATGTCACCCTCAAAATTAATGTTGAAACTTGGTTTAGAAGGCAAATCCCCTACCTCAGGCTGAGAGTTCTTTCTACTGTATTGCTTTGGAAGGATAACACAGTAACTGACCCAGTGGGCTTTGCAGTCAGACTGGGGTTTAACCTCCAGCTTTGCCACTTATTAATTGTACGATCTTGGCCAATTCTCACTTTTTTATCTGTTAAAATGGAATAGTTATAATTGCTAACTTGTAGCATTATTATAAAGATTAAGTGGCATAATGCTTGCAGAAACTGGTTAAAAGTGGTAGTGATTATTATAATTAAATTCATATTTTGTATATTTGCCATATGTCATACCCCCCAATTGAAGACTGACCTACTCTAAACTTCAGAGGTTTCTGACTGAACCCAATACACCCCTGACCTTAATTCATTTACTTGTATATTTTACTGATAGAATCGGGTAAAGCCAAAGAGAAGACCATTTTCTAATGATCTTCAATACTAGCTCAAGCCTACTCTAAAAGCCTACTCCTAAGATTATCTATCTTAGTTCAAAGCCTCATCAAGGGGCTTCGTGTGTACCTTGTTCTAGCTTAGCTGAATATCTTATGCAAATAACTGAGGAACGGTGGGGGTAGAAGAGGTAATTTGATTGATGTAGGATTAGAGGGTCCATCCTGTTTTCTCAGGGAAATCCTGTATTCAGAGATGTGAAGAGACTGGAAAATGAAGAGAACACAGAAGGTGTGCTCGGATCTTACTCTAGGGAACTGTGTGTGTGTGCTAAGTTGCTTCAGTCGTGTCCAACTCTTTATGACCCCATGGGCTGTAGCCCGCCAGGTTCATGGGATTCTGTCCGTGGGATTCTCCAGGCAAGAGTACTGGAGTGGGTTGCCATATGATATTCTCAACCAGGGATCGAACCTGTGTCTCTTAAATCTCCTGCATTGGCAGGCAGGTTCTTTACCACTAGCACTACTTAGGAAACCCAGGGAATTGTAGTTTACCTCATTAAAGGTAATCAGGATGAGACTGTCAAAGTTAAAGCACCAGAGAAAAATGAAGCTTGTTTGAATCCAGGCAGATGTCATTAGAAAGAGTTCTAGGTTCAGCCACCCCCAAACCCCAGCATCATACAAAAGGCTAGAGGCTGAGCCAGTGTCCCTGATACACAGGAATCATAAATCACTGTCATATGGGTTTAATTACATCTTGACAATATGCAAAAGGCTCTTGCCTCTGCCCAGGTTCTCTGTCCAACTTCAGTCTATAGAAGTCTTTTAAAATTAATTTTGATTGGAATATAGTTATTTTAGTTTCTACTGTACAGCAAAATGTATACATGTATCCCATTTTTAAAAAATTCCCTTCCCATTTAGGTCACTACCGAGCATTGAGTAGAGTTCCTTGTGCTATACAGAGTGAAGTAAGAGAAAAACAAATACCATATATTAATGCATATATAGGGAATCTAGAAAAATAGTATCAATGATATTATTTGCAAAGCAGAAATAGAGACATAGACGTAGAAATCAAACATATGGACACCAAGGGGGAAGGGGGGTGAGATGGATTGGGAGGTTGGAATTGACACTTGTACACTATTGATACCATGGATAAAATAGAATGGGCTTCCCAGGTGGCACAGTGGTAAAGAATCCTCCTGCCAATGAAGGAGATTTGAGAGATATGAGTTCAATCTCTGGGTCGGGAAGATCCGCTGGGGAAGGGAATGGCTACCCACTCCAGTATTCTTGCTTGGAGAATTCCATGGACTGAGAAGGAAATGGCAACCCACTCAGTGTTCTTGCCTGGAGAATCCCAGGGATGGAGGAGCCTGGTGGGCTGCCGTCTATGGGGTTGCACAGAGGCAGACACAACTGAAGTGACTTAGCAGCAGCAGAGGAGCCTGGAGGGTTACTAGCCCGTGGGGTCACAAAGAGTTGGACATAACTGAGTACACACACAGACGGACCTTGTGTTAAGTGTTCTTATCACAAAAAGTTTTAAAGACCCAAGTTCCTGACTATAGCTTATAAGGCACGTGCTATTTTTCCTACCTGAAACACTTTACCTGACTCTTGAGGAATATCTACTAGTTTAAACGTTGCTTCCTTGAGGAAGCCTTCCATTGCCTATCCCTTAATCTGGGTTGAGTTTGCTGCTCTTTACTCCCATAATATCCTGCTCTTCCTCTGCCATAGTGCATATCATGCTGCATTGCCATTGCCTGGTTACTAGACTGTGAACTCCTTGAGGGCAGGACCATGCCTTGCTTTGCACTGTATCTCTCCTCTGTGCATAGCATAGGATCTGGAACAGTGCATTCAAGTAACAATACGGTGGACCAACTAGAGTAACAGACTGTGCTTTTCCTGCACTACAGATGGGAAAGTTATATCCACCCTGGTTAAGACCTTGGAAGCAGATACAACTATAAAGAAATCAATTACAGTGTCTTAACAATTTTCTTTTTAAAAATTCTGTAGTTACACAATTACTGTGGTTAAATACCAAGAACAATCTCTGCTCTTAGAGAAATCCTTGGTGAGAGAAACCCCTCATTCAACAAATACTCTCTGAGTGTGTGCTTTCAGCCAGGCACTGGGCTGGATGCCAGACATCTGCTGGTGGATAGGAAGTTACATACACAGGAATTATGTGTATTCCATATTCCATATTCCATATTCCATATGGGTGGATATGGAATATGGCTGGACCATATTCCAGCATGGGTGATGGTCATTTAGTGTATAATAACGAAATAAGTTACTTAATTGGTACTGTGAACACCAGAGAAAGTAGGGCAGGGAAGGGAAACGTGCAGATAGAATTGCAAAGCAGAAGTCCTGTGCTAACAAGACATTGTGCCTTGCAGGAACCCAGGGGAGTCTGGTGTGGCTGGAGCACAGAGTGGGGTGGAGAGAGAAGTGCCCTGAGTTGAGGCTATAGAGACAGGCAGGAGCCAGGGCAGACTGAACCCTTTATCTTCTCCATGCCCGCTACAGTCCCGGAATTTATCTCCAGTGGCTTCACTTTTAGGCTACAAGCATCGTATTTATTCCTTCTTGAACTGTGAGCCTGGCATGCTCCTCACTTGGGCCAACTTTTCTTTCCCCGCTACTGACTTCTTATTCATTCTTCAGTGCCAAGCTCAGGCCCTTCCTCCACCACAAAGAACAAGAACTCAAAACCTAACCACCAATATGGAGCCCCAAATGGCATAGATAAGATCAGAAATTGTAAACAGTTCGGCTTAAATGGGACGAAAGATGCCTCTCTATGGAGAGCAGGTCAGACTATGGAAGATCTTGGTATTTCTAAGAGACTTAAAAGGGAGACAATATCGTGGACAGTTAATACACACTTTGAAGCAAGTCAGACCTGATTCAAGTTTGGGCTCCCTACTTCATTAACTGTGTGACCTAGAGAAAGTTCCCTCACCTCTGTGCATCTTGGTTGTTTGTTTCTAAGGTAAGGGTAATTATACCTTCCTCATAGGTACAGAGTTCTTACCGATTGACAGTGTTATTAAGGATTTAAATAGATAGTGCATGCACAGCACTTATCGGAGTGTCATGCGCAATAATGTTAGACAAATTATCATTATTCCTGTTGTCACCATCATACCTTACTTCCTCACTCATCCTTCGCTAAGCTGTAAGCTCATTAAATAAGATAACACGTACATTCTAGAACAATGTATATCTCATGATAAATACTCACTAACTACAAGTTCTCCCTTTTCTCGCAGTCTTTTTTATAAATGAGGACCAGCTCTCAATTCTTCTGTAGGTACCTAGTCAGCCTTCAATAAACATTTGTTGAATATTGAATGGGCTTCCCTGTGGTTCAGCTGGTAAAGAATCTGCCTGCTATGTGGGAGACCTGGGTTCGATCCCCAGGTTGGGATGATTCCCCTGGAAAAGGAAATGGCAATCCACTCCAGTGCTCCTGCCTGGAGAATTCCATGGACAGAGGAGCAGGCCAGGCTGCAGTCCATGGGATGTTGAATAACTATTGTTCTTCCCTGCAACTATCTAGCACTGTGATGTACATCATGGAGGATTATTGATATTCATTACTAGAGAATCTTTGCATATTTATTTTTTGAAATTACAATATGACTAGGAAGAAAATCTGGGACCAAAATTATATAAAATATATAAAAGATAAGAAAGATCTTACTGATTGGAGAAAAGACTTGAATGACCACTGTTTGTCTTCTCTCATTCAACTATTAAGAAAATACCAACAGGATTCCAGGGAAATGTATCTGATTTAACTTCAATAGCCTCCTGGGGAGGGTGAACCAAGGAAGTCTAATAACCAAGTGCTGTTGTAATGTGAGGGAAACTGAGGCAGTCATGGGATTACCACATCTTTTAAGTATTTCCTTTTTCCAAAGAGAAATAACTTTTCTTGAGCCTTTAAAAGTATCTCAGATCTCTTTCACTCACAGGATTTCCCTTGAGAGAGGTGACCTGGCAAAGGGAAAATCTTTAAAGCATTCACCTTTTCAGATTCTGATGGATCCCTTAATACAGTCTGAGTGGAGACACTGAAATCCTTGAAAAGTGAGATTGGTACAACAGAGATGCTAAAGGCCTTTATCCAAGATTGACTTAAATGTCAAACTCCCACGATGCAGTTAGATCAGAATTTAATTATCCCAACTTAATTGTTCATATGGCTTTCTAGGAATGCCGCTATCTCAGAGTAAAGCCTATTTGTATTATCACTTAATTTTAATTGACATTTACAGAAAATGAATAATTTGGTGTCACATGAATAAACTGTTGTTTGCTCTTTTTCCTATAATGAAGTGGCAGTAGCTAACCTAGGTAACATGATACAATATACAGTCTCTACAGTAATTCACATGCTTTATGTCAGTGACTTGCAAATACTGCTCCACTAAGTTTCATTGGTCTGTACATGCGTGCATGCTCAATCATGTCTGACTCTTCGTGACCCCATGGACTGTAGCCTGTCAGGATCTTCTGTCCATGGAGTTTTTTCAGGTTAGAATAATGGAGTGGGTTGCCATTTCCTACTCCAGGGGATCTTCCCAATCCAGGGATCAAACCCTCATCTCCTGCATTGGCAGGCCTATTTGTTACAACTGTGCCACCTGGGAAGCTTGTTTCCTTGGTCTGCTCAAAGTAACTGTGATCATGGTGAATTCAACTTACAGGGCCAGGTTAAGCCCACTCACTGGGAGCTCTTCATGGTCCTGGTATCTGTAATTATATCTACAGCATCTACTGACTTTGAGTTCTATGGTGTAGATTCCTTTGGCTTCTGCTTTAGGTTATTCATACTCTGTGTGGCATGCCACCATCATGCACATGTTTTTGTTTTTCTTACCGGGGACCTTAGCGACACTGTTGGACTTTCATGAGTGCTGTATACGGACATAAAACATTACAGAATGACTGCCATGCACCAAGTCCTTGTGCTGGAAATAGAGATGGGTAAAAATTGGGGTCTGCTCTTAGGGAGCTTATATTCTAGCTGAGGAAACAAGAGGAATTGTAGAAGATAATGTCCTAAGAAGTAACAGAAATACGTGAAAAATACCTGAGAGTTCTGAGATAAGAACCACATAGCAGGTGGGGTGGAGGAGATCAGGAGAGAATTTCCTGAGAAAGTGGTATTTGAGCCAAGCTGTGGAGAATGAGTTCACTAGACAGAGAAGGGGTGGGGCGCACTCTCCAGGCAAAGAGACAGCACAGTGAAAACTCAGAGAGGGTCCAGGAATGTTGAATGAAACAGAGCATAGCAAAAGACAGAATATAGGAGAGAGACAGAGATTAAAGAGAGAGGAGTGGGAGAGAGAAGGAGAGGAAACGAGGAAGAAAGGAAAGGAGTGAGGAGGAAGACCCAAGCACACACATACACACAGAGAAGCAAATAGGGATACAGACAAAGATAGGAAGCGAGGGGCCAGACTTTAGAGGGCTTTGAAGGCCACATTAATAGGCTTAGGCTTTATCCTACAGAGTTGGGGGAGAATTAACAGAGTCTGATCAAGGTGGTTAAAGGGCTGTATCTGAGTTGCAGAGCAAACTCTAGGGAGAAAACCCGGAAGCAAAGAGAACTTATTACTGGAGGCTTGTCTCTGGGCACATCTGACCTCATGACTGACAAAGCCCTGTGTGTGAGTTCCCTGAGTTCTGAACCTCTGCAGGAACACAGCACTGTGCTGACTTGGCTGAGTCAGAACAATCACTATCAGACATAAAGGAAGAGAATGGATTATACACTTGAAATATGGGTGGTATTCATCAGTTCTTCCTCCCTCATAATTGCCTAGAAGCTAGTCTGGAACTGTCTGGTCTTCTCTTTGAATTAATGCAACAATATACTGCCAACTGCTTCTCTACCAGGGTGTCCATTGCAGTCAGATTAAGGATTTCAAAGGAAAGCTTTTGGTCCATAATTCTTCTGGTTATAAACTTTCTGATTCATCTTTTATTTCCTACTTAATATTCAGTAATTTGCCTGGTTTTCAAAACAGTTTATAGTTTTATACTACTTTTCTATTTCATTTTGTATACCTTTGCATCAGGCTTTCTTCATCAGACTTATGATTTCTAGCTTTGTATTTATGCCCGTACTGTTAAATTTTCTCATGTGTATACTTATAAAAGTGTATCGACAAATGCAAGTCATAGGTACTGTTTATTTAAATGTTTATTCATTTACTTCCTCTCTCTCTCAACATCCATTAAGGCTGCATGGTAGGTGCTGGAGTTACAGTGGTCATCAAGACAAAGAGGCCCTGAACCTCACGGAGCTCAGAATTGGCCTAGAGCTTTGTTACTCAAAATGTAGTCCTTGGACCAGCAGCGTTGGCTTCATCTGGCAGTTTGTTAGAAATACAAAATCTTAGGCCCCACCCCAGGTGATGGTAGTGGTAAAGAACCCACCTGCCAATGCAGGCATTGCAGGAGACACAGGTTTGATCCCTGTGTCAGGAAGATCCCCTGGTGGAGGGCATGGCAACCCACTCCAGTATTCTTGTCTGCAGAATCCCACGGACAGAGGAGCCTAGAAGGCTACAGTCCATGGGGTCACAAAGAGTCAGACACAACTGAAGTGACTGAGCAAGCTTGCAAACCCCAGACCTACTGAATTTAAACCTCATTTTAACAAGATCCATAGTTAATTTTTTTAAAGATTTTTTTTTTTAGGATGTGGACCATTCTTAAATTCTTCATTGAATTTGTTACATCATTGTTTCTGTTTTATGTTTTGGTTCCTTGGCCATGGGGTATGTGGTATCCTAGCTGCCTGACCAGGGACCAAAACCTGCTCTCCTTGCATTGAAAAGTGAAGTCTTAACCACTGGACCACCAGGGAAGTCCCCTAGATAATTTTTATGCACAAAAGAATTTCAAGAAGCAATGCTCTAAGAGACAGGAGTTGAAAAGACAACTGTAACGATAGCGTATGGATGGCTGTGATGCTGGAGGGACAGGGATACGAGCTCTAACACCATGTTGTTGAATGGTCAATTATGTAATAAGCATGTTTAAGTAATGGTGTGTGTCTGTGTATGTATGTATGTAGAGACCACATGTTATTCTCCTTGAGAACCTCCTACTCACCTAGCCCTGTCCTGAGTCCAGTGTGGGTGACTAGCGCATGCTTTTGCTAACACTGATTGATTGAATTGCTTACAGAAGCACGAAGACCAATTTTAGGATTTTCGAGGTTTCAGCAAATGATGGAGTTGTTCGATTTTTGCCAGTACAGTTTTGATTTATAAAGTGTGGAGGTTTTGTTTGGCCACAGCAGAAAACGAATGTTGTTTATCCTTTTCAAAGCCACAGCATTTCACCATGGTTGACATAAACAGGGCGGAGAATTCACAAGATGCAATGGAATCAAATTTTGCACAGGACAGTTTTTGGTCTGCGGCTCAAGGCTATGGATGAGTTTGCTCTTTCTGTGAGTTATTTGTATTTTTATTATGTATGGAGAGATGGGTGATTCATAGCTAGGTCGATACTCTTCATTTAACTGCATAGCACATCCATTACTTAGTAATACCCTTAGATTCAACTGACACAAAACTTAATACCTGAAAAAAAATTCACATTTTTTTATATTTTCATCTCTCTTATGGTGTGCGCAGCGCTGTTTTCTCCTCATATTGAGTTGTGACTAAGGCTTAGTAAAAGCAACCATGTTTTGAGTGCACAAGAAATTCCTATCTGTTCCTCACTAGCTTCTGCTTCATGTACCTACTTCTTTTACATTAATTGACATGAAAGAGGATTCTTCCTTCTCTCTGGGAGAGTTTTACATGCTCCATGTTTGGATCCCTTATCCGCTCATGATTGTCCTGTGCTTTAACCATCACATTTAGGTTTTCAAGCACTGACGGAGTCTCACCTATTGATTTGTGCTAGTGCTTTGAGAAGACCCCCAGTCACTGGTGCTTCAACAGAATATTCCATCTTACAGTTAGAAAAAGACCACAGACATGGTATCATAACAGATTCTCTTCTACACCCTATTCTAGCGCCCAGCGGAATCATCCAACCTCTATTTCAGCACCCTGAGCAAGCTTCTCCAGACATCTGCATCATCCTAGGTATCAACACATTATAAAGCTCTAATAATTAAGATAGGGTGAAGTAGGGGCAAGAATAGACTAGTATATCAACAGAAGAGAATCAAGAGTCCAGAAACATACCTATGTGCACTTGGTGATTTGAGAAAGGGGCATGCAGTGGGGAATAGGAGGGACTTCTCAACAAATCATGCTTGTCCAATAGGATTTACACATGCAAGGAAAAAAAATGATCTTGCTCATATCTATAGGACACATAGATCCAAACGGTAACATTTCAGAAGAAATCATAGAAGAATAGCTTCAGGACTTTGAGGTAGGCAAAGACTTCTTATACAAGATGTGTGGAATGCTAGCTATACGCGAAAAACCTTGCTGAGTGGACGGCATTAAAATTATGTGTTTCTGTTCTTCATACAACACTGTCAAGATAGTGAAAAGACAAGCCACAGAATAGAAGATACTGATATAATAGACATCTGAAAAATGACCTGTATCAAAGTTATATAAATAATGCTTGCTGAATAATAAGAAAAAGACAACAGAAAAATGGAAAAGAAATTTACAAAGGAAATTCTTAAAAGAGGCTCTACACGTGGCTGATAAACATGGAAAAGGTACCTAATTTGCATCAGGTAGATGCAATTAAAATGGTAATGTCCATGTATAACTGAGTAAAAATGTGTATATTATGATACATTCACCTGCTAAAATAAAAAAGGGAGATGTGGAGCAACTGGAACTCATGTACATTATTGATAGGAGTATAGATTTGTTTTCAGAAAATAGTTTGGCAGAATCTATGATAGGAAATTATAAATAATGTGGCCTAAGAAGTCCTTTCCTGGGTATATATGCAACAGATATTCAAAAGTGTTCTCATTAGTTATCTATCTTATATCTGTTTTATTCATCAGATCAGATCAGATCAGTCACTCAGTTGTGTCCGACTCTTTGCGACCCCATGAATCGCAGCACGCCAGGCCTCCCTGTCCATCACCAACTCCCGGAGTTCACTCAGACTCACGTCCATCGAGTCAGTGATGCCATCCAGCCATCTCATCCTCTGTCGTCTCCTTCTCCTCTTGCCCCCAATCCCTCCCAGCATCAGAGTCTTTTCCAATGAGTCAACTCTTCGCATGAGGTGGCCAAAGTACTGGAGTTTCAGCTTTAGCATCATTTCTTCCAAAGAAATCCCAGGGCTGATCTCCTTCAGAATGGACTGGTTGGATCTCCTTGCAGTCCAAGGGACTCTCAAGAGTCTTCTCCAACACCACAGTTCAAAAGCATCAATTCTTCGGTGCTCAGCCTTCTTCACAGTCCAACTCTCACAAGTGGTGTACACTTGTCAATCCCAATCTCCCTGAAAGTATTTAATTTCTTGAATTCTGATTACACAGATGTTTTCACTTGATGAAAATTAACTGAGCAGTATATTTGTGATTGATGCACTTATATGTGTGTTATACTTCAATGAAAATGAAAAACTAAATCAGTTGTGTGTCAAACAGGGAGGATATGAGGAAAGCCAGATTTTAATTAACATCTTCCTTTGCTCAGCATGGCATATTAAGTTTAAGAGGGAAGAGTTCATCGACTTAAAAGGGAGTTGAAGTTAAAAGAATAAACTAGGAATCTTCTCTATATAAGTAGGAAAATTCCTTTTCTATCTTTGAGTTTTGATGTGGAAGATATGGTGAAATGTAAGAACACTGGCTTTGTGGGGCAGCCTGATAGATGGACTTATGGTTTAATAACATGCGTACCCTTTCTTCTTCTCCAGCCAGATGGATGGATGAAGACTGACCTGCCAGCATCATCTGTCCCTTTGGGTCACCTGTGGATGGCACTTAGTGCTCAAGATGTACCTGAGCTTTGTAAGTTCACATTGTAAGTAACACATTGCTGCTTGTGTGTTAGTCTTATCTCCCCAGTTAGACTGTGAACATCCTGTAAACCAAGACCTGGCATTTCTTATTTCTGTGCATTCTCCACCATAAGAAGGAGACAATGGACCACAGAGGCTCAGTAAGCACGTTCCATTGTATTTGGTTGGCCAAAAAGTTCATTTGGGTTTTCCTAATATCATACAGAAAAACCTGAATGAGCTTTTCGGCCAACCCAATAGAATGTCAGATCATTGCGTCTGTGAAATCTGAGGTCTAAGAAGGTAAGTCATTTGCCAAAAGCCACTTGGCATCGTTATGTCTTCTAAGTTCCATCCTTGTCTAGACCGTGCAAGATCCCTGTACGGTCTTGGTGAGAAGAAACAAGCCATGCTCCTTCTGTTCTGTTCCCTTGGCCTTTCCTTACTTCTTAGTGCAGAGATGCAAAAGTACAGTAACTCAGTTTTGTGAATTCTGATTGTTCTGCTTGCTGATTCACAGAGCAAATACTGCCTAAATGTGGGGCCCCTTGGCTTTAGGGAGGAGGAACAATCTGTAGTCTTAAAAAAGTCAAAGACAATAAGTGACCTGTCTCAATTCAGTGTTCAGATCTGCAAAATGAGAACACATCAAGCTTTTGTGCACCTTCTGTGCCTTTTCATTTAACTCCAGGGGCAATGATGAAATTCAAATCCTTATAGATCCCGAAAGGTGTTGAAATCTAATCTCAGTCTTTTGAAAAATTACTTATTGTTTGCTAAGGGTCACTTGAGTTCTTTTCAACAAGAATGCTTCATCCAAGCACGGATTATTAACATTGCTTTTCCAAAGTATAAAAATAAGGTAATTAGATAAGAAACAACCTGACTTTTGAGGCTCTATTCTGTAGATTCATTAGGGATCTAATCTATAGATTCATTAACTTAAATACTAGCATCTCTTATAGACACAAACAATTAATAAGCACAGATGACACGTTAATAAGCACTATCCAGAAGTGTCATATATGTGTGTGTGTACCTCTACTTGTGGGGAGGTGAGAGTGAGAGATGGGGAGAGAGGGAAGGAGGAAGGGAGGGAGGGAGGTATGAATGTGAATGACTGTGTCTTTTACTGAGCACTTATCACATGTCAGGCACTGTACTAAGTGTTTTAAATTCCTTATTTTTGTTAATCTTCCTAATGATTCCAAAAGTATTATCTTTACTTATATGTAAGGTGTAGCTGGTTGCTTTTTCCAAATACCACCACTGCAACCTCTACCATTCCATGTGTTCTTCTTACAATGTGATTTTTGACCCTTGTCCTACCGAAAGGTGGAATCTTTGTTCCTTCCTTTCTGATATGTCTGAGCTGGTGACTCTGGCAGAAGTCACCCCCTGTGACTTCTCAGGGTAGGTCATGAGACGTGCTACAGCTTTTGCCTGCCTCCTCTTGGTTGCTTGTTCTTGGGACCTGGCCATCATGCCGTGAGGAACGCCAGCAGAGCATGGAGAGGGAATGTATAGGTAGGTGGTGAGAACAGCAGCCTCCACTGCCAACCATGTGAATGAGTGAGCCTGCAGGTAATTCCAGCCCCACTGCCAAGTGACCGACAGCCTTGTAGTTTCTCTATCCCAGGTCCCAGGCATCTGTAAGCAAGAACAAGCCATCCCACTGTGCCCATATCCAAGTTTCCTGACCCAGGGAATCTATGAGCAGAATAAAAAGGCTGCTGTTTTATGCCAGAAATTCAGGGTGGCTTGTTATATAGTAACAGAGGTCCTGAGTTGCAAAGCTAGTTGCCCAGGATCACACAGCAAATTAGTGTAAGAAGCAGAATTAAGCCTAGGTCTCACTCCAGAGCTCATGAGGTTCTTAATTACTCTCTTGAAAAAAAACCTTGCATATTTGCAAGTCCTGCAAAACCAGTGTCTGTCATTCTGGGATACAGAGGAAACCATCATAATGCTGACTGCTAAGAAACAAAACCAGGTACCTGGGAGACCAGGAGGGGACTGGTGGGCAGTGTGGTCTGGCAGGAAGAGTCACTGCCCCGGTGATGAGTTTTGCCAGGGAAGCAGGCAGGAGCTTGGATGCAGTTCCTGAGGCTTGAGCTATGGAATAGCCCTGGGATGGAGTGAGCATCCTCGAGTCATAACTGCACCTGGCAGCCTTCCCTCTTCGTGGGAACAGCCTACAGACTTCCCTCTGGCCAGTGCTGGGCCAGGAGCACATAAAAAACTGCATGTCAGCAAGGCTCTGAAAGCTCTTAGCAGAGAATAAATGATTGGCGGGAGGCCAGGGACAAAGCTGAAAGAAAGGAAAGTGGTAACACAAAAGAAGGGAAAGAAAATTAAAAATTTTGAACTCCTGGTGTTTGCCAGGTATTAGACAACATGCTTAGCTTCTCTTTGTATATTCTTATAAGATCCTATGATATTCGTATTAATAGCCTCTTTTTAAAATTAAAAAAATTTTAATTGAAGTATAATTTACTTACAATGTGTTAATTACTGCTGTACAGCAAAGTGATTCAGTTATACATACATATATATGTGTGTATATATATAGACATATATATACACGTTATTTTTGTTATATTCTTTTCCATGATGGTTTATCATAGGATATTGAACATAGTTCCCTGTGCTATACAGTAGGACCTTGTTGTTTATGCATCTCCATATCAAAGCTTACATCTGCTAATCCCAACTTCTCACTCCATCCCTTTCCCAACTGCTCCCCATGGCAACCACAAGTCTGCTCTCTATGTCCGTGATTCTGTTTCATAGATTCATTTGTATGATATTTTAGATTCCACATGTAAGTGACATCATATGCTGTTTTTCTTTCTCTTTTTAACTTACTTCACTTCGTATGATAATCTCTAGTTGCATTTATCTTGCTGCAAGTGGCACTATTTCATTCCTTTTTATGGTTGGCTAATATTCCGTTATATGTATGTACCACATCTTCTTTATTTAATGGCCTCTTTTTTTTAAAGAGGAAACAGACTTGGCAGTTAAGTTACTGGCTCAAGTCTTACTAGCTAGTAGCTGGTGAACTAAGATCATGGCTCAGTGTAAAGGGTCTGTGTGCAAAGCAGGAGATGTGTGTTCCATCCCTGAGTTGAGAAGATCCCCTGGAGAAGGAAATGGCAACCCACTCTAGTATTCTTGCCTGGGAAATCCCATGGACAGAGAAGCCTGAGGGGCTACAGTCCATGGGGTCACAAAAGAGCTGGACGTGACTTAGCGACTAAACAACAGCAACAAAGATCAAAACCCAGGTCTGAGTAGTTAACAGGATACTTGGGCTCGAAACACAGTCCTCTTCTCGGCTTTGCTTGGGCTCTCCTGCCACAAACCATATCTTAGCTGAGGCTCCTTCTAGAAGTCCACATTTATCCCTTGGGACCAGTCCAAGTCCCTCTTTTTCTTCAAAGCTAACCCAGACTATTTTGGGCCTCAATGATCTTTCTTTTCTGTTGACTATAAATCCTGCACTTGGAAATTATTCAGATGAACATTTTGATTTATTATCTATCTTTTTTCCTTGTGTATCTTGATTTTTGCAAAGTCCGAAATCTGTACTCTGGTTTCTTCCTTTTTCACACCAGCCATAATGCCTACCACTGTGCCTAAGGCAAAGTTGATATCCTAATGGTCCTCAACTAAAACATTTGATTGATTAATCCTTACTTGAATCTGTCGGAATACATACCTACTGTAACCAGAAACAAAGCAAGATAAACTCCCTCTTCATTCTCTCTGCCATTCTCAGAATGGGTACCTCTACAGAGAACAGGGCATGAAAGGGGAGATGGATACCAGCTGAGTACCCGGCCAGACTTGCACAGAAGGGAAGGCATCTTTCTGCCTGACAGCCCCTTCTGTCTGCTGCTCGGGAGATAAATTACCTGGCAGCAGCAGTGGCGGGGACTTCTTGAGAGCCAAGATCCTCTGATTCAGAAATTAGACCCTCACTGACATGGTTTCGTCCACAGTGGACCAAGACTTAACACCAATCAGTAAAGGTGCTTCATGGGGAGTAGGGAGTTACTTCCTACAGCAACTGAAGAACTGGCCCAGCACTGCCCACTTTAGACTCTCTGTTTCTTGGGTGACACTCTAATGACTATACAACAGCTTATCAGGCCCCCAAAGTCATGGTATTGAATGCGTCATTGAATCTTGTGAGCTCTGAACCCTTGGCTAATGAGTCCCTAGGGATGATCGTGATTGACAGGTCCCCTGGCTCAACACATGCCCGCTTCAGTGCTTCTGCTCACAGTGGTTCCCCCACCAGAGACTTCTGTCTTCATTTCTCTCTGCTTTTGTGGAAAATCTTAGCTCATTTTCAAGGCACAGTCCAGCGCTTCCCAGAGGTCTCTTTGTACTACAACCCACACTAATATTTCATTTTTCAGAAGAAAATCTAGCATGAGCTCTACATACCACAGAGTTTAGTCCTCAAAGACACATTCCCCTAGTTCCCTGTGTTCCAAAGAGGCAGCAAGATGCAGTGAAAAGAGCCTACAATTTGGGACCAGTGGGACCAGAGCCCGTTATTCCCCTGCTATGCAATCCTGAAGATCCTTGCAGAGTAGCACAGGCATCCTTGTTCATCCACCCTAATAGCTGCATTGTCTGCCCCTGGATGGTGAACCATCACTGTCTTTAGCTGATGGGCAGCAGGCTACTTCCAGCTTTTTAAAACAAGTGAGAGGAGATTGATTCAAGATGGCAGATCAGAAGGATGTGTGCTCACCTTCTGTGAGAGCACCAAAATTGCAACTAGCTGCTGAGCAACCATCGGCAGGAGACACTGGAACCCACTAGAGCAATGAAAACCCTTGTACTACCTCTTGCCACATGTGCACAACCGTTTCTAGAGGAATGTGTCGACTCCAGATGGACCATAATTTTAAGGCCATTTGTAATTCTTTTTGCCTTGTCCCTCCTCCATTCAAGTCTAAAATCCTACAGGGAAAAACATTCCCTCTCCAGCTTTTGGCTCTGGCTGTGGGATCCACCCTATGCCCACAGTCACCTCCCAGCTGAAACCATGAAACTCGCTCCTCCAAAGTGGCACCAGTTTTATCTTTGCTCTTGTCTGTTTCACCATCTCCCTCACCAACTGGCTGCGCTGCACACATTCTGGGTGGGGCAGAGTGCACTCCCAGGGGGTCCCCTCTTCTTCCCCAGGAGATGACTTTTAAGGAAAAAGATACTGTAAGGAATATTAATGGAAAAACTCAAAGCCAAAAAAGTCTATTTTTTAAAAGCTAGAGAACCCTACAGATGAAAAAGGATGCTTTTTATTTCCATGAAATCTGACAATCCATAGGAAGCCCCGAGGGACCATCAAAAGATTTCTGATCTTGGAAGACAATGGTGTCTCAAAAATAAATCACGAGTCTTTGAATCCAATAGACATAGGTTATAATCCCAGCTCTGCTAGAAAACCGTGAATAAGGGAGTTAATTGTCGTCTGCCTCAGTTTTCTTATCTATAAAATGGGGTTGATATCCCTGAACAGAGGTTGTCATGATAATTAGAGGTAACATCACATGACACTTAAGGGAGTGCCTGATACATAGTAGAGAGGGAACTTTGTTTTCTGGATTGGTCTATTTCACTTCCTTTTCTCCAGATCTTTCTGCTTTTCTTCACATCTGTTGAGATCCCAGGACTGACTTTCCCCACATTACACAGGTAGTGACCACCAGAAATTCTCTCTTGGATTGCTTTCTCTCCATTAAGTGAAAAATGTGACATGGTCTTTAGAAGGCTACTTGTGAAAGTGCATATTTTCATTCAACAAGCACGTGTTGAGTATTAAGAATGCCTAACCCCTGTGTCAGGTTCTGGATGAGTGGCAAGGATAGGTTTTCCGGTTTGTGTTTTGATAAGGAACAGAATTGGGCAACAGTAGCTAAGGATTGAAGATAGATGATGCCCTCAGAGAGGTTCAGATAGCAATAGCAACAACTATGTCAATACCATTTACTGTGTTCATCACCTCTGTGCAAAGGAAGAGCTTTCCACACATGATGCCATTTAATACTCAGAGAATACCCTTGAAGTTGGTGGTCTTACTATCTCCACCTCCCAGAAGAAGCAACCAAGGCACAGAGAACTTACTTTCCTACGCTGACATGGCCAGTAAGTGGTAGAGCTAGGATTCAGCTGGAGGCAGGCCAGTTCCAGAGATCAAGCTCTATTCCTGCGATGCATAGCTTCCCGGGAGAATTGGGGTGAGGAGGGGAGCAATGGGATTTCAGTATTTGCAAAAGAGAGCGTCATTGAGCAAGAGGGATGAGAGAAGCTGCTCCAAATACAGGGAATGTCAAGACTATAAAGGCAGCTTGGGGCTGAGGGAATAGACTGATGCACAACCTGGCTTGGCTAGAGCCTTGTCTGGACTTGGGAATCAAAGGGACAGAAGTCTTAGATGGGGGCTGCAGACATGCCAGGCACCATCCTTCTCCCATTCTGAAGGGGGGAAAGTGAGAGAGAGAGGGGACGTGACTCACCCAGTGGGCTAGTAGACTGAGCTTTTTTCTAAGATCTTTTATCACCTCCTCCAATGGCACCCCACTCCAGTACTCTTGCCTGGAAAATCCCATGGACGGAGGAGCCTGGTGGGCTGCAATCCATGGGGTCGCTAAGAGTCGGACACGACTGAGCGACTTCACTTTGACTTTTCACTTTCATGCATTGGAGAAGGAAATGGCAACCCACTCCAGTGTTCTTGCCTGGAGAGTCCCAGGGACGGGGGAGCCTGGTGGGCTGCCATCTCTGGGGTCACACAGAGTCGGACACGACTGAAACGACTCAGTAGCAGCAGCCAATCCTGTGGGCCCACCTCCTGTGACACAGCTGCTCCTGATTCCCTCCCTGGGAAGGGCTCCATTCTGCCCCCAGCAGCTACTGTCTCCTCACTTTAAGGTCCTCTTTCTTAAGCCACCAGATTCATATGGTGACTGTCGTCATGTAGGTCTCTCGTTTCTGTGTTAGTGGAATGCGCTATTTTCTGCGAGCAACCTTGGGCTTCATTCACCTATGGTCTTGCTTGAACACAACTTGGGTAGAAGCATTAATTTGCCACAGGTGGATGGTGGTCCATAAATCATACTCAAACCATGGGGATCCCCACAGGACTCTGAGCATACATTCTCCATCAATTCAACTAATGATGCTTTCATTGTTCTCTTTTTACAACTCAGGACTTCTTTCCAGGCAAACAGTTGGGTCTGTGGATCTCAGGTGCTGCATTTCCGGAGGGGAATTAAAAAGAAACAGGGGTTCTCTCCAGGAAAATGTAGATCTCAGGAAGAGGCAGGCAAGTCTTTCTGCATATAGAGCTGTGAGGACTTTGTTTTAATGCAGTCCCATTCACAGCCTGGATTTTCCAAGGTACGTGAAAAGAAAGAAAAACACAGCAATCAGGTCTTTATCCTTGGAACCAAAAATGAGGGCTGAGAGAAAGGAGAATTCCTTTTAAAAAATTCTACGAATATGATATTCTGAGTGTGTCTAAATGCATTAAAGGTACAGTGGTGTTTTGTACTCCTCATCATTCTTCCAGGGGTGCCCAACTGCTGGCCCACAAGCTGAATCCAGGTGAACTTTGGCTTTATCTGCAGAGCTCTCTGGGAAGTGACTGTCTAGGGCTGAGTGGGAGCAGTCCCCTTTTAGCTGACGCAGGCATGCCCAGGTCAACACAGCCCCCAGCTGACCCCTGTTTTTGTGTTACTCAAAGTGTTAGTCAGTCAGTCATGTCCGACTCTTGGCGACCCCATGAACTGTAGCCCACTGGGCTCCTTCATCCATGGGATTCTCCAGGCAAGAATACTGGAGTAGGTTCCCATTTCCTCCTCCAGGGGATCTTCCAGACCCAGAGATCTAACCTGGGTCTCCTGCACTGCACATAGATTCTCTACTGTCTGAGCCACCAGGGAAGCTTATGCTAATTATGTCTGAGTCCCTTCCCCTTCCCTGTAAGCCAGAATCTTCATCTATGGAATTGGGATGGGGGTGTTGATTACATCATTTTTTTTTTTTTTTTTTACTGCCTGCCTCCTCTCACTGGAAGGTAAGCTCTAGGAGGATGGGGGTTTTGTCTGCTTTGTTTGGTGATGTCTCTTGTAGCAACCTGAACCATGTCTGAATGTAACAGGTACTAAAGAAACATTTCAGGATAGAAATTGTCCTAAACATCCTTTTCAGCTTGGGAAACACTTTCTGAGTGTTTTCCTATTGTGATTTTGGAGGAAAACAACAAAACAAAACAAAACACCTTTCTCCTTCAATTAAACTGTTCAAACCCTGGACATCCACGACAGTCTAGAGATGTGACTTCCCCTTTGCTGATGGCCAGAACTGCTGGCTGAGGGGCAGAAAATGGTGCTTTTCATTTGCACGTCCAGCGAAGCTTTTACCCTCCTGTCACTGCCTTTGTTTGAACACCTGTATGTGGCTTGTGCAGGCTCTGAAAGTTCTCCTCCTGTGCTTCTCCACGGTCTGTGAAACTGCTCACTATCAGAGCCTGGCTCTGGGTCTCGCCACTGGGTAGCAGAGGGTTAAAGTTGAAAAGGAAGGAGGCATGGAGCTGGAGTCCCCAGTGATGGGGAATCACTGTCCCTGCACAGATCACCCTGCCACAGCTGCAGGTCCTGTTACCCAGGGAGATGTGCTCTGGTGAATCCTATAGGAGCTCCTCCAGGAGCCTGGCCTGGGGAGGAAGCAGCATCCCTGCAAGGCCTCTGCCTTCCGTGGCCACGCCCAGGGTCTCACTCCCTTGGCAGGTAACACATGCAGGGCAGGCAGATGCTGGGCTCAGTGTTTGTGGCAGTTGACTAGCATGATTTCTGGCTGAACCATGGACCTCACTTCTTACACTTCCAAACTGGCTTAACTGAACAACATCCTAGCTCAATGGCTTTCCAATTTTAATGCCAACCTGCCTTGGGGGAAGGGGAGGGCTTGTGAAATGTGTACTCCTCTCTCTAGATGCAGAATTTCCAGTTCCTCAGACTTAGGATGGGGCCTGGAAATCTGTATTTTGACAGGTATCCCAGGTGATTATGATGCGGGAGTCCCAGCAGAAACCCTCATACCTAGTCCTAAGAGCATCAAACCCACTTCTTGCATCATCGCTGTGCACACATCCTTCCTTACAGCACCGAGTCTGTGTCCTAAATGAGGCTTATGTTTTCTAAAGACTGGATTAGGATTGTGTGTGTGCTCAGAGCGCTCAGTCGTGTCTGACTCTTTGCAATCCCGTGGACTGTAGCCTGCCAGGCTCCTCTGTCCATGGAATTTTCCAGGCAAGAGAACTGGAATGGGTTGCCATTTCCTACTCCAGGCAGTCTTCCCAATCTAGGGATTTAACCCACATCTCTTACATTGACAGGCAGATTCTTTACCACTAGCACCGCCTGGGAAGATGAAATATTTTATAAATTCAGGCTGGTTCCATCAACTTCCCTGAATATTTACCCCCTTTTTCCCCATGCAACACTTCAGTGACACCAGTATTGGCCAGAGGAAGGGGTTTGCACAACTGTCTCTGGGAGGGAAGTGGGGAGAACAAGAGGTGGAAAGGGGAGATTCCTCATCACCCCTCTGTGCACTGTAGTCCTGGTTGCTGTGGATTTGTGTGTGAATGCGAAAGTCAGGCTGTCATTGGTTATCAGTTTAGGCTCTGTTCATTGGCTACTCTGTTCCCATGGTGAATCAGTCTCCAGGCCCTCAGCAAGCACATTAACTGGGGTTGGGGGGAAGCAGAGTGGTGGTACAGGGTTCCTGGAGATCTCCAAAGTGCTACCACTCCCCTGCTTTAGAATTCTTCTTGCTGAGAGTAATTATCTTCCCTAGGTGGAAATAATTATCATACATTCTGTCACATTCTAAGATCAGGAGTAAGAGTTCTGAAAGCTGGAATCATCATTTCCCATTTTCCTCTCTTCCCCTGGGACCTTCCACACCCTTCTCCTTTTTCTTACTAGGGTCATCTGATCCCAGAAAACTGGAAGCCAATGGGGAGGGCCGTGGGAATAGAGTTGAAAGGCTCACTCTTAGTCCATTTGCAAGCAATGGAGCCTGGGATGACACTGCAGGGCAGGCAGCAACTGGCCAGAGGCATTGCCATGGGGACCTTAGAGAA
The DNA here is from genome assembly GCF_000754665.1 of Bison bison bison. NCBI lineage: Eukaryota > Metazoa > Chordata > Mammalia > Artiodactyla > Bovidae > Bison > Bison bison. The sequence continues at coordinate 1,325,036 of NW_011495062.1, read as the reverse complement.
AATCCCTTCCCCCTTTGGGGCCTCAGTTTACTCCTCTGTAACATGGGGTAGATGAGTCAGATCCTTCTCTTGATCAGAGCCAGACCTAAAGGTCTCCGGAAGTGTGGTGCCATGTTTTCCAAATGCCCCCTTCTTCTTGGAGGCACCACTGACTCTTGCTCTCCTCCCTTCAGATATCTAATCCTTCAGCCAGTGCTGTCATTTCTAGTTTCAAAGTAGACCGCTAATCCATCTCCATGACCATCATAATTTCCATCACTGTAATTGCCCCTAGACAGCTGTGAGAGCCTACTGCTCAGTCCCTCTGCTTCCACTCTTGACTATTTTCTGCTTTAATTCATTTTCCTCATAGCTCCCCAGAGTAGCATTATAGCATGTAAATCAATCCTTCTCTTACTTAAAACTCCCCAGGGCCTTCCTATGTATTTAGAGTAAAACTTTAAATCTATGCTATGGCCCCAAGTCTCTGTGAGATCTTGCCTCTGCCTGCTTCTCTAATAATACAGCTCTGTGTCAGCCTAGCTCCTCCTTGCCTCTCTGCGCCGTGGAGAAGCTTTCTCAGAACACCCTAAGTCCCCTTTAATTCCACTTCCTCTATTATCTGTTGCTGCAGCAGTTTCATTTTATTCATAGTGCATCACAGTTTATACATTCACAATTGTTTATTTAACATCTGTGTTACCTCACTGTACTTGCCAGCTCCCGGAAGCAAAGACTCCCATACCCTCAAACGCCATCATCAACATATCTTTATATCCTCAGCACCCTGTGCTGTACCTTACAGGCAATTAGTAATATCTGTTGAATAAATAAATGACCCTGGACACAAATAGGAGGAAAAGCTACAGAAATGAAAGTTGTGGGAACTGAAGATAAATTTTGCCTGGGGTGATTTTTGTCCTTTCTTTCATACATCCCTTCTCAAAATGTTCTCATTTATGAAAAAAGAAATCTAAAATATTTATTAAACATAGGTATTTTGGGCATAAGACACAGGCCTGCAAATGCAATTCATGATGGCATTTCTATCTTACCATCAACAAAATTAAAAAAAAATATTTCTTGTGATCACAGCTCAACTGAGTTTTAACTTTCAATGTTAAAATAGGCTACACAAAGACAATTTCTCATATAAATATTTTAAAGGGAGGAGGGAAGAATCTTGAAAGCCAACCAGTAGCATTTCCTGGTATACATCACTGAAGGTGCTAATGACAGATTATTTTGTCTATCTGTGGAGCTAGTGTAGAAAACTTCAGCTCTAGGGCATGGCAACCCACTCCAGTATTCTTGCCTGGAGAATCTTCATGGACAGAGGAGCCTGGCGGGCTACAGTCCAGGTCACAAAGAGTCTGAAGTCTGAGGTCACAAAGAATCGGACGTGACTGAGTGACTAAGCACAGCACTGTGGCCCATGCTGTTGGCTCACTCATCAACGTCCGTTCTCACCCTTTCCATTTTAGAGGCTAAAAAACTGTATTCTTGCCTTTCCTACCTTCAGTGCTACTAGAAGTGATCACGGGCCACTGTTCTTACTAATGAGATGGATAGAAGGAGACGTCTGCTTGGGGTGGGAAGTATATTGTCCAGCTTTTGTTTTCCTGATCCAGAGAAGCAGAACTGGCTGCAGTACTTCCTCCCCGTCTTCCTGCTTGAACCTGTACACGGCATCTGGGAGCTGCCGCCTTGTGCCGGGAGTAAACGCCAGGGCAGCCACAAAAGAGCTGATCCTCATTTCACTGAACCATGGGCTACTATCTGCCTCCACTTTCCTTTTCATCTAAGAAAGATAACTCTCCATCTGGTCACGTTACTCTGGTCAGATGATTGAGCTACTTACAGACAACTAACTGTATTTGGTCACATTTAATTGTTTTTTGTTGTTGTTGTTGTTGTTGTTAGTATCAGTTCAGTTTCAGTCGCTGTTGTGTCCGACTCTTGGTGACCCCATGAACTGCAGCACACCAGGCCTCCCTGTCTAGCACCAACTCCCGGAGTTCACTCAAACTCATGTCCATCGAGTCAGTGATGCCATCCAGCCATCTCATCCTCTGTCGTCCCCTTCTCCTCCTGCCCCCAATCCCTCCCAGCATCAGAGTCTTTTCCAATGAGTCAACTCTTCACATGAGGTGGCCAAAGTACTGGAGTTTCAGTTTTAGCATCAGTCCTTCCAAAGAACACCCAGGACTGATTCTCTAGAATGGACTGGTTGGATGTCCTTGCAGTCCAAGGGACTCTCAAGAGTCTTCTCCAGCACCACAGTTCAAAAGCATCAATTCTTCAGCGCTCAGCTTTCTTCACAGTCCAACTTTCACATCCATGCATGACCACTGGAAAAACCACAGCCTTGACTAGACGGACCTTTGTTGGCAAAGTAATATCTCTGCTTTTCAATATGCTATCTAGGTTGGTCATTAATATAAATATTGAATAAATTAAGAAAAAAAACCAAAGCTACTTGTGTATGTATGCAGATATATGCAATTTAGGTGGAATTTAGTCTCCCAATTTCTAAATTTTGAGAATTTATGATACACTGTTAATAAATAGCAAGAAAAATTAATTGAAGCTGATTTGAAAGGATGTTTGAGTATAAAAAAGCCCTTAAAAATATAATACCTCCTACGGTAACCCCAGGGTGTCTAATGCTATGTATATCAGAGGCTCCTAAAGCTCCGTGGACTTTTGATGTTGTTTACGTTAAATATATAAACAACAATAACGAAAGCTTCTAGTTGTCTGCTTGGCCCTGGCTTTCACCACTGTCTTAGCATCCCTGTGTTTTTGTCTGGTCCTATTGACAAGTATGTGCCTTTTCTCTTTAGCATATATTCCCATCAAATGTTGCGATGCATATTCTGACTCTTAGCGGGGCTTCTACAGACCCCTAAGTGCTGGAGTTGGCCAAGCTAGGCCTGGTTAGCAGGAGTCCATCTCATCCTTATTCTGGCAGGTTGACTCCTCTCTCTGCTCAAAGCCAAAATGACAAATCCTTCTGCCCAGTCCTTGTGAGGGGTGTCTCAGGAACCCAGGAGTGAATCACTGTGCCGCTCTGTCTGTGGGTTTGCCCAGGAGACAGAGGTCCTTTGGGTTTTCACTGTGAAGTTTACAATGGCACCCTTCCTTCTAGTGAAGTTTACAATACAGAAAGTTGATAAAAGAACTGAAGTAGCTTCTCGTTTATTGTGTTTCCTATGTGTTGTCTAAATAGTGTGTTACGAGTTCTATACATATTGGTCTTTATTTATTGTTGGGTCATAGTCGTGGCCGGAGACGGCAATGGCACCCCACTGCAGTACTCTTGCCTGGAAAATCCCATGGACGGAGGAGCCTGGTGGGCTGCAGTCCATGGGGTTGCTAGGAGTCGGACATGACTGAGCAACTTCACTTTCATGCATTGGAGAAGGAAATGGCAACACACTCCAGTGCTCTTGCCTGGAGAATCCCAGGGACGGGGGAGCCTGGTGGGCTGCCGTCTATGGGGTTGCACAGAGTCGGACAAGACTGAAGTGACTTAGCAGCAGCAGCAGCATAGTAGTGGCACCTGGGATCTTCACTGCATTGTGCTGGAACTTTTATTGTGGTACATGGACTCTCCAGTTGTAGCACACGAGCTCAATAGTTGGGGCGCCTTAGTTATTCCATGGCGTGTAGGCTCTTAGTTCCCTAACCAGGGATGGAACCCATGTCCCCTGCATTGCAAGACAGATTCTTAACCACTAGACCACCAGAGAAGTCCCTACATCAATCTCTTTTAACAATACTAGAGGTTGTTTGCCATTTTACCAGGGAAGATACAGAATCACAGAGTGGAGTTGTTTTATTAAAAGTGAGGAGGAAGGAGGCTGGGTACTTTCCTGTTTAGTCTCATCTTCACCTCAAGGTCATTTCCTAAGATAGCCTCATAGAACCCTCAGGAGTCCTGGAAACACAGTCTGAAAACCCTTTTCTAGCCAGAAGTCACAAACTCACATACTCTCTCAGGGGCCAGCTGAGTCGCAGCGGAGTGAAGCGGATCACTGGGGGCTGCGGTCCATGGGGATGTCATGGATCAGCTCCAGAGGGCAGCTGTCACTCAGTTTCGGAGCATCATTGGCAGACTGTGCAAATCATTGACGCATGCCTGGTAGCAGATTCAGTTTGTGGGTCACTAACTTGAGACTTCGGGAGGAACGGTGGGGAGTGTGAAAACACAGCCTGAGGTCAGACCACATGGGTGCCTTTAGGAGGTAAGATGCCCAGCCAAGAAGGGAACATAAGAGAGAAAACAAGCCCATGGGTCTTCTCAGACACCTGCATGTTTGGATGGCCCGTGACACTGAATCATTGCTTCCCACAGTTTATC
>NW_011495062.1:1313403-1320591 GCF_000754665.1 Bison bison bison | reverse complement strand
AGCCCTTCCCCTGCCGGGTTCTCTCTGCTCTTTACCATGTGTCTGCCAGCACTGGCCAGGCAGCCAGTCTCACACCTCTTCTCCCACACAACGCCCCCCTCCCCCGACTGTCTTCTTATTTAGAGAAAAACAAGATTATAATGGTGAGTGATGAGATGATCTAAATTGTACAGCAGGTGAAGTGAGTTCTGCGGGAAGCTCCTTAGGAAGATTTTATTCCCTTGCCACTTAGCAATATTGGTCCTTGCTGACACTCAGATCTGAGCCAGACGGGTGGTACTGATGCCTCCGGCACATGTCTATGAGGCCTTCGTATTTATGCAGTTATGCCCCCAGAAAGTGAGAGTGTGTGCAAATCTATTCATGCAGCCAAGTGCTAAGCCATGTCTCCCTGCATGCTTTTGAAGCTTGGTAATCCATAAGGGACTGCCTGATTAAAGAGCTCATAGATATTAAGCAACTGTAAAAGGAAATACAATCAGTGCTTATTTAACAGGTAAATTGGAGGGGATTTGTGACATGAACATTCCAGAATATAGCTGAAAGAACATTACACAGAGAGATGGAAAGGGAGATCAGTAAATATGGGTACTGATTTAGATGAAAGTGAAGTGAAAGTGAAAGTTGCTCAGTCGTGTCCAACTCTTTGTGACCCCAGAGAGTATACAGTCCATGGAATTCTCCAGGCCAGAATACTGGAGTGGGTAGCCTTTGCCTTCTCCAGGGTGGTGGTCAAATTTCTTTTTATCCATCTCCTTTACCTTTTCCCTCCCTCCCTCTTTCTCTTCTCTTCTCTCTCTCCCTCCCCTCCTCCTTTCCTTCCTTCCTCTCTCCCTTCCAAAAACCTTTCTCAAAAGAAATTGTATTCACAAGTCCAATGTGTAAAACAGATGAAAATGGAGCTACTCATGTCCAATGCGAGGGCTGAAACCTCACTGATTTGGCCACCCCAGTATTCTCAATATGATATCAGAGGCATTTCCAAGAAACTTCATGAAACTTCCCAGCCACAAGAAACAAATTTACATCACAATTGGAACTAGACAGTTTCCAAGATCTTACTCAGAACCGAGAAAAGAAGAACCATTTTCTCTTAAAGATGAAGACACCAAGGTCTATAAGAGTCAAGTGACTTGTCCAGAGCCACACAGAAAGTGCTAGAACCAGAGCAAGAACCCAGTCATAATTCAGTGCTCCTGCCACTCAGAAATAGTTTGGGATTGTGGTCTGAATCTTGACTCACCTAACTACCAGATGTGTAACCTTGGAAAGATATTCAACATTTCCATGGTTCCTCATTTGTAAAAGGAGGTATCACAAGTGTCCCCACCTAATGCTTCTGTGAGGATTCAATTAAATAAGGCATGAAGAGGACTCAAAACCTTGCTTAGGGTGTGTGGTAGGTGCTCAAAAATGTTAGTGGTACAATAGCACCCCCCATCCCTTCTCAGTACTATAACTACAGAACATTAGAGTCACAGTTATGCCTGTTAATCTTGACAGAACACATCACACAGACAGCAGACAGAGCCGGTCAAGGCGTGTCCAGATCCTCCGTAGCATGGAATGGACAATTGACAGTAAAGCATAGTTGAGGACTAAATACAATAAAGTCTGGAAAATGCCATCGCTAACTCCCCATGTATATATATAGCATTGAGTAAAGGTGATGAGAAGAGCCGACTGACCTGGGAGAGATGTCACATCCTTGCTGCATGAAGGCTCCCAGGGAGAACCACAAGCTGTTGAATATCCCAAACTCATTGGACTGGTCGCTGGTGGTTTGGTCTCGCCCTTCCTCAAACTCTTCGCTGTGCCATTCGTAGGGGCTGAAACGGCTGACCAGGAAAAGGACGACGCTCACTCCAATGTAGGCGAACACAATGCACATCCAGATCTCATAAGCCAAAGGATCCAGGAAGGAAAAGACCCCCGGTTTGGACTTCTGTGGCTTTTTTATCATGATGGAGATCCCCAGACTCATAAACGGCTTGGAGAAATCGATCACCTCTTCCCGGACCAAGGTGATAGTTAAAGGGGCAACAGCCACATCTGCTCTCTGCAGAAAATATCGGGGAGAGAAGAAAATGTGCACTTTAGTTCATCAGCCCTCTGTTCCCTCATTTTCCTCTTCATTCTAATATTCTTTTGTATCTAAAGGATGTGAGAGGAAGAACCTCAGAAATCCAACTCCTCCTTGTCTCTGTGAAATATTTACAATAAATGGTTGATCAGCTCAATATCTCACAGGAGAGATTATCCTGCTCTTTGACAGTTCTAATTGTTAGGGGTGACTTCCTCACCTTATGGAAGGAAGGGGGCTCTTGTAATGTCCCTTATTTTTTTTGCCTACCCAGCAATCATGCCTTCTTCCCCTTAAAGAACTACTCCTGCTCCACTGCCTATCCTCCGGTTCAAGTGGGGCTGATAACCCTTATTATAGGTGAAGCACATCCCCCAGATCTGGCCATTAGTGTAGTCCACTCCCCTGGCTACAGTGGTTCATTCAAGGATGGCACAAGACCCGAGTCTCTTTCATGAGCATGAGCCATGAAAGTCAGGGTGAGAGATGATCCATGATGAAATAACTTGGGTGACCCTTAATTCATGGCTTATCCTGCTATCCCTAGGAACATGGTAGAAACATGTGCCAAAATACTCTTTTGTTTGTCCCCAGGAACATGAACCAATCCTTCTGCTTGCCTAAACCAGTTGGAGTTGGGGTACTTTTACCTGCGACCAAGACAGTCCTGGCTAACAAGATAGATAGTGAAGCAAGTTTAACTCAATAAATATTTATTGGGCACTCATATGCAAGCCCTAGGCTGAAAAGAAAACTGATCTCTACAACTAGTAAAAGTTGGTACACACACACACACACACACACACACAAAGTAGTTTCCCAAACTACAGGGTAGATTGGATACATGCTAGATACTGTGAGATATGTTTTGTATCTGAGAGATGCAAAGTGCTACAGGAAGTCAGGAAGGAATTAATTCTGTCTGGGGAGGTCAGGGACTGCATCCTCAAAGAGGTAACATATACACTGACATTGAAGAGGGAGTAGGATTTCAACAGGTTGCTCGGATACAGAATACATTCCCAGAGGAGAGAATCATGTGAGGAAGACCTGGCAGAGAGAATAAAGTAGTATCACAACTATTTTTTTTTCCAGGAAGACTGCTAAGAAGTGCACAAATAATTCAGTTTTTAAAATTCATGTAGATAAACATAAAATAGTTGCAAGAAATGTTCATCTTTGGGCATACCACACCAGCCTTGCTCTTCTTAATGGTAGGAGCACTGGCATCTATGCTCTGAAAATCCACTGTTCTCCTGGCCTGAGATTAAGCGATCCTGGAAGTCTAACGCGGTTCCATGGAGGGATGCCATGACATTCACTTTTGAAATGACAGGCATGTCTCTGCAAGTCTGTTCAAGGCAGGTGGCTTTCTCTTATGATGCCACGTAACAGTCCAGATGTGAGGCTGCAGACTGATGCTGTCCAGACCCCAGCCACACCTAGCTGCCAGCTGGTATTGCTCAGGAGGGGTTTCCTCTGGTTATTCTCATTGGATGGGATTTTTGAGAAGGCATTTTAAGTGGAATAAAAAGCCTGGCTTTAGAATGACTTAAATTTCTCACTTAGAGAAAGAAACTTTCTGTAAAGCAATGTGGGATTGAGTATATGTCTCAGCAATTCTGTTTTTTCCCGCTAACACCTACTGCCTAAATCTTGATACTTTTTACAAACACTTACAAGCCATTGCCAGGGAGACAGTATCTCCTTTTTTCTCATAGGTAGAAAAGGAATAGGGGAGAAAAGTCTTTAGAAATGACTCGGGGTGAATAACTACAAGTTACCCAAGAGGGAGGTGGGTGAAGACCGGCTTCAAAGATGGTAAAGGGAATTGAATGGATTTGTCTTATGCCTCCAGATGTGAGTTAACAAAAGGGACTGTGACCTGGAAAAAAATCACAAAACCAATCATCTTAGTTCTTATTTAACTTAGCAGTTTCAAGATTTGTTCCATGTAACATTATTTGTGGAAGGATGTAACTAATTATAATATAAAAATTAACATGAATTTAAACTGGCAGGACTTTTCAGAACCTTTAGCAGACTACTGTGCACTGAGAATTTCTAAGAGGGGTAAGCAGATTTAGTATTTCCAAAATTCTTTGTCTGTTGAGCCCCAAGCATCAAAACACACCCATATGCATAGGATACACACGCAGTGGGAAATGCAGTGACATCATTTTGCAGATAGGAGCCCAGGTCCAGAGAGAGAAGGTGGTTTGTGCAAAGCAGCACAAGTTTTGAACAACAAGTTTTAGCTTGTTTGATGTTGACTGAAAGGTCTTAGGAGTTGATTTCCAGCATCTGAGGAAGTCACTGGACCTTTGCAGGATCACTTATAGGCACGGCTCATCTGGGAAAGTAGACCTGCCTTCTTGGCTTTGTGACTCACTGACCATGTGCCCTCGAGTGAGACAGTTGTCCTTATGAATATCAGTTTCCTCTTTAGAAAAAGAGGCATAATAAATTTTGCTTTATCTACTGGACAGCAGTGTTTTGTGAGAGTCAAAAGAATTCAAATACGTGAGCACCGTGAACCGTGGGCATTTCACAGGTGCTCAAAATTATTTTCTGAAACTGACATCTTGAGATAGTGATTCTCAAACTTGAGTGTGCAGACATCAGAAGCACCTTGGGGGTTTTTTAAACCACAGATGGCAGTCTTTCTAGATCACTGGGTCTGGGGAGACCTGAGAATTTGCATTTCCAGCAAGTTCCCAGGTGATGTTGCTGCTGCTGGTCCAGACTTAGAGAAACACTGACCTAGGAGATCCCCAAATCAAATATGTCTGGAAAAAATCTTGGGAAAATAGTAAACATTGTTGATGTATTAGGTAAAAGCAAAAATGGGAGAAAACCATCAGGGATAGAGAGCCACTCTGAGCCAGGCCCTGTGTAGGGAAATACTCCCCACCCAGCCCTGGGACAAAGAACTCAGGGGAACCCCGGGAGGAGATCAATGGCTCGCAGGAGTCATGTTGCTAGTGAGCAGGCAGAGTTGGAATTCAAATCTGGATTTGTGTATGTGTCTCCAAAGTTCACTCTATTTCTGCTTCATTAAGACAAAGAACTGGCCAGAAAGTCATGGCGACCCAGGCACACAGCCGTGCCTATGCAATAAGCAGAGCCTTCATTTGTAGCCTGTGGTATTTGAGAATGCACTGTGGCTATTCTCATCACTTGTGTCCTTTGCCCAACTGCCTAGTCTCCCTGGCTTCAGTGTCCTCATGGATAAAATGCGGAGAGTAATCACATCCACCTTCTGGGGTTGTTATGAGGAGTAAGTGAAATAACTTGGGTGAAGTATTTAGCACAGTGCCCGGTATAAGCAATGTGTTGAAATGCTACTATTACCATGGTGCATAAGAGCAAGAATGAGCAAAGGGAAGGTGAGACACCCTGATTGACTTAGCTTATTTGAGAGGCACAGAAAGAAGAAATCTGGAGCCCTCCAAGTAAATTTTTTTCTGACCTTGCTGGTCATTTGTGGCTAGAGATGCCTCCTCAGACCCCTCTATTCTTTCTTAGATGGGACAGACAAGGAAAGCCAAACTGAAAATGCCCTCAAGAGAGGGCATCCATTTGGGCCCATCATAGAGTCTTCAGAATACAGCTGTAACTGGGCAGAGGGACAGGCCTGGTGGAGGGGAGGGAACAAGAAAGACTGGCAGCTGAGGCACTCAGAGGTGATTTCTGTCACTGATGAGCCAGTGGCCCATGGCTGATGGCTGTGTACTGGGGGGCTTCCCCTCAGGATAATCATACTGTTGTTCAGCCCAGATCTTGGGCCTTTTACTGAAGGAACCAGATTACATTGGGTGAAGGTGAAGATGAATTCTGGTGGAGGTGAAAAGTTCACAGCAGTTGCCATGGGGATGACCTTAAGAACTTGGTGGAGGTTCCCATGGAAACCAGCTTCCCAATGCAGCATTAACCATCTAGATCTTCTATCTTTCATTGATGATACTTCCCCAAAGCGAGAGGCAGCAGAGGAGAGAGAAGGTAGAAGCACAACCTCCTTAACTCATTAACCATCTTCCCAGGTCATATCAAAAGCCACCTTCTTAGAAAGACTTTTCTTTATTCTATCTCTTTCTTCTTTGAATTCCCTTTTTATGGCTCTTATGGCCATCATGACTCTTATTTCCTCGATCTGAGACAATGAGATTTTAAAAGCTCCTAAATGGTTGCTTTATCCTGACCAGAACTTCTTACCATCCTGGGGCTCGGCATTTGCTTCTGTTCAAAGCCCTAGGCAGGAGTCTTTGATTTCTATGAGTGAAGCTGTGGTGGTGCCTTTCCTGCACATGGCGGCAGGATTCTTCTTTTATTGCCTTTTGTTGTTTCTCTACTCGAGTATCTTCATGATCTTTCAGAGCCTGCTGAGTCAATCCACACCCTTTCCCTTATCATTTCTTACTCAATCTTGTCACTGACTACTCAACTGAAGCCCTCTACAAAAAATCATCAGTGTTTTCTCATTCTTCTTTCACAACTTATTTCTATCACCATCTTACAGTTTATACTATAGACATTCCTGGGCTGCCTTTCTCTGTACCTGGACATGGCCGCTTTCCAGGTTACGCATCTTTCTCGTGGGCTAGACCACCTCATGCTGGCCTTCTGCATGGACCTTGATTCTTTGCTATATTACCAGTCTCTCTCGTTGTCTTTTCTATGTCAGAAAATGCCAAGTTCCTTGGGGACAGGGATCAGATCTTTTACTTCTCAATGGTTCCTTAAATAGTTAAAACAATTCAGAGCATTCAGTGACTTCCCCAAATGCTTCAGTTTATTGAAGGTGTTATAGCAATTGTGTGTGGTCTTATTTCAAGGGTAGGGAATGGAGTAGACCAATCCCTATTCACAGATAACAAGTGTACAAGGCAAGGTAAGCCATAATAGAAGCAGAAACTAAATCCTACGGTGAAGGCAAGAAGAGTTAAAAAGGGTTCTCCCCGTACCTTTTATGGGGAGAATGACACCTTGGAAAAAGCAGTATGTGATACAGGTTTGGGGGGAAGGGTAAGATTTTAGAGGGGCAGAATGGAAGCAGGCACCCTAGAGAACAGAGTGACTTGGGGTGGCTTGGCTGAAATGGAAGG
>NW_011495062.1:1302250-1313303 GCF_000754665.1 Bison bison bison | reverse complement strand
GGAAGGTGCCAGAAAGGGCAAGTGACTAGAAAGTTTGATTGTATCCAGGGAAGAAATTATTTTGAGGGGGCCTTAAGTGACTGAACAGGAAAGTGACCACTCGGTGGTCTGCCTCGGGAAAACTAACCTTAAAGCTAAACTGTCACCTGTGTTGGATGATGATCAACTGAAGTCACAAGACTGAAGTGAGTCTGGCTGAAGGAGCTGGGACCAGGAACATGAGCAAAAAATGTCTTAAGACACTGGATTTTAGACTGTTCATCTTTCTAGCAGCAACCATACTAAACTATAGGGTCCAATAGGCATCTATGGGTAGGGTCATCTAACCACCAAAATTTCCTGTCCAACCATCTTTCTCTGCCTCGAATTCCCTACCCTATGGGGGACTTACTCCATAGACCAGCTCTCCCACCATGCCATTCCAAGCCTTTGTGTCAGGGTCACGGGCTCCATATTTTCCATCGCTGACAATCTCAAGACGGTAGGAATATCCCACATGCTTGGCAATCTCTGCTGCCAACTCCACACAGTAGCCCTCGTAGCGGTCATTGCCTTCAAACTGGTTGGCATTCTTCTTGAGCATCACATAAGGATCTTCCTGGTGGAGAAATGGGAGACAGAGAATGTGGGTTTGGGGTTCACTCTTGGGGAGGGAGGCCTTTGGCATGGCAGAAGAGTTAACATTGGTTAACTTTGGGGGAGTCTCTCTAGCCCCTAAACCCACTTCCTGCATTTCTGCTCCTCCCATTACAAAACTTCTTGGGTTAAAGAAGAAAACTGGTAAAATAAGAATGTTTCATTGAGATGTCGTGCATAGCTTTTCAAGTGATGTTTCAGGAGCTCTTGTGTTTCTTTGAAGGTACCTCTGGGGGTGTGACAGTGGGGAAGTAGATCCTAAATAGGTTCCAGGTTTCTCATGACCAACCACTGAAAATCACAGCAGCTTCACTTCTGTCCACTCTAGGTGATGTACGTTAGGGGCTTTCTTTGAAAATGACTTCTACTGAGGAAGAGTAGAGTCAGAAGCACCACACTTTATTTAATCTCTTATGTTTTATAGATGGGAAAACTGTGGCTCATAGGAGGGTGACTGACTTATCCAAGGGCACAAAGTGAAATCATGGCAGAGCCAGAGAGCGAAAATCCCTCTGAATTTCAGGATAATTTTTAACTCCCTCTTTCTACCCACTGCACACTTTTGGCCAGAAGAATGACCAGCTTTCACTCTTGAGGAAGCCTCTGTGTTGGCCTAGCTCACATCCCAGGTAACCTCTACAAAGGACTGAGTACTCACTAGGATTGTGGTGACGATGTATGTTCTATTCTGGACACTTGAGTTATCCCCCCCGGCTTGAGCATCTGTGGCTGCAGGGACGAATTTGTCATCTTCATTCCAGTAGCCAATCTGTTAAGGAGAGGGGTGTGGTGACATAGGGTGAGCCAGGATTCTCAGGAATGGCCCACTGTGCGCCCTCTAGCCAACACCAGATAGGAAATCAAGGAGCTGAGTGTCACACCAGCAATGCTGGACACACCAGACTTTAAAGTGTGCTAGATATAAACAGCAAGAGATAAGATGCTCTCCAGGTCTGGTCTTCCCAGCCCCACCCCCATGAAAATCCTCATCATGATGGGGAAGCCTGAAAATTGCTTCTCTTGAGAAGTGAGGTTTCAACTGTTTATGTGGCAAATTGTTTTGCACAATGTTAAGTCAGGGTCACAGAGATTTAATTCCCTGCCTTGTTCACAAGGTCAAACTCCTCCTTGTTCCCTTCCTAGTAATCCTTCTCTTCCTTAGCTCATTCTGAACTGTAGTTGGAATCATAGGATTTAAACCTTTTTTTTTGCTTTCTTTTTAGGTTAACTCTATTTTCCCATCTAGATTCAACTTGCTAGGTGATGGTTATTTTAGTGTTTATTTATTTCTCTTATTTCCAATTTTTAAACTATTATAATACTGAGCATACAGTTGTACCTTCAAATACTGGTTGACAGCATTATTTTTTTTAAAGATGAGTTAGTACTTTTTTATACTGACTCATTTTCCAAGGTCTTTCAGCAAATATTTATAGGATCTCTATTGTGTGTAAGACTCTGAGCTAAGATGGTGGTATTGTGTGGCAGAGTTGAGAAAGATACACAGAAGTCTCAGAGATAGTCCTTGCTCTGACAGTCCCTCTACTCTATTCAGGAATACATGACACACACATGCGTGTGGCCCCAGAAGTGACAAGTGAGTGACTCCGGTAGCTTGAGCCCAAGGAGTTTGGAGAAGCAGGAGCCAAGTATGAAACCTATGCTGGGAAGAAGGTAGCTGGAGGAGGTGAGGCTGAAGTCGCGAGGGATGGACAGGTTGGGTCCAAATCTGTCAGGTCAGAGAAAAGATGAGCCAAGCTGTAGACACAGGAATCTGCCCGGATATGTAAGTTTAATGGGTCCTGGGTGGAGGACTGGGTTAGCTCCAGAGGAAAGTGGGCCTGGGTCTAGGTAGCAGAGGGCTTTGCAGGCCAAGCTAAATGGTGTAGGCCTATCCTGAAGGCAACAGGAAGTCATGGAAGGTTTGGGAAGAACAGAATGGCATGGCTAACACACACACACACACACACACACACACACACCCCCCATCTCTACCTCTGTCTCTATTAAGCACGCACACACACACACACACACACACACACACACACACCCCCCATCTCTACCTCTGTCTCTATTAAGCTTTAGACCACTGTGTTTTGTGGTGGTTCTGCTGGCTGCAGCTGTGCTTTGTGGTGGTTCTGTTGGCTGCAGCTGTAACAGGCAAACAGGAAGGAGAACTGCAGTACACATGGAGAAGGAAGAGCAGTTCTGCAAAGTCAGTCCAGATTCATGAAATCCGAGGCACATGCCAGCCGTCCACTCAAAGGTCATCTTCACCTTGATGCTTTTCCCAGTCCCCTCAGCTAGAAATAAATAGTTCTCCCTGCGATCTCACAGCCGTTAACAGCAACAGTATTAATTGCCAACACCGATCATGTTCTTGCTCTGTTGGAGGCTGTGTGTGACAGGCTTTGTGCTGCTGCATCTGGCTTAGAGAAGTTTGTTAACCTGCATGGTGAGGGTGGTGATGCAGCTAAGTGGCTGAGGCCGGCCAGGAACCCTGGTCATCTGTCTCCAGGGGCAGCTTTTCACCACTAGAGGGGACTTAGCCCTGGGCTGGAAAGCATGTTGCTTAACAGTATTTGGGTGCTTATTGTATTTTAGGCACTCTTCTAAGTGTTTTTTTAGGGAATTCCCTGGTGGTCCAGTGGCTAAGACTCCGAACTCCAATTGCAGGGTCCCAGGCTTGATCTTTGGTCAGGGAACTAGATCCCACATGCTGCAACTAAGACTTCACACGTGCCACGGAAGAACCTGCATGCTGCAGCTAAGACCTGGTGCAGCCAAACAAATAAAAATAAATATTAATACTAAGTGTTTTTTTTTTTTTAATGTTTTAACTTCTCTCATCCTCCTCAAAACCTATGAAGTGGGTAATTAATTGTCACTCCCATTTTAAATGTGAAGAAACTGAGATGCGGGGAAGTGGAATAACTTTCCCAAGGCTGCAGGAGAGCTGTGGAGCCAGGATTGGAATGGGGCAGGCTGGCCACGGCTGTGTGTGTCCGTGTTCCGCTAGGCTGCCAGCTGACCCTGAGTGCCTCGTGTTGGTTCCCACTGGCCCCATGGTCTAGCTGTTGGTACATCTGTCCCCGTCTCTCCATGGTGCTCCTTGGGAACAAAGCTAGAGGTCTATTCATTCCAGGCTGCCCATTGTTCCACAGAGAAGCAGTTCAGGGAAGAAGGTTTGTTGAGAGAATGAGTGGATCCAGCACGGAGACAGTGGATCCTGTTCATGCTGAGACAGTTCAGAGGCATGAAGGCAGGTGGGAGGCTGTCTCTCAGAACACTGCGTCAGGATTTGCCCTCCTGCAGGCATGGGTACCATGCTGCTCATGTGGGGGCACTTTCAGTTAGCTTGGAGGGAGACATTTCTCTCTAAAGACAAGAACTAGAAATGTAGATTTCCAAAATATCAGAGCTGGAAGAGGCTTGAAGAATCATTTCTTCTAACTTCTTCTTTTTATAGAGGGAAACAGAGGCTCAGGCACTAGGGGACCTGCTCAAGACCACAGTGCAACCTTGCTTTGCTAGGCCTGTGCTTCAAGGGGCCCTAGGGCACCTGTGAAGCCCCTTTGCCACTTCCTCGGGATGTGGGCCAGGGGTCAGGGAAGATGGAGGAAGCTATTGGTTCTTCATCCCTGATTCAACCGTCAGCTCTGCTTTTAATCAATTTCACACTTTGGGATTCCCCTTAAGAGTTCATTTTTACAAGGAGACCTTTAATTGAGAAATAAATGTTTCAAACCATTATTGTAGTATATCGTAGTGCAAGTTTAGAAAAATAATTTCCAAACTACTTACCCAACACTTAACTCTTTTGCTCCTCACACTATTCAAATAACACAGACAGGCTGGGAATTATCTTCCCTGTTTTACAGATGAGAGAACTGAGGTTTGGGGAGATCAGATGATCAAGCTTATGAAGTTTATATAGCAGATGAGTGGCGAAGCACAGAAGCCAGGTCATGGACCTCAGAAGTAGTATTGTTTAATATAATCAGCACAAAGTTGGGAGATGATCTAGCAAATTTAATCACCATTTTTGCCTCCTGCAGATGATGCCGTGGTGTCTTCATGCCCTTCCCTCCCACTTCCTCCTCCTTTTTCTTCCTTCCTTCCCTTTTTTTTCTTTCTTCCTTCTACCCTCTTCATGATTTGTCACCAGCTCAGCTGTTCTTACGAATCTCTACAACCATCAGTTGTACCATCAGTATCAAGGTAGCTGCCTCCTTTGACATGCAACTAAGTTCTCTAAAATCTATTGAGTTTTGATAGAGTTTTTCAAATATTAAAAAAAAATTATCTTACGTATTTGACTGCACCGGGTCTTAGTTGTGACTTGGGAACTCTTAGTTGAGGCATGTGGGATCGAATTTCCTGACCAGGGTTGAAACTGGGGCCCCCTGCTTTGGGAGCACCAAGTCTTAGCCACTGGAGCACCAGGGAAGTCCCTTCATGGGAATTATCTGTAAAAGTGGGGGCTTAATGGTACAGAGATTGGTCTTTGGCATCAGATAGACCTGGTTTAAAAGACAGATTTTCCTAATTACTAACTGTATGACTTGGGCCAGTTAACTGACCTCAATGGGCTTCAGTCTCTGCCCTGTAGAGGGGATACAACAAGAGTACCTGTCTCACAGGGTGGCCGTGAGAACCAAATGAGTTAGTTCATTGACAACAATAATCATAGTGTGTGGTTCATATTAAGTTGTTATTAAACTAAAAAATGCTATTCAGTAGGGTAACGCCTAGTTGAAGGCTAATAGGCTTCTGTACTATAGGACATTTCAGTTTCATTTTGCTATTGAATGTTTCCACTTTCCAAAAGGAGTATATATTATGGAGCATTTCTCAAACTCATTTGACAACGTAACCCTCCTGATATGCAGCATGTCCTAGGATAAATGGTGCAAAACCCCACAAAACACCACTCTAAAATTGCAAGCTGTTTTGATTAAAGAAAGAAGGGAAAAGCAAGATAAATCTGTGTAGATAAGATTTATATGGCTTAGAAAGAGACTTTTTTAAGGGTAAGGATCCTTCAGAGTTAGTATCCTAGCACTAATGTTAAATTGGTATCTATAAAAATTATTGTTTAGGTTGGCTTATATCAAAAGCCAGAGGAACACTTATATGTTGTAAGCAAGCTTATTTTATTCCTAACCCTTTTGTAGGGAAATAAAAAAATATCACCAGTCAGAAGAGCAGGGTGATGCCAAAACCCAGCTTTGCCTCCCATGTCAGCTAGGAGGCTGAGAAATCTAGCTCCACATTTTGATGAAAAGAGAACTGGCAAAGTTTTTTGAAGAGACATTGCACTTCAGAGATGAAGCAAATTTCCTTTTCTTAGAGAAATGGGCTGGATTATTATACAGCCCTTTGATTCTCTACTAAGGATATGGAGGAACTTTGATTTTATCTCAAAGTAAATCAGAGCTAGTAGTTTGGTAAAAAATTGGGCCCCACTGTTCAAGAGAAGATTTAAACAATTCTGACAGTGACAGGTCTTCTCCTGGAGCCAGTTAGAATTTTTGATCTCCTGTTTTCCATCTACTTCTAAAGATTCTTTGAATATAGAAATGAGTCTGTCATGGGATGATAGATTAGATTTTTTAAAGTAAATATAGCCTAAAAAGAAGATGATCATTGAAGAGTATATACAATAGGTCCACCTTACACAGTCATCAAATCACATCGACACATTTGTAGTTGTATCATTTGTAGCTCTAAGCTGCCTCTGAAGCCACAGCTCCTGACCTCCAAAAATGAGATCCATTATGATAAAGTTTTTAAAAGGAAGTTGCCTATTGTGGCAGAGACAACCTGATGACCAGCAAGGATTCTTGTTCACTATTCATAGCCTACAGGTATGGTGGGAAGTAGTTACTTAGACTGCCATTGCAATTCCCAGCCTGCCGTGTGTCTAGATGGGCCAGGAGATCAGGTTGGCCAGTGGAACGCAGAAGTGATGAGTGCCTCTCCTAACCTGACTCCCCCAAATCCCCAGCACAGTTTCTAATATCTTTCTTCCTCACTTGTTAGCTGGCTATTGATAGGCGGAAGACCCAGACAGACAATGGAGCCTCCATAAGCCTGAGTCTTAACCAGAGTCCCCAGTCCCCCAAACTGATCACTAGGTGAATAAGAATTAGACCTCTGTTGCATTACACAGCTGAGATTTTTAGAGTTTATCTGTTATTGCACCTTAACTAACATACTTAAAGAATTTGAACTTGGAATTTTGTATGTGACTTTATCTGAGTTCTGCTTGAGGTGTTATTTCATTAAATTTATCAGCATTTTTTTTCCTTATTTGCTGGCAGATCTATGGGAAAATGGGCCAGAGTAGTATGCTTCCTGGTTGCCAAGCAACATTCAATGTGCTGCCCGCTCATTTAATGAACAACCACTTATTTGCATGTGCTTACTATGCATCAATATATTATCGGCACTGAGGATATAATAAATAACACGACCATGTCCTGCGTTTAGAGAGCTGACATTTTAGTGGAAGGAGGTGGAGAGGAGGGGAAGAAAGACAATACATATTCAGACCAGGGGTTGTCAGACTTCACCTTTAAAGCGCCAGACAGTAAATACTTTAGGCTTTGTGGGTGAAACAGTCTCTGTAGCAACTACCCATCTCTGTTGTCACAGTGCAGAAGCAGCCATAGCCAATACTGAAACAAATGAGTTTGGCTGTATTCCAAAAAAAAAACAAACCCCACAACTTTATTTATGGACCCTGAAATTTTAATTTCATGTAATTTTCACATATCATGAAGTATTCATCTTTTGATTTACTTCAACCATTTAAAAATGTAAAAATCATTAGCTCATGGGCTGTAAACAAACAGGCAGTTGGCTGGATCTGGCCTGCAGGCTGAAGTTTACCAACCCCAATAGAGATCAGTAAACCACCAAGAGAATCTCAGAAGGGGGAAGCACTGTGAAAAATTAGGATAATGGGAGTGTGCTCGGCGGATGGGGGTCACTTTAGATATTTTGGTCAGGAATGCCCTTTCCAGAGTGACTTCAGCTGGGCCAGACTTGAATGACAAGGAGAGAGATGTACATCAAACCACAGTGATGGCGAATGTCAGGTAAAGAAGCAGACATTCCGGGGTAGCTGTGGAGTTGTGAGCTAGAGAAAGAGAAGCAAGAGTTCAGAGGGCTGCAGTATCTGGGTCTGAAGGCCACAGGAAGGAGTTCTGTTACCTTTTACCTGCAGTGGTGTATTAGTCGCTCAGTCGTGTCTGACTTTGTGGCTCCATGGACTATAGCCCACCAGGCTCCTCTGTCCATGGAATTCTCCAGGAAAGAATGCTGGAGTGGGTTACTATGCCCTTCTCCAGGGGACCTTTCTAACCCAGGGATTGAACCTGGGTCTCCTGCATTGCAGGCAGCAGATTCTTTACTATCTGAGCCACCAGGGAAGCCCCTGCAGTAGGAAGCCAGTCAATGGCTTTAAGCGGAGAAGCAATATAACCTGACATATATTTGAAGATGATCAGCTCTTGTGTTGAAAAACAGCCTTCTAGAGGGACAAGAACCTGGCCAGTAGGACTAGTGACCAGTAGGGAGGCTCCTGTGTGAGTCTAGGCAGGTGTAGAAGGTGGCTTGAGCTCTGGAGTCAGCAGTGGAAATGGAGAGAAGTGGGTGGATAGAATAGAACAGGACTCAGTATGTCTAAGGAGCTTCCCTGGTGGTAAAGGTCGCAAAGAGTCAGACACGACTTAGTGACTAAACCACCACCAGTATGTCTAAAGTTGGGTAGCAAAGATTTCAGGAAAAAACTTCCAAAGGATGTCTGGACTTGAGGGCTGTGAATGCTTCAGGACTTTTAATTACTTTTGACATAGGGAGGACTTTGTGTCACTTTCTTTGCTACCTGGTCCTTCCTTTCCAGTTACACTTGGGTCATAACTGGGAATGAAAAATTTGAGACAGGGCAAGGGTGACTGAATTCAAGTTGAGACTTGTCCTTTTTAAGTCAAAACATAGCTACAGGACCAATGGTGATGAGAAAAGATGGTTACATCATTAATGCTGGTCCCTTGATGAAAGACCTTCAAGAATGTCCCTGCACTTCTCTCTTGACAGCCACTCTAAGAATTTGTGATCCTACTTGAATTTGACAAGGCATTTTATTTGAATAGAGATCCCTATTTGAATCAGTACCCCACGGCGAAGTGGAATCTCTGAATGGCATTTCAGAAGGCTCTAGATTTACTGGAGCCACTGCACATTCTGGCATTTGAAGCTCCGAAGTGTGGGATAAACGTATGCCCAGAGACCACACACATTTCAGTAGGATGTCAAATTGGACCCAGACACCTAGAGTGTGTGTTGGCAGATCAGTGGCCAGGATACGTGCCTAAAGATCAGGAGAGAGTCCCCAAGGCTCCCAGTTAAACAGCAGCAGTCCCTTTTTATTACATACGTCAGGTAAGGCCACACACTGTTCACTGAAACCAGCACAACAAGGTTACCCATGAATCTGAGAAATTACTTTGTTAGGAGGTTGATTGAGTAAAAGACCTGAAGCCACAGATGTGGTGGAATTGATTTTCTGAAAGTCAGATTCCCTGTAACCAAAGGCTGCCTAAACCCACATTCAAAGAAAGGATTTAGTCATTGGGAAGGAAGTTGAAAAACAGCCCCGAGACCTGAAAAATAAAGCACAACTATTGCTCGTGGATTTTAAAGTTACTCTGTTATTTCGGTTTGCTGATTTATCCATTCTATGGGCTTGCACAGCCTGACTCACTCATAGTCAAGGCTGATATAAAAATCCTTGTGGCCCAAAGAAGGCAGTTGAAACAAACAAACAAAATGTGGGTTGAATACCCAATCCATGCCAGGGGCTGCTTTGGGGACCCCTTCACACAGGCAAGGGGGTAGCAGACATTGTTTCACTCAATGTTGGTGGAAGTCCTGTGAGATAAAGGGCATTATTCCCCATTTGGAGGTGATGTCACTGGGGCTCTAGGAGGCTCAGTTGTTCAAGGTCATGTGTGTAGTAGAGAGTGAGGCAGAGACTTAATTCCTGTGTGTCTGTTTTCAGTGACCCCGCTTGTAGCCATTCTGCCAGTGTTTCTCACCACACCACCCAGAGCACCGTGAAGCCCACAGGCTGGGCGTAGAGAACATGAGCATCACTCTCCAGTAGAGCCTGCAGTGACGATGGGCGTGATCCACAGCCGTGCTGTCTGGCGTGGCAGCCTCTAGCCACCTGTGGCTATTGAGCACTTAAGTGTGGCTAGTGCAACTGTGGGACTTGTCAATTTTCATTATTTAGAATTAAAATGAAATAGCCAACCATGGCTAGTGGCAACTGTATTTGACAGCACAGGCATAGCGAGAATCAAGTTTGAGAGACTAAGACCTACTCTGCAATGTGCCAGGTCCAGCCCTCAGAACTTCTGCGTCCTTAGATCATTCAATCCCTGCTTAAGGCACAAAGAACTTGATTTACTTGTCCAGGGTCACAGGCTGGTAAGTGGTGACGCCAGGATGGAATCCCAGGATTCTGGCGCTAATGCTCTGACACTCTACCAGCTTCATACTGTGCATGCACAGCCTCTTACTTACCCCACTGTGCCACCCCAAGGAACTAGGGATGTGGTGAAGGCCAGGGACAGTAAAGTAGAGGTGGCCATGAGGCATAACAAGGAAGCCCAGGAAAGGCTTTCCTGGGGAGCAACATTTACCCTGACTCCTGAAGTCAGGCTAGAATTGGGGGATGGGATAGAAGAGTCCCAGCCAGAGGGAATGCATTTGGAGGCTGGGGGGTGAGAAAGAACATGATATCTTCCTGGAAGTGAACGTTGGTTGGAATGGCTGGAGTGGAAAGACAAAGAAAGTGAGTGTCAAGGATCAAGGTCAGAGAAATTGGCCAAGGCCAGAATGCAGAGTCTGGTAGAATTCTGAATGTTTTCTCCAAGAATTTGAACGTTGTTCTAAAATGTTTAGTAAGTGTGTGTGTGTGTGTGTGTGTGTGTATGTATATATATAAGAACTGATGCTTTTGAACTGTGGTGTTGGAGAAGACTCTTGAGAATCCCTTGGACTGCAAGGAGATCCAACCAGTCCATTCTGAAGGAGATCAGCCCTGGGATTTCTTTGGAAGGAATGATGCTAAAGCTGAAACTCCAGTACTTTGGCCACCTCATGAGAAGAGTTGACTCATTGGAAAAGACTCTGATGCTGGGAGGGATTGGGGGCAGAAGAAGAAGGGGACAACAGAGGATGAGATGGCTGGATGGCATCACTGACTCGATGGACGTGAGTCTGGGTGAACTCTGGGAGTTGGTGATGGACAGGGAGGCCTGGCGTGCTGCGATTCACGGGGTCGCAAAGAGTTGGACACGACTGAGCGACTGAACTGAACTGATATATACATACATATACA
>NW_011495062.1:1290067-1302150 GCF_000754665.1 Bison bison bison | reverse complement strand
ACTATATACATATATATATATATATATATATATATAGAGAGAGAGAGAGAGAGAGAATACTACCAAGTGTGGATTAGGGAAATATGGTTAACTTCCTCAATAAACCATCATTCTCAAGTTCTTACTTGAAACCCCTCAGGAACAGTAGTGACATTTTATACACATCTATTACTTCATTTTTTACAAATATTTTCCCATCCCTTGGATCTTTACAAGCACCCTAAGGCAAAGGTAGAGATTATTTTTTATCTCCATTTTGCAGTGAATCAATTCTCAGAGGAACAACTGACTTGCCCAGAATCCTAGCTGGCTCACAGCAGAGCCCAGATTAGAATCCTCACTGCCTGCTTCTCTTCTAAGAGATCAAGTCCAGAACATTGGGTTCCTCAGGCCCTCAGCTCCGGCCTGAGCCTCTGTTCAGCCCTCTCCTCCCTGTGTAATGGAAGCAAAGGGAGCTTTACCTTTCGGATGCCATCATGCTTCATTTCAATCACGTGGAGGGTGTAGTTGGTCCGCCGTCCTTTCTCATTAAATTGCACATTTCCTGTCAAGCCTTCAAACCGCACCTGCAAGAAAAAGCCAGGTGATGACTAGTGAACTCTGAAGTTGCGCTTCATGTTTGTTCATTTGCTGGCTTTTCCTGCTGAACCAAAAGCCCAGAACCTGAGAAAGTTACATGGGATGAGGTCTTAGAGTAGCAGCAATCCTAAACACCTCTCTACTCCATGGCCTGGAGCAGGCATAACTGTTGGAGAACAGTTCTCCTACTAAAATGAAATTCTTCCTGAAAACTGCTTCACCCATTGCTTTTGGCCAACAGTAAGAGTGGATCGAAGTCAATCTTCATAGGAAATCTTTGTGTCATCCTCAGTCCCATACCCCTATCAGGACCACCCCATGAGAATCACCGCTCCTCAGACACACACCTTCAGATGCAGAAACTGAAGCAGGCCCATAAAGGAAGAGACTGCTGTGCCCTCCCTGGTGAGGCAGGGGAAGACCCAGGACTGGGAGCCAGCCTTGTGATGCTTTGGGCCATGCCTCAGTGTTGCTTTGTAATCCCTTGTGAGGCCAGGGAATAAAATACCTGGGAACCTGAATACCTAGAATTGGGTGACCTGGGTTTTACCCCAGTTTTCCTCTGAACAGCCAAGTGACTGGCTGATCGCCTCTCCAAGACTCTAGTTTCCAAAATTCCTGCTCCATCCACCTTACATGACACAGCAAATGTGAAAGTGTTATGCAAACTTTAAAGCATCTGAGGAAACCCTTTATGGTAAGACCAGATCATGTAGGACTTTACATAGGTCTTAGCTGTTGAATCAACATGTATATAGGAAGCCCCCAAATATGCCTCATAGGATTTCTTCTCCACAAATGAGTCAGATTAAACTTTCATGGCTTCCTATCTTCAGGCTCATTTTAAAGGGTGAGCAGTCAGCATGGAGCATCCAGGATCTTTGGGACCAAGCCTGCTGCTCTAGAGGTGACCAATAAAATTGGTCCACCCTCAAATTGGGGATGAGTCTAGCTGCGTGTCATCAGCTCAGGTACTAGAAATCACATTCTCCAACCATAATCTATCACGTTTCCTCAGATTTGTCTGGCCTAAGGCCAGTGAGATGAGTCTGTACCTGTAACCAATAAGTCTGTACCTGTAACCAATATGAACCTTGCCCTCTCAGTTCAGTTCAATTCAGTTCAGTCGCTCAGTCATGTCCGACTCTTTGCGACCCCATGAATCGCAGCACGCCAGGCCTCCCTGTCCATCACCAACTCCCGGAGTTCACTCAGACTCACGTCCATCGAGTCAGTGATGCCATCCAGCCATCTCATCCTCTGTCGTCCCCTTCTCCTCCCGCCCTCAATCTTTCCCAACATCAGGGTGTTTTGTAATGAGTCAGTTCCCAGGACTGATCTCCTTTAGGATGGACTGTTGGATCCCCCTGCAGTCCAAGGGACCCTCAAGAGTCTTCTCCAACACCACAGTTCAAAAGCATCAATTCTTCAGTGCTCACAATTCTTCACAGTCCAGCTCTGACATCCATACATGACCACAGGAAAAACCATAGCCTTGACTATACGGACCTTTGTTGGCAAGGTAATGTCTCTAACCTAGCATTATTTATTTCCCCCCTCTTCAAATAGGCTTCAAAGGAAGCCTTGAAGGGTGTAACCATTTTATGACAGTGAATGACCAACCCCTCTGCCTCTGGAAGATACAAGAATAGCTGGGGTGTGTGTATGTATTTAAGATGGGGTGTGTGGGAGGGTGAGGGAAGGAAGGAAGGAAAGAAAGAAACGAAGGAAGAAAGAAAAGTGTGTCTCTTCTCAGGCTGACCTTCCCATCACCTCCTGGTTTGAAGTCTCAGTAGGGAGGTCACAACAGGCCTAGAGCACTGAACAAATTATGCAGTACATTCTTCACTCTCTGAGATGAAATCTGGAGAAATTCTCACTCTGGAAAATCTGGGCTACTTTTGCTTTTCAAAGGGAAAGCAAAGCACCGATCCTGCTACAAGGAATGAGACGGGAGCAGTTTTAACCCATCAGCAGCTTCACCTTCCCTCCTTGGTCCTCTCTGGCCCATCTTGAGCTTCCCATTCATTGCTATGTGCCAGCTCGTGTGACTCATTTGGAAAAATAGACTGGAACAGATGTGCAGATGATTTGCAGGAACAGAAATGTGTCATTAATGATTCAAACAGGCATCTATTTTTGGCCCCAGTGTCAAGTGTCATACTAATTATCATTATGTCATAATTCATATGCTAATTGCCTAATGCCTCTATGACTCAGTTTCCTCATTTGTTTAATAGGACCCATTAGGGTTAATTATGTCTTAAGGTTGGTTTAAGGATGAAATTAGATATTTTTTGATCAATGCTTGCCCCATGGCAAGTATTCAACAAAGGCTAGCTCTTATTTTTATTGTTACTAATAATGTTATTAATATTACCACCATTTTCCAAGTGTTTATGAAACACTTGGCACATATTACTTTATCTTCATTCAGAGGAACCCCTGAGATAGGTTGGTTAGAGAGAGATTAGGATCTTCACCCTCTTTCCTTTTTAATATTTATTTATTTATTTGGCTATGTCAGGTCTTAGTTGCAGCATGTGGGGTCTAGTTCCCCGTCCAGGAATCAAACCTGGGCCCCCTGCATTGGGAGCACGGAGTCCCAGCCACTGGACCACTGGGGAAGTCCCAGTCTTCACTTTCATGGCAGAAACCCAGACTCTGGATAGCAAAGTGATTTGCTCATGACTTAGGACTTACAAGTGTCCGAGGCAGGTCTGAAATCCAGAGCTTCTGACATATTCTGGTTTCGTCACTTCATATACCAAGTGGCCTCTCAAATGGAGGCCCACACTACTGTCCGTGGCTCTGAGAGGTGACACAGAAATGTGTAAAGTCGTGTGTTCTCCAGGCATTCTGCTGCCACCCTCTATTGTAGCTGGGCCTTCCCCAGGCCACACTCTAATTCCTCTGTACAAGTCGCTAGGCCTATCTGTTTCCTAGTTTCCTCTTCAAAGGACTGAAGTGTTTAGCATATTGTCTGGGACATAAGTGTTCAATGTATGGTGTGTGTGATTTCAGTGGCGGTGATGCTGAAGATAATGATGATCACTACTATTGCTACTACTGCTGTGCTGTGTTCAGTGGGTACGAAGTACGGACAATAAGATTTAACATGGGCGTGATAAGTTGTGACCTCACAGCAGGGGATCCTTTCAGCAGAAATGAGGGTCTTGTCGCTGTCATTTATACATGCCTTTCTCAGTTTCCAAAAAAAATAATCAGCAGCAGCAAAGTTCTGTGACCTGAGGGCCTCTTACATTGCCACACCGTTTCACAGGATGCTGCTTATGTGATGTTCCCAGAAACCCAGTGAGTGGCAAAAGCAGAGCTTATTTTGCTGATTGTACAGGTAGGATTATTGAGACTCAGAGCTGTGGCACCTGTGTTCAGGATTCACAGCAAGTCAGGAGAGGCCTGGCGAGCTGAAGGCTCTTTACTGTCTAGTTATAGAAGCCAGGATGTACACACCCTGAGATAAATTAAATTGTGGGAAAGAATATGTCCCAGAACTACTGTTCCATGATGGCAGAGCAAGGGGGGAGGTCAGGAGACTAGATTAGCCCCAAACCATTTATGAGGACAGTCTGGACTCTTAGACAAATAAGCTTCTCAGAAACATATTCTTTGGCCACATCTGGAAACTGCCATCCTATCCATCGTACTGAGCCTCTGAGCCCCCGTTCCCTCCCACCCCCACGCTGGGGTGACAGGAGTCAGGCCAAGGGAGACCTGGAGTCTCCCTGAGTTCCTGCCATTTGGACCTCCTATCACTATCCTGGCACCTGCTGACTCCCTCCATGAAAGATGGGGATTTAACCTTGGATTTCCAGTCATTTGTATTGGGTGCCAGCTCAGTGTTTGCCATCCATGAGATGCTGAAGCATACTTGTTCTTTCTTGCTGGTGCTGGGAGAGTGCTTGTTGGCATTTTTACTACTTGAGCCGTTAGCCCTGACGACTGACTCCTGCACCTCCAGCCCTGGGGGTGGGGGCAGTGGAGATACCCTGGTCCGGGGCTTCTAAAGCCTCTTTGTGGCTGCCTTGAGGCAGGTCTGTTCTCTTGGCTTCTCCTCCTGAATGCCTACTAGGGAAGCCAGAGCCTGTGGACCAGGGTGCTGGTTATTCTAGTGGGGCAAGCAAGTCTCAGGACCCCTCTGAGCTTCCACTTTCCCACCTGATCAATGGGAAGAATAATCCTGGCTTTAGCTATCTCAGGCAGTTGCCCTGAGCATCAAAGAAACATATATTATCCTTTAAAAAATTTCATTTTGAGCCTTGTCACAAGCCAAAAAGGGAGGCAGTGTTATGAGGATTATACTCATTTAAGAGATGAGGAAATTAATGCCAGAAAAGTTGAGCAATTAATCCAGGATCCTCCAGATAGTGCTTGGTGGAGGCATGGTGAGAGCCCCGCTCTTGTCCTCCTAACGTACTAATAGCCAAGCACAATGGCCCGGAGTCCTCCTTGTACCCTCGCTGTAGACTCCTGCTGGTACCCTTTACATCCTCACCCAGACCCTCCAAAGCCCAAATCACTCTTTGTTTAAAGTCATCCTTCCTTTATGGCATGCATGACCATCCATCTCAGTTTGCCTGGGATCGATCCAGTCTACATCTCTTGTTCTGGGATAATTGGTAAATAGCTCTCCCTTTCATTCCCCAGTGTTCCAGGTTGGATGATAAATTATATGGTCATCCTATTTAAAGCCCCAGACACATGCCTACTGATAGTCTGGTAATGTCCACAGTCCTCAGTCGTAGCATTCTTTTCTGACCATCCAGAGCATCAACAGCCTGGCTACATATGTGATTTAGCTTCGAATCCACAACTTTATGGCTATTATTTCTTAGGAGCTTATCTTTCCTTCAACACTGGGTCTTCAGTTTGAGTTGCAGGACTGTGTCTTATACCCTTATTCCCCTCCCCCCGCCTCGACCTCATCTAGCGAAGTGCCCTGTTAATCTTCACTTTGATGTGTGTGATCATTGGCTGACAGACTGCAAACACAAACGCTAAGAGGGCTGATCATTATTTAGGGCAGGTGTTCTTCAACTTCACTTCAACTTCTTAGCTTGGCTTCTGGAAGTGTCTGTGGTTTCCCCTGACTCATGGTCATGCAAAAATATATGTGTGTGTGTGTGTGCATTTTTCTGGGGAGAAGGTACAAAGCTTTTTTGTCCTGTCATATCCTCAAAGGGCCGATGACCTAAATGCTAAAAGCCTGACTTGGGGAATTCACTCTTTTCTGCCAGCCAGAAGCCAACTTATAGGTACCCTAATGCTTCCTCTTTCCTGGAGCATTGAGGAGTTCCAGGATTGTGGGATCATTAATATTCTGAGTGGCTCCTTGGATGTCAGGCAGGGTGAGGAGATGGGGGCAGGCAGGCGGCTGAATTATCTTCACTCTGCTCCTGGGAAAACTGTAGCGGGGTGAGGGGGAGCTGAGGCCCTTGGATATTACCCAAGGCCATGTGCTGTAGCTGGCTGGGCCAGAACTCATTCTCATCTGCTGGGCTGGGTCTTCGAGGCTTCAGAGCAGAGCAGTTAAGGGTACAGTGAGGTAGCAAGGAGATGTGGGGTGGAATCCCACTTTTACCACTAATTAGCTGTATAATCTGGGGGAATTCTTGAACATCTGTGTAGCTCAGTGTGTATATGTATAAAGCACAGTTAATAAAACCAGCTACCTCGGAGGGTTATATTATAGGGGATTCAGTGAGATCAGTCATGTAAAATATGTTCAGAACCTTGTGCATAGTGAGCCCTGGCCATGTCATAGCTGGTATGACCCTCAGTTTTAGAATAATGTGCTTATTCCTCCTGGTCTAACTCACAGACTTTCCAGCTTGACCACAAGCTAACCCTCAGATCCCTCCCGACTTGTGACCTGGAGGTCCGAGGTCAGGGTGGAAGTGATTTGAGATCACAAGTTGGGGTCCAAAGACTGACTGGCATTGGGATTTACCAAGTCTACTGTGGGCACACAGATTCTCCCTAGTGGCATGGCTATTTAAAGAGATGGGTCTAGAGGATGAAATGGCTAGACAGCAGCCATGACTGTGTGTGGGAGGCCCTGAGGCTCAGTACGTACAAGCAAAGGTCCCTGGGGCCACAGGGCAGGCTAGGGGCAGGAGGAGGAGCCCCAGTTCAGGGTCTGTTACAGTCTCGGCTGCTAAGCTGATCCTGGGGGAGTTCCTGCTCACTCTGGGTCAGCTGCTTCATCTCTAATGTAAGAAAAAGTGGGAGTCGTCATTTCTCAGGTCTCTTTCTGCCATACATTTTTGTGATTTGAAGTGATAAACAAATATTTGATTCAGTTTGAACAGCTGATCTTCGGATCAGAATGTTGATTATATTTTGTTTCTGTTTTTGCGGCTAGTTCTCCCCACCCTACCTCTAGCCACAATAGAGACTAAAGAGAGTTTCTTGAGGACAGGCCTTGCCTTCTCTAATTGTCCCCAGAGCATAGGGCAGAGCATACAGTAGGCTCGCAGGAACAAGCTGACTGGCACACACATGTCTTGATTCAAGATGGTATAGAGCATGGTTCTCATCTTTTCTGGCACCAGGGACCGGTTTTGTGGAAGACAATTTTTCCATGACCAGGGTAGTGGCCCCTGCCATGGCTTCAGGATGATTCAAATGCATTACATTTATTTTGTACTTATTTCTATTGTTATTAATATTACACCAGCTCCACCTCAGATCACCAGGCATTAGATCCTAGAATTTGGGGACCCCTGGTATAGAGGAGATCATTATTATTTTGATGAAAGCAACTGCCTCCTCTCAACCCCACTGAAGGCAGAAACAGAAGACTGAGCATGTTACAACCAGAAAGACATGGGTTAGAGTGTAAGGAAAATTAATTAGATGCTTAGAATTCGTAAGCCAGGTGAGAACTGAGAGTGGTCTCTCTGACTGCCTCATTGTCATGGGTGAGGAAAGAGAAGGGTGTGGGGGATCTGAATTAGTATTTCAAGGTCACCCAGAAACTCAAGGGCCTGGCTGGTCTTGGACCTCAGGTCTCCTGAGTAAGAGTCCTTTCTGCCATTCACATTGTCTCCAGGCTTCATCACTGTCATGGTGATGTCAGTGTATCCTTCCAGGGACATCCTTAAGATGAGAGAGGCAAGGGAGCTGGAAGGGCTGGGAAGCTGAGGGCAAGTCCCTGGGACCTTCTGAAACCAGCTTCACATTGCAAACAGAAGCTGTCTCGACTGTGGAGCCTGGAAGAGCATTTTAAATAAGCCAGAAGGCAGGCACCACACCTTTGGCAATCATTCTGAAGCTGCTGGCTTTCTGGCTCTTGCTGCCTAGGGATTCGGGGCCACCCTGCACAGTGATGGGGGGTGGGGCAGAAAGGGCTGTGGGTGGACCCGTTTGCATCTAGCCACAGGGCAGTTGCTTTGCTTCATTCCAAAGGACAGAAGTCTGTGTTCTCCTCCACGTGCAGGCGCTTCAGCTGAGCTAAAGAACAACTGATGATATTGCCGTCTTGTGTGTTTCTCCAGGTTGTAAATCGCTAGAGCTGTGCATGTGTGGCTGGAAAACAGGTGGTAACAGTTGTGTGTTTTCCTCTACATTTCTCCCTCATTCAGAAATGCTCCCCTCTGGGAGAGAGCATGTCCTGAGAGTCATTTGCACCAGAACATTTTGCTGTTGCCAGCTCGCCACTGTGTCTGATACTTGGACATTCCTGTGAAGTGAGCCCTGCCCTCTGTGCCCAGTCCCCTTTGGAAATACGGTCTCTCTCAGGAGGCATCAGAGGCGTCATATAGTGTGGTATGTGTCAGGACTTGGAGAACTAGTCTGTGCTTCAGGTGCTTCTAGAAACTTCTAGAGATTTCTAGGAGTTCAGAGAATCATAAAGCTGGGCAAGTCCCCAGAACCTTCTAAAACAGGAATGTCAAACACATGGCTCACGTGTATCTGTCTCATCCTGCTTCCACAGCAGACATATCACTGAGTGCTTATATTCCTCCCTGTTGAATCTGGATTCCACCTCAGAATCCTCTGCAGAGTCAGTTGATAGGAGGATCCTGACCATTTTATATCCCTGTTCTTTGCCCATTCGTAAGTGCAAACAAAATTGATGAGTGCAATGCTGAGAAGCAAGAAAATAGAATCAGAAGTGTCGAGAAACATTTTCAGGGTCCCATCCTGACATGTGCACAGAGAGAAAAGATAATGAAGAAATCTAGAAAATCAGGGCAAGAGAGCAGAGTCTCTGAGAGCCTGCAAAAATGGTTCAGTTTCACCCTTGTGTATCTCAAGTCCCCTTTCAAATACAGCATCACTGGCTTCCCCTTCTTAGCATAATCCCTAAGCATAAAATAGAGCTCTTGTGCTGTCAGGAATGACTAGTCCATACTATTACGTTTTTTCATTTTGTTCTTCAAATTTCTACACGACCTTTCCTATGTCAGAGCCACAAACAATGCAGTGGTGGTCCAAGCTTCGGGTGTGCTCCACCTTTTTTTTTCAATAGCTATATCCCGCCTGACACTGATGCTTAAATCCCCTGCGAGGCTCCCATAGGGTGGGGCCACCGTTGTTGCCAGCCTCACCTGCTGCAGAGCTCTCTGGATGTCGATGCCCTGGCCCCAGGGCACAGCTGGGTTAGCCAGGCAGTCCCCAGCATTCCCCCGGCGGGAGATATCAATTCTCTGCCTCCGCAGGCTCTGGAAAGCCTCAGCCATCACCTTCACCCCATCGTAGGTGAGCGCAGAGGTGTACTGGTGGGAGGAACAGAGACAGTTGGGTGTCAGAGAGAGAGCTGGTAGGGAGGCTGGTGGGACCTGTATCTGGGAAGGAGCCTCCTGGTGATGAGGATGCCTGCAGTGAGCCAGGGATGGGGGGTATGGTGGGGACGGGGAGCCACTGTAAGCCACGAAGCACCTGCTGCTCCACCTCCCTAGCCAATATTGCCCTCCTGAACTCCCGAGTTCAGTATTATTGCTGGTTGTGAGGTTCAAAGAGAATTCTAGAATTTTCTATCCAATCCACGTTAAAATGTTGGTTCATCTGGGGGAAGAGGCATAGCTTGAATACAAAACATCTAAATTAAATACAACTCATCTGTATCTGTCTGATACAGTCCATGAAAACAACTTGGTTTTCTCTCTGTCACCAACTGGGAGCCAAGAAGAACAGTTTACTCCACCATCCCTGGTGACAGTAAAAGAAAGAAAAAGAATAATCTGAGAAGGGTAAGCTCTTAATTATTTCTGCATGCAGCTCACTCAAGTGGCAAGTTTATATTCCACAAAATTTCCTCTTGTGCTTCCTCATGCTAAGCCTCAATTTTATCCCCCTCTTATCTAAGAAGGTACTAAAATGTTGAAACAAAAGCAAGATAACAATCCAGAACAACATTTTCCAGCACTAGCAATCATATCTATTCTCATCAATTTGTCTCTGATGTCTAGCATGTTCTCTGGTACATCCTAAGTTCACAGTGCAGTCTTGTAGAATAAATGTATAGGTATTTTTCTAGCTTTTAATTTTGTTCCTTTTGCTTTTGGGGCTTCCCTGGTGCCACAGTGGTAAACAATCTACCTGCCAAGCAGGAGACATGGCTTCAATCCCTGGGTTGGGAAGATCCACTAGAGAAGGAAATGGCAATCCACTCAAGTTTTCTTGTCTAGGAAATCCCATGGTCAGAAAGAGTCTAGTAGGCTATAGTCCATGGGGTTGTAAAGAACTGGACATGAGTTTGGACACACAAACACTTCCTTTTTAAAGTAAAGACATTACATTTGGTATCTTTATAATCATTTCCAATCTTTTGGAAATTGAGTGGGATAGTCACATGTTAATAATAGCTGTGAAAAGAAGAGAAGTGAATAGGAAAGGAGGAAAGGAAAGATATACCTATTTGAATGCAGAGTTCCAAAGAATAGCAAGGAGAGATAAAAAAGCCCTTCTTAGCGATCAATGCAAAGAAATAGAGGAAACTGATAGAATGGGAAAGACTAGAGATCTCTTCAAGAAATTTAGAGATACCAAGGGAACATTTCATGCAAAGATGGGCTCAATAAAGGACAGAAATGGTATGGACCTAACAGAAGCAGAAGATATTAAGAAGAGGTGGCAAAAATACACAGAAGAACTGTACAAAAAAGATCTTCATGACCCAGTTAATTACTATGGTATGATCACTCCCCTAGAGCCAGACATCCTGGAATGTGAAGTCAAGTGGGCCTTAGGAAGCGTCACTACGAACAAAGCTAGTGGAGGTGATCAAATTCCAGTTGAACTATTTCAAATCCTAAAAGATGATGCTGTTAAAGTGCTACACTCAATATGCCAGCAAATTTGGAAAATTCAGCAGTGGCCACAGGACTGGAAAAGGTCAGTTTTCATTCCAATCCCAAAGAAAGGAAATGCCAAAGAATTCTCAAACTACCACACAACTGCACTCATCTCACACGCTAGTAAAGTAATGCTCAAAATTCTCTAAGCCAGGCTTCAGCAATACATGAATCATGAACTTCCAGAGTTCAAGCTGGTTTTAGAAAAGGCAAAGGAACCAGAGATCAAGTTGCCAACATCCGCTGGATCATCAAAAAAGCAAGAGAGTTTCAGAAAAACATCTTTTTCTTCTTTATTGACTATGCCAAAGCCTTTGACTGTGTGGATCACAATAAACTGTGGAAAATTTTGAAAGAGGTGGGAATATCAGACCACCTGATCTGCGTCTTGAGAAACCTGTATTCAGGTTAGGAAGCATCAGTTAGAACTGGACATGGAACAACAGACTGGTTCCAAATAGGAAAAGGAGTATGTCAAGGCTGTATATTGTCACCCTGCTTATTTAACTTATATGCAGAGTACATCATGAGAAACGCTGGGCTGGAGGAAGCACAAGCTGGAATCAAGATTGCCGGGAGAAATATCAATAACCTCAGATATGCAGATGACACCACCCTTATGGCAGAAAGTGAAGAACTACTAAAAAGCCTCTTGAAGAAAGTGAAAGAGGAGAGTGAAAAAGTTGGCTTAAAGCTCAACATTCAGAAAACGAAGATGATGGCATCCGGTCCCATCACCTCATGGCAAATAGATGAGGAAACAGTGGAAAAAGTGAGAGACTTTATTTTTCTGGGCTCCAAAATCACTGCAGATGGTGATTGCAGCCATGAAATTAAAAGACGCTTACTCCTTGGAAGGAAAGTTATGACCAACCTAGATAGCATATTCAAAAGCAGAGACATTACTTTGCCAACAAAGCTTTGTCTAGTCAAGGCTATGGTTTTTCCAGTAGTCATGTATGGATGTGAGAGTTGGACTATAAAGAAAGCTGAGCACCGGAGAATTGATGCTTTTGAACTGTGTATTGGAGAAGACTCTTGAGAGTTCCTTGGACTGCAAGGGGATCCAACTAGTCCATTCTAAAGGAGATCGGGCCTGGGTGTTCATTGGAAGGAATGATGCTAAACCTGAAACTCCAATACTTTGGCCACCTGATGCAAGAGCTGACTCATTGGAAAAGA
>NW_011495062.1:1288864-1289967 GCF_000754665.1 Bison bison bison | reverse complement strand
GAGTTTAGGTAGGCTCCAGGAGTTGGTGTTGGACGGGGAGGCCTGGCGTGCTGCAGCTCATGGGGTCACAAAGAGTCGGACACGACTGAGCAACTGAACTGAACTGAATGAATGAAACTCCTCTGTAGTTTACTCATTGATTGAAATCACATTTGTGATTTTGTTTGCTTAAGGTCATGTCGAAGTGCCTTTATTTCTAAAGTCCTGAATCAGTTTGAGCAAAACTGGGATGACAGTGTCTTGGTTCAGTGGCCTGACATTTACAAAATGCAACTGACCAGGGGCAAGAGAAAGTTGGCAAGGATCCACAGTTGGCCCTGGATAAACAGATTTAGACTCAGAATCCTTCTCAACAGTGTTCTTCATAGCCACTACCAAGCTGTTAGATTTGACGTGGGAAAGAGAAATTATCCTCTATTCTTACTCTGGAGTGAAAGTGAATGTCGCTCAGTTGTGTCTGATTCTTTGGGACCCCATGGACTATACAGTCCAAGGAATTTTCTAGGCCAGAATACTGGAGTGGGTAGCCCTTCATCTCCAGGAGATCTTCCCAACCCAGGGATTGAATCCAGGTCTCCTGCATTGCAGGAGGACTCTTTACCAGCAGAGCCACAAGGGAAGCCCAAGAATACTGGAGTGGGTAGTCTATCCCTTCTCCAGTGGATCTTCATGACCCAGGAATTGAATTGGG
This sequence comes from Bison bison bison, assembly GCF_000754665.1. Taxonomy (NCBI): domain Eukaryota; kingdom Metazoa; phylum Chordata; class Mammalia; order Artiodactyla; family Bovidae; genus Bison; species Bison bison. Next base: position 1,289,276 of record NW_011495062.1, on the reverse strand, counting down.
GTCTCCTGCTTTGCAGGCAGATACTTTACCAACTGAGCTATCAGAGAAACTCATCTTTATTCTAAGCCATTTTCAAATAGAAAACAAAATAGATTTTAGCTGCAGAGTTTAAAGCTGCCTTGCAGGGAATGAGAGGCTGGTAGTCTGCATGATAATTGGGAGTTGACTCTCTGAGGCAGAAATGTACTGGTTATTGCTTAGTTAAATTTCCTTGATTTGTAGCCAGGTATGCAGCTGACCAGAAGGACCAGCCCACTGCACAAATCTAGGAGGCTCAATCAACATGGCGATCCTGCCCAGAGTAGAGACACCATTTTCTGGCTCCTGCTGTAGCTAGCTGGGGTAGGTTCCTGAGATGTGGCCAATAGCATGTGAGGGGAAGATCTGTATGTGACTGCTGGAAAGAGTTCTT
>NW_011495062.1:1278979-1288764 GCF_000754665.1 Bison bison bison | reverse complement strand
AGAGTTCTTAAGGGAAACAGTTTTGCTTTCTGTTTTCCTTTTCCCTTCCTGATGGGTAGAATACTGAGGTAATTGTGGGGCTTCTGCAGCCATTTTGGGCTATAAGGTAGCAGCTGTATGCTGAGGATAGCAGAACAAGAAGATAGAAAAAGTCGCTATGTTTTTGGTGATTGTGAAACCATTATACAAGCCCCAGATTGCTGACTTCTGAATTTTGTTTATATGAAAAAGGAGCAAAATGTCTATCCTGTTAAAACCATTGTCATTCTGGAGTGTCCATACCCTCAGCCTTTATGGATCTAGTTTCCTTAGCTTGCTCCTCTTAGAAAGTCTGTTCCAGGAATCTAGGGCAGGCAGAGACCAGCAGGGTCCTTTCTTGCCTGCTGCCCATCCTCTCACCTTAGGTCTCTTCCAGTCCACCCGGGTGTGGTCCCGAGCATCACTGTTCTTCCACTGTTGCATGATCTTGGCCGGGATGGTGTCTGTGTAGTTCACCAACTGGAAACCTGTTACGTTTGCTCCACTCTCCTTGAATTTGTTTAAGTCAATGTCCATGAAACCCTGGGTGGTGAGGAAGGGAAGGAAGTTAGAATATGCTGCCTGGATGCATCAGTTTAACCATGTTACAGAATCACAGCATTTTCCACCCTGTTCAGACTTAAGGTGAAACTGACTTAGTGGAGAGGCAGTTGCAGTTCCCTTCCTTCTGACCTCTGTTATCACTTATTTTGTGTGCTAAGTTGTTACATTGGTTAAGAGCACTTGCTCAGGAGCCAGCCATGCCTGGGCTGAAGGGTAGGCTCTGCTACTCAGAGCTATGAGTTACATACACTGCCTTGGACCAAGTTCCCTGATGGTTTCCTGTATGAATAATGGAGGTAAGGAGGCTGAGGAAAAAAAGCAGTGCAATGATGCATGTCAAGTCCATGTTGCAAGACTGAGTGATCAATAAACAGCGGCTGGGATTATTATAACAACACAGATACGTGATAGTTTAAAAAACATGAGGGGGGACCTTTGTCCTTTACCACCATCACTCTGCTCTGACTGTAGAGGCATCTGAATTCTATCCGGGACAAGCTTCTGTGGCCCCCAAAGGTCCCCAGCATGTCCCCAGCACATCTGGAAGAGGCTGGATGCTGATTATGCCTCCCTGCCTCGCCCCCCAACCCTCCCCGCCCTGTGCTTTTTCCTGTGCTGCAGGCAAGGTCTTGCAAGTGAGGCCCGATCAATTCTCCTATCCACAAAGGATTTCTTATTGGAATGAAACTTTTCCTCCCCATTTGACGAAGTTCATTCAAACTCAGGAAGCCTTCAAGATAGAAAGGAAACCTTGTATCTGTATAATTTATTCCACAGTGTATGGTACTTTCAAATCTATGGCTGTGTTTCACTTTAATGCCTTTATAAGGTAGAAATTGTACATCTGTTTGCCAGATAAAGAAACTGGGATAGAGAATTGCTTGCACAAAGTCATTCAGTGATTTAGTGGCATAGAGGGGACCGGAACTAGGCCTTCTGAAGGCCTATGATTACTTATTCTCTTGTCATAAATTCAACAAACATTTTTTGAAAGCCAGTGTACTATTCTAATGCTATCCTAATGCAGTGTATTATTCTAATAGCGAGTAAAACAAATTCCTTCTCTTACGAAGCTTACTTTTTAGTGGGAAGAATGGACCATAAATAAACTGTTGTGTATAAAATAAGCTAAAAGGATATATTGTACAATACAGGGCAAATATTTTATAATAACTATAAATGAAATATAGCCTTTAAACATTGTGAATCACGAAGAATTGATGCTCTCAAATTGTGGTGCTGGAGAAGACTCTTGAGAGTGCCTTGGGCAGCAAGGAGCTCAAACCAGTCAATCCTAAAGGAAATCAGTCCTGAGTATTCATTGGAAGGACTGATGCTGAAGCTGAAGCTCCATACTTTCACCACCTGATGCAAAGAACTGACTCATTGGAAAAGACCCTGATGCTGGGAAAGATTGAGAGCAGGAGGAGAAGGGGACGACAGAAGATGATATGGTTGGATGGCATCACCGACTCAATGGACATAAGTTTGAGCAAGCTCTGGGAGATGGTGAAGGACAGGGAAGCCCGGCATGCTGCAGTCCATGGGGTCACAAAGAATTAGACACACCTTTGCAAGTGAACAATAGCAACATGGTTTTTATTATGCATCTACTCTATTTCAATTTTTAAAAAAGAAGTATGTAGCAGTGTATAAGGTCGAATCCAGCAGAGGATACTGTGTGGTAGGTAGCTATGAGTCCTCTGAAGGAAGATGAAGTGGGGAAAGAGGATGAGGAGAGGAGGGCAGTGCCTGGCCCCAGGAGGCCTGGTCCAAATGAGCCACCCTGAGGAGGTGGTGTCAACACAGGGACCTGGCTGATGTGAAGCTGTGGCATGAGCTCTGGGGGAATCTGGGGAAGAGCATTCTGAGCAAAGGCTCAGAGGTTGGAGGATGCTTAGCATATTCTAGAAACAGTAAGAAGACTAGTGGACTAGCACAGCATGAGAGAGAGAGAGAGAGAGAGGGTGGGAAATGCAGTTGCGGGGGAGGGGGTGGGGGTCAGCCCAGGGTTGGATCCTAGAAAGCCTTGTGATCATCTGGGTTTCTCTCTGGGTATAATTGGTACCCACTTCAGGAATTTGAATAGGGATCACAAAGTCATTGCTCTCTGAACTCCGTGGCTTAGGGAAACTGCCAGATCCCAAGGGGCGAAATGGGGGAATGAACACAGGAAGTAGTTTGGTGGATTCAGGGTAGGAAGAACTGTGGTCTGGCAGCTCTGAGCCCCCATCACTGCCTCAGCTCTGCCTGGAGATCCTAAGACATTGTCCTAGTCTCTTGATTTCTCACTGACTTGATCTGGTTTCCTTACCTAAAAGATCTGGTCATCAACCAGTGCAAGTTTGATGTATGAAGCAGGGCACTCAAAGCTGGTGCTCTGGGACAACCCAGAGGGATGGGGTGGGGAGGGAGGTGAGAAGAGGGGTTTGGATGGTGGGATACAAATACACCCATGGCTGATTCACAGCAAAAACCACAACAATATTGTAAAGTAATTAGCCTCCAATTAAAATAAATTAATTAATTAAAAAAAGAATAGAATTAAAAAAAAAGATCTGGTCATCAATAACTTCATGACTCAAAGACCTTCCCCCCACCCTATGCCTCTGAAGTTCAGTGATTCTTTATTATTTCTATTTTACAAACAAACAAAGCTCAGCTCTACTCTGAGCCTTTGCCCAGCTATTCTCTATGCCTGGAAGGGAGTTCTCTCTGGCCAGCTCATGTCCATCCTTGGGTCCCAGCTAAAATACAGTGTCTCCTGTAACGTGCTTAGTTGCTCAGTTGTGTCCAACTCTTTGTGACCCCATGGACTAGGGCCTGCCAGGCTCCTCTGTACAGGGGATTGTCCAGGCAAGAATACTGGAGTGGGTTGCCATTCTCTTCTCCAGCGGATCTTCCTGACCCAGGGATCAAACTGGTTCTCCTGCACTGCAAGTGGATTCTTTACCATCTGAGCCACATGGGACTCCTTATCTAAAGACCCAGTTCTCACCCTTGATAGATGCCCTTGGTGCCCTGCTCATTTCCACATCTCCCCAATAGACACTGATATTGCACTTTTTATACTAACTACAGCTACCTATCACTTCACCACAGGTAAGGTAAGCCAGATGTATTGAGGAGTTCATAAACCCAGAACAGCTCTCTGCTCTTGGGGAGTTAGTAGAAACCATAGCCCTCTCCCTTGGGTGGGTTACCATGAGGTACACTCTACACCCAAGTCTAGAGCTTCTGTAAGGGATGGAGTTCCATAGCCCCAGAGATAAGTGCCTTGATTATGCACCTTTTTCAGCTGCCTGCTCTCCCATCCCTACTTTCTTCTTGTTCAGTCGCTTAGTGGTGTTCAACTCTTTGCAGCCCCATGGACTGCAGCATGCCAGGCTTCCCTGTCCTTCACTATCTCCCAGAGTTTGCTCAAACTCGTGTCCATTGAGTTAGTGATGCCATCCAACTATCTCATCCTCTGTTGTCGCCTTCTCCTCCTGCCCTCAATCTTTCCCAGTGTCAGGGCCTTTTCCAATGGGTCAGCTCTTATATCCCTACCTCAGGGAATCCCTGATTCCCTGATGTTATTTCTCATATTAGCATCCAAGGAAGCTACTTGTATTTGAATTGCTGTCTTAAGACCTGGTTCTAATAGAACTCAGTCAAGTTACTTCCAATATGCAGTCTAGTCAGTTCCTTTTCAGTGCTCTGCTTATCACCCATTTGAGATGATCTGGTTTGCTCATTTGTTCCCTTGTCCTCTCTCCTTGTGTTGGAATGTCAGTTCCATGAGAGTAGGGATATTTTTCTGTTTTGTTCATGGATGTGCCCTAGAACTCAGCATCTAGCACCATGTCTGACACAAAGTAGGCTCTCAATACATTTTCATTGGGTGAATGAATAAAAGCCAAAGACATTCCTCAAGCAAAAATGCTAATTTTTCAGGGAAAGTATGATCTCCAGGTAATAAATCCAGTGGATGATTTAAATTGTTTGACAAGGGAAGCTCATGTTGGAAATGCATTTAGTGACTAACTATACCTACAGCTATAGTTTACAGACATTCACAGGGGTCTGTTGAATTGTGCAAGGGTTCTAACAAGCTTTTAGTACTGATGAAATTGGAGTTAGGTTCTTATACCCAATAGGCATCCTAAGACATTCTACCACCTAAGAGTACAGCCAAAGAACATTTTATTCATAAAGTAACTATTGAGAGAATAAAATGAAAACGATCTCCTGTAGTCAAATTCCATTGCTTGAAAATCTGTAACAAGCACTTGGACATTTTGTACCGACTGCCCCCATCAATGTAATGGGGGCCAAAGGAAATGGCAGAGTTTATTCAAACATAAATGCCACTCAGCTCTATCACCAGAATGTCTGACTGCAAGGTGACTGGAGCCAGACCTGAAGTTATTTCCAATCAAACTGATGGGACCTCTACCTGAACTTCTCAGCTCCCCTGAGAAAGAAGGGACAAAGAATGATAAAATAAGCTTTTATCTGTACTGTTAGGGAAGGCACGAAATGAGGGAATAACTTGGCATCAACATGCATTCACTTAGTAGAAGACATCCTTGCCTTCCCCTCATGGAAGATTTCATGCCTGAATGGTGATCTTGAATCTCCACAATGTCTTTAATCATGAAGATTAAAGCAGTCTCTTATAGCTACTGGACTTGATCTCTCCATAATGCAAGAAAACAGACCATTCCAATAGAGAAAACTGTTCATGACTAAGAAGAGGAAATAAAGGTGTGAAATATTTGCCTACCGGTCAGCTGGGAAATTTAACCCACCCACTCTAGTCCCCTGAGCATGCTCATTAAACATGGTTTAATTAAATCATTTTCTAATTTTCTTTGCCATTTTGTTTAAAAAACCTTAGGGGATAATATTTGGTAATGAGTACATTTTGCTTTATCTGTGCTATTAATTATATAATATTATAAAAGGATACAACATTGCTAATTGTATTATATTAAAGATTAAATGATGAAGTCTGATTTTAAGCACTGTCTTTGAGTCATTTTGCCTCTTTTATAACATGCCCCCAAATATGGAGTCTATTGCTCTGTATGCTGTGACTAGTGAATGAAATGAAATTAACCCACAAAATGCTCAGTTCAAGTTATTCAGTATGAGAATTCAGCTCTTCTAAACCCAGATGCCTCTCAGTGTCCCTCCAGCACTGTACCCGATGCTGTTCTTCACAAAGTGACTGTTTATCATCTAAGATAAGCCTCTGTGATAAGTGAGCTCCTGGAGCTGTTAAATCACTGTGTCCCTGTCTGCTTCTGAGGTTCCTCTGTGGCGTTTCACACTGTCCCATGTGCTACTGATGAATGGGGGACAGAAGAATGGTCTGCCTATCATTTTCATTCAAGTGCAGATGAACAGGCTCTTAGGATAGAGGTCCTTCATCTGAGGGACCCATCACAATATATAAGTGAGGTTCTGCATAATAGCCATTCCTAATGGTTATCATGCAGGGGCTCTGGAGAGGAAACCAGATATCTCTATAAAGCTCTAATGCTGGTCATGTGGCTCAGTGGTAAAGAATCTGCCAACAATGCAGGAGACACAGGTTTGATCTCTGGGTTGGGAAGATCCCCTGGAGAAGGAAATGGTAGGAAAGGAATCTCTACCCACTCCAGTATTCTTGCCTGGAAAATCCCACAGACAGAGGAGTCTGGCGGGCTACAGACCATGGGGTTGCAGAAGAGTCAGACATGACTTAGCAACTAAACAACAACAATGCCAGTCAATCAAAAATCAAGGTAAAACATATTATAAAGGGACTAATTAGAAGAATTCCAAATAATAGCATGACTAATGAACATTGAGGACAGGATGTGGAGAACAGTATGAGGTGTTCATCTTTTTTTTTTTTTTTTAACTGAGGAGCGACACATGGGATGAAAGTTGATAAAGCAAGAAAAAGAGACATAGACATATTACACAGAAGTGTGTAGAGGGAACTACTAGAATCACCAAACACAGAAAATGTTTAAAATAGTTTTTTCTAAGTATGAGATTAGAGAGATTAGGTATATGCTTTTTTTTAATAACCTTCAATAATATTTTTTTTTATTTTTTATAACCATGTGAATGTGTGTGTGTGTGTGTGTGTGTGTGTGTTTTAGTACTATTGAAAAATAAAAATAGATCCCCAGGTAATTCTGATGTACCTTACTGGCTCAGAATCATCTGTAAGTCCCTAGAAAGTGGGAGAGGGAGTGTCAGTGACAGAACAGGGAAGAGAAGTCATTGCATGGGTTGATATGGTCTATTAAGGGAGCCCTGCTTAATTTGTTGTCTCTTGGCCTAGAATTAAAGAACACTGGTGCCGTTAAATATTCTACTGAAACATAGCTCTAGAAACATCGTTCCTAAGGATGACAGATGTGACAACAATGGCGAAGCTGTGGCTTCTTGTGCATCATATAACTTCATTTATATAGCTCTTGGAGAATTCTGAAGTTGTTGTCATTTAAAGTTGAAAAATGAAATAATCCATCAGCAGTCACCTTTGGATTTATTAAACATTCCCCAAGCTCTTTTCCTGAGCCAGGCATTCTATTAAATGCTTTATATACATAATCCTATTTAATCCCCCCAAACAGCCCTGAGGGGTGGACATGCACAGTAGGCCCCGGGTACTCGTTTGCATAAATGAGTGAGTATCTGTCCCAGTTTTACATGTGAGGAGCTGTGGTTCAAAGACCTCTGGAACCTACCCCCTCTCCCCACCCAGAGATGCCCCAGAAGCAAGGATTCCAGCTGTGGTCTAGCTATCAAATCTGTCTTCATCTGTGTGGTACACTGCTTTGCCAGCCGAGGAACACAGGAATGTAGCTTTAGGATGGGGTTTCCAGATTGCCCCAGATAAAGAGGGACAAAGAAGCTCAGACAGCGTGGCTGACAGTTAATAGCCTAGAATAGAGGTCTCACTCTGCCAAAGAGGGGTTACAGATTGGGTAGATGTTTCTCAAGCCTCTGATTTATATGAAGTTTTTTAGTACCCACCTACTCCATATCTATACCAGGAGTCAGCAATTTTTTTTTTTTTTGGATAAGTGATCATATTGTGAATTTTTTAGGCTTACAGGTCATGTTGTTTCTGTCATAACTATTGAATGCAGCCTTTAGAGCATGAAAGCAGGCCTAGATAATAGAAAATGAAATAGCATGGTTGTGTCCCCTCCACCCCCAAGTGTGTTCATGAACACTGAAACTTGAATTTCACATGATTTTCATATGTCATGAGCTATCACTTTTCTTTTCATTTTTTTTTTCTAGTAATTTAAATATGTAAAAATCATTCCTGGCTAAACAAAGCCAGGAAATGGTTGAATTTGACCCATGGGCCACAGTTTAGGTTTACTGATGCCTGAAGGAAAGATGTTAGAGATCAGATCAAACCCCCCGGTTGTCCAGAGAGGAGACTATTGGCCTCAAGTTGTAGGCTGGTTAGAGTGTGAGCTGGGGTTAGGATCTATATTCCCTAAGCACTCGTTGTAGGAGGCAGTGCAATGCTGACCAGCTGTTAGAATAGCATGACTGGGGGAGGGGAGGAAGTGCTCAATTAACTAAACCAGTTACAATAGTCATTCCATCTATCATATCTCAATGATAATTTTCAAAGGATTAGCACAAAAAGGCATGTCAAATAATTATGATATCCAAAAAAGATGTTTAACACCATAACTATATTAGATGTACTTTTATATTGCTGTAAAGATTTAGAAAATGCTTTGAGGATGGTGATGAGGCTCTGGGCTATCATTATGACTTTTAATTATCATGTGTGCCTGGAAACAAAACATCTTGAGGAGGTGTGCTTACTGATTATTTAAGCTCTCTGAGGCTTAACTCTCTGGTCTTCAAAATGCAGATATAATAGCACCTACAGCATAGAATTGGTACAAGATTTTTTTTAAAGTGTGTATAAATATTTAGAGCTGTGTCTGGCACAAAGTAAGCATTTAATACATCTTAGCTATTATTATCATCATCATATTTACCATCATCACTATGATGCAGTCCAAAGAGGTTAGGTGTTAACAACTACTTGAAAACCAGGCACTGGGGGTTTGGGATGGACATGTCCACACTGCTATGTTTAAAATGGATAACCAACAAGGAACTACTATATGGCACATGGGACTCTGCTCAATGTTATGTGGCAGTCTGGAGGGGAGGGGAGTTTGGGAGAGAATGGATACACGTGCATGTATGGCTGAATCCCTTGCTCTTCACCCGAAACTGTCACAACATTGTTAATTGGCTATACCCCAATACCAAATACAAAGTAAAAAAAAAAACCCCAAACCAGGCACTGGGTCAGGCAAGACACCTGAGCCCACAGGAGCCAGGTGTACAGGAATGCAGCTTTCAAAAGATAAAAAACTTTATCTTCAAAGCCAGATTTCCTTTCTCTCTGGGGTTCTTTCAAGGGGTCACAGACAAGCTGCTCAGCCCTCATCATCCTGCTTGGGCTGACACCACTCCCATTAGATGGAAGAGGGAACAGCCAGCATTGTTAAGAGAAAGGGGCCAAAGAGAAGGATTTTTAACAAGCCCTGGGAGGTGGGAAAGAAAACTCCCTCCATCTCATCCACCTGAGATCTAGAAAAGAGGTAAGATTAGAACAAATTGAAGAACTTTCACTTTATACTCTGAGTGGCACAAGTTGAACATGGCAAGTTTCCCCAGATTGTCAGGTAAATTCTTAGATGACAGCTCCATAGAGAGGATAGTTATAGGAAAGTATAGTTCAAAAAGTCTCGTTACATTAGAAATGGTTGAAAAAAGTGGGGATGTTCAACCTGAAAATAATGAAAGACTAGGAGGGGAAGTGAAGGATGTATTCCAATCCCAGAGGGCTTTCGGCGGGGGGGATATTTGTTCTTTAAGGTAAGCCAGAACCAACCAATGGATAGAAGTCATGGGAGTGAGACTTCGGCTAAAATAATAATGATGACAACCACAGTGCCTAACACGTATTAGACCTGAACTATGTAGCAGGCACTATGCTGAGAGCTTTATTTGTATGATCTCATATAATCCTTGGAATAATCCTATGAAGCAGGTACTTTTATCATTTCCACATTGCAGATTAGAAAACTGAAGCTTAAACGAATGCAGTAGCTTCTGCCCAATATAACATAGCTAGTGAGGGGCAGAGACCAAAGTCATAGCAAGTG
>NW_011495062.1:1278076-1278879 GCF_000754665.1 Bison bison bison | reverse complement strand
GACAAGACTCTGCGCTTACTTTCTGACCACTGTACATTAAGCCTCCTCATCACTAGTTAGTCTGATTCATTTATCTCCTGTCCTGCCATGAATGAAGCCCTTGGACTGGCTTGCATCTCTATACTGTTATTAGAAAGGAATCAGCAGTTTTCTAGGAGACCTGGGTGTTAGTCTTCAACTCTTTTTTAAAACTGGATTATAGTTGCTTTACAATGTTGTGTCAGTTTCTACTGTACAGCAGAGTGAATCGGTCATACATATACATGTACCCCCTCTTTTGGGGTTTCCTTCCCATTTAGGTCACCACAGAGCACCGAGTAGAATTGCCTGTACTATGCGGTAGGTTCTCATTAGTTACCTGTTTTATACCTAGTGGTGTAGATATGCCAATCCCAATCTCCCAGTCCATTCCTTCCCCCAGCCCCCACCCAGTATCCACACCTTTGTTCTCTACATGTGTCTTTATTTCTGCTTTTCAAGTAAGATCATCTATCCCATTTTTCCAGCTTCCATGTATCAGATCAGATCAGATCAGATCAGTCACTCAGTCGTGTCCGACTCTTTGCAACCCCAGGAATCACAGCACGCCAGGCCTCCCTGTCTAGCACCAACTCCCGGAGTTCACCCAGACTCACGTCCATCAGTCAGTGATGCCATCCAGCCATCTCATCCTCTGTCATCCCCTTCTCCTCCTGCCCCCAATCCCTCCCAGCATCAGAGTCTTTTCCAATGAGTCAACTCTTCGCATGAGGTGGCCAAAGTACTGGAGTTTCAGCTTTAGCATCATTCCTTCCAAAGAAATC
>NW_011495062.1:1277466-1277976 GCF_000754665.1 Bison bison bison | reverse complement strand
TGAATGTTGAGCTTTAAGCCAACTTTTTCACTCTCCTCTTTCACTTTCATCAAGAGGCTGTTTAGTTCCTCTTCACTTTCGGCCATAAGGGTGGTGTCATCTGCATATCTGAGGTTATTGATATTTCTCCCGGCAATCTTGATTCCAGCTTGTGTTTCTTCCAGCCCAGTGTTTCTCATGATGTACTCTGCATATAAGTTAAATAAGCAGGGTGACAATATACAGCCTTGACGAACTCCTTTTCCTATTTGGAACCAGTCTGTTGTTCCATGTCCAGTTCTAACTGTTGCTTCCTGACCTGCATACAAATTTCTCAAGAGGCAGATCAGGTGGTCTGGTATTCCCATCTCTTTCAGAATTTCCCACAGTTGATTGTGATCCACAAGTCAAAGGCTTTGGCATAGTCAATAAAGCAGAAATAGATGTTTTTCTGGAACTCTCTTGCTTTTTTGATGATCCAGCGGATGTTGGCAATTTGGTCTCTGGTTCCCCTGCCTTTTCTAAAACCAG
>NW_011495062.1:1276852-1277289 GCF_000754665.1 Bison bison bison | reverse complement strand
CTCACATCCATACATGACCACTGGAAAAACCATAGCCTTGACTAGATGGACCTTTGTTGGCAAAGTAATGTCTCTGCTTTTGAATATGCTATCTAGGTTGGTCATAACTTTCCTTCCAAGAAGTAAGCGTCTTTTAATTTCATGGCTGCAGTCACCATCTGCAGTGATTTTGGAGCCCAGAAAAATAAAGTCTGACACTGTTTTCCACTGTTTGCCCATCTATTTCCCATGAAGTGATGGGACCGGATGCCATGATCTTCGTTTTCTGAATGTTGAGCTTTAAGCCAACTTTTTCACTCTCCTCTTTCACTTTCATCAAGAGGCTGTTTAGTTCCTCTTCACTTTCTGCCATAAGGGTAGTGTCATCTGCATATCTGAGGTTATTGATATTTCTCCCGGCAATCTTGGTTCCAGCTTGTGTTTCTTCCAGCCCAGCG
>NW_011495062.1:1186431-1276752 GCF_000754665.1 Bison bison bison | reverse complement strand
TCTTTCAGAATTTCCCACAGTTGATTGTGATCCACAAGTCAAAGGCTTTGGCATAGTCAATAAAGCAGAAATAGATGTTTTTCTGGAACTCTCTTGCTTTTTTGATGATCCAGCGGATGTTGGCAATTTGGTCTCTGGTTCCCCTGCCTTTTCTAAAACCAGCTTGAACATCTGGAAGTTCACGGTTCACATATTGCTGAAGCCTGGCTTGGAGAATTTTGAGCATTACTTTACTAGCGTGTGAGATGAGTGCAGTTGTGTGGTAGTTTGAGAATTCTTTGGCATTTCCTTTCTTTGGGATTGGAATGAAAACTGACCTTTTCCAGTCCTGTGGCCACTGCTGAGTTTTCCAAATTTGCTAGCATATTGAGTGCAGCACTTTCACAGCATCATCTTTCAGGATTTGGAATAGCTCAACTGGAATTCCATGACCTCCACTAGCTTTGTTCGTAGTGATGCTTTCTAAGGCCCACTTGACTTCACATTCCAGCTTCCACATATACACATTAATATATGATACTTGTTTTTTTCTGACTTACTTCACTCTGTATGACAGTCTCTAGGTTCATCCATGTCTCTGAAAATTTTAATGTGTGCTGGTTCTTGGGATGTGAACCTCAAAGTTCTTTATTTCTCTCTCTCAGAGTCTCTACCAGTATCCACATCACAGTTCGTGGAGCGGGCTGATGGCTTAATTCACACCAAAGAGTGAAGCAATAAACAATAATTTCTTCACTCATCCTTCTCATGGTTTTCTTGTAAGTTTCCATCCTTCATCTCTCACCCTCTAAACTTACATCTTGTGGACCAAAGAGTTTTGTTATTGACTCTTTTGGGGTAATGTTGATCCAGGCACTAGATTGTTGATCTGCACAGTGAGGCCCTTGGCTAGATCAGTGAGTGATCCTTCCAACTGTTGTCCCAGGCTGTAGGCATTTTAGAGTCTCCCATGTTGAATTAGGGGGAAGGGAGAAGAATGGGGTTCTAGATTCCTGCCCTCCCTCTACCATCAAAGCAGCTTTGCTTTTTTATCTGTTTCACATACCGGGGTTCTCCCCAAGATTCCATTTGAAAATAGAGCTTTAAACTAAAAAGTTTGGAAACTTCTGAGCCAGTTGATTTTTCTCTTAAGGGCTTTTCAGCTTTGATCTACAATTCTGTGATCACACAGGTGTGTGCACATGAATATGGAGATACGTGAGTTCATGGAATATTCCTGAGATGAGGACTTTGTTCTGTCCTCAGATAACCACATCTCTGCATACAGTGTTCAGATTTTCCTATTTTAGCCATTTTAACTGACTGGAACTTGAATGTGTTCTCGCCCTATATAATCCCTCATAGTACAGGCTTATCTGGTTCCCGCCAAGTCAATAAGACATTGCAGCTATGCTTAAAACAGCTAAAACGTCATTTGAATTGAAAAAAAGAAAAAAGCCTCTAGTGTTAACTCTTATCCAAGTACATTTCAAAGAAGAGGGGCTGGCACCTATATGCTTCGATACCTTCAAACGCACAATCAGACATATCCCCCAAACACAAGTCCGCTGTTGGCAAGTTATTTTAAAAGGTGGTTGGGATCTCACAGTCTGGGGGTTTAGGATAAAATGGTGGCACTTTGTGGCAGAAAGTCAGGGGGCCCCTAGACTATGCTGTCAAAGCATGATTAAAGAAGTATAGTATCTGGCCTGGTATTGGTTGGTCTTCCAGAATCTCCCTTAATGTTAACTTTGTTCTGTCTGCAGTCAGGGGTGCCACTTGGTCATGGCCACCTCAGAGCAAGAGCCAAAGATCAGTTGAAAATTCAGCTTAAGGATTATGCCCTTGTGCCTACCTGTTGCTGTTCAGTCTCTAAGTCGTGTCTGACTCTTTGCAACCCCATGGACTGCAGCATGCCAAGTTCCTCTGTCCTCCACTATTTTCTAGAGTTTGTTCAAATTTATTCCCATCAGGTCGGTGATGCTATCTGACCATCTCATCCTCTGCCACCCACTTCTCTTCTTGCCCTCAATCTTTCCCAGCATCAGGGTCTTTTCCAGTAAGTTGGCTCTTCACATTGGGTGACCAAAGTATTGGAGCTTCAACTTCAGCAACAGTCCTTCCAGTGAATATTCAGGGTTGATTTCCTTTAGGATTGACTGGTTTCATCTCATTGTAGTCCAAGGGACTTTCAAGAGTCTTCTCCAACACTACAGTTCAAAAGCATCAATTCTTCAGTGCTCAGCCTTTTTGTAGTCCAGCTCTCATGTCTGTACCTGCCTGCTGGATAAACCATAGCTTGACTATATGGAACTTTGTTGGCAAAGTGATGGCTCTGCAAAAAATATGCCATCTAGGCCCATGAAGGGGCTTATGCCTGGAGTTCCTGACAGACTTGAAACCAACAATGTCTCCCTTTCATATGATGAAAACCTTTCTGTCTAAGAAGGATCAGCCTACTTTTTAAATAAAACACCAGCTTAAGCATTCTCAGGGGCTCCCAAAGAGTAGGCACCCTCTGAATGCTTGGTGAAAAACGAATGAAAATTCCAACATAGCATTAAATTTGAAACTTAGCAGGATGGGGAAAGGAATATTCTAGTTCATTCATTCATTCATTCATCTGTATCTAATATTGCCAAGCACATATGGGACAAAGGGATACAGCAGAGAATAAGATACACTTGATCCTTGTTTTCGTTTAAAGTTTAGTGAGAAAGACTAGTATTACCCATGTAATTATGGAGCAAAATAAGTAGGACAAAACCTGGCCCTGGAACTCAGGGAAGGCTTCCCAGTGGAAACACAGAAGCTGAAAGAATAGGAGGCTTTGGTTGGGTGAAGAGTGCAAGGAAGAACCCTCTAATCAGAAAACACACAGGCTTGGAGATTCCAAGTCAGTGACTGAGGGTGGTGTATCAGAGGAATTGAATGTACACATCAGCTTAGCATCAGGAGAGACAGACCCCTTAAGTGCCAATGGTGGCTCAGAGGTTAAAGCATCTGCCTGGAATGCGAGAGACCTGGGTTTGATCCCTGGGTCGGGAAGATCCCCTGGAGAAGGAAATGGCAACCCACTCCAGTACTCTGCCTGGAGAATCCCATGGAGAGAGGAGCCAGGTATGCTACAGTCCACGGGGTCCCAAAGGGTTGGACAAGACTGAGCGACTTCACTTTCAGTTTTCATTTTCACTTAGGGTAATGTACAGCTCGGAAGGTTCGGTCCTTGCTTCCCTACTTGTCCCTCTTTTTAAAAATTTGTACTTATTTTGTGATTTTTCTCTGGCATTCTTTACAAACTTTACTTATATATTCTAGCTGGAAGACAAAGCCAAGTTGTTTCCAGGACAAACGTGAAGCCACATGCTTCTTAGTGCTTCTTAGTGCTGCTGGTATGAGCCTGGTGCAGTGGAAGATGTGCTCAGTTCATGTTTGATGTTCCTTTGGTGGGCTGTCAGAACCATGTCCTATGAGAAGGCACTGGGGGATGCGAAGATGAGGGGCATCCAGGCCAGAGGAGCAAATGCCAGGAGCAAGCAGGGTAGGTGGTTCCAAATACACGATTCCCTATCAGTGGGTGTTATTCGAGCAGGAACCAGATGGATGTGCTTCTGTTAAGGACATTGTAGAGGAGAGTCTGGCCTTTTATGGGAAGTGGTTTAGCTGCCCTCTGAGTCATTTGCATATTCATAGCCGTACTTATAGTCTACCATTGATCTCTGCTTCTTTTAGCAAGACACAAGGAATTTGCCTTTAAGTTCATGTGATAAATGGATACCAGCATTGTTTATTTCCTGAGAAGTCATTTCACTCACTCATTCATTCATTCGGTGACTTTTTAAAGAACACTGTTACGTGAAGCTCATTTTGCCTGGTGAACTGGAAATTCATCAGTGAGAAAGGCAAATTCCTTCCTCCAGGATCTTACAGACAAACAGGGAGGAAGGTATTATATTATTGTATTTCTATTATTATTTTACCATAATTATTATATTATTATAATAATATAATGTAATTATATAATATATATTTATTTTTTATAATTATAATATTATATTATCGATAATTATTATTATCATTACCACTGTTATTATAGTGGTGGGTGAGATTTAGTCTAGAAGGGGGTTGAGGGACCTCAAAGATGGTACCCTGTTCCCAGATATTGTGTTTTCTTCCCCCCCTCAATGATAATGATGATGGTAATTACAATGATTATGATGGTGGTAATTGTTAACATTTATTGAGTGTTTTTGGGGGCCCAACTATAACTATGAGGACTTATACAGTTGTTATTTCACTTAATTCACATGATAGCCCATGTGGAGGTAGATGATACTACATTCCTTTTTTTCTTTTGCAGATGAGGCAGTGGAAGCTCAGAGAGGGTAGGTTATTTTACTAATACCACACAGCTAATCAATATAAAGCCAGAATTCAAACCCAGGTCTGTCTGACCCAGAGCCACTCTCCCCAACTACTGTACCACCTTCCTAACCAAAGAAACAACACAGAAACTAAACACGAACATGCACTGAGATGACATGGGCAGAAGAAAGCAGACACGCTTGGCCTTATAGAAGGCGTAGATAGATTTCTCTGCACAGGGCAGCAAGGAGATGAAAGAGCACCTTGTTCTTAGGACTCTTACAGCAGAGGGACAGCAGCGTGGAGCTGAATCTTGGATGAGCTGCCACATGGACCAGAACTACTTCTAACTCTAACATTTCACAGGAGGTCATCTGCAACCACGTGGTGGAAATGTCTGACACCCTGGTCCCCAGATACCCCAATAAGACATGGGATGACCTGTCCTCAGTTTGTGTTTCCCTCAGCTTTTGTGCACTAGAAATTGTAGTCGGTATCCATGGGAGGTTGGTTGAGGAACCTCTGAAGACACCAAAATCTGCAGATTCTCAAATCCCTTAAATAAAATGTTGTAATATTTGCATATAACCTGTGCATTTATGTGCATTCTCCTGAATACTTTAAGTTATCTCTAGGTTACTTATAATACCTGATAAAATGTAAATGCTATGTCACTAGCTGGAAATACCATATAAATGCTAGGTAGATAGTTGCCAATATATAGCACATGCAAGTTTTGCATTTTGGGAACTTTTGGATTTTTTTTTCAAATATTTTTGACCTGTGGTGGGTTGAATCCATGGATATAGAACCCATTGATGTGAAAGACCAACTGTATAATTATAATAAAATTCCATCAGTGTCCAGTGGAAAATGAAATGGGGATTTGAGAGCTTGAGTCTGAATTCTGGGTCTATTGCTGCAATTGTAGCAAGATTTAAACTCAAGCCCTCTAGTCAACAGCCTGTCCTCCCACTGCACCTGACCCCCCTCCTCATGCTCAGCAGTCATATGGCACAGTGTAAGAACATGAATTTGGGAGTTCTGTAGTCCTGGAGGGGAAGCCTGGCTCCATGACTTTATCAATTTAGTAACTGGAAAACTTCATAAATTTAGTGACCAGAAAGCTTACCTTCTGAACCTTGGTTTCTTCATTTGATAAATGGGGTTTTCATCAACCTCAAGGACTATTATGAAGATTTAATAGTTAATCACTTACAGTGTTTGGACTGTAGCAATCACTCAGTGAATAGCTGTTGTTATCGTTGTAGTTATTTATTAGGGGTATAAGGCGGTCTAGTTCAGTGGCTCCAGGGGTTTGGCATAAGTTTAGCCTGGTCATCCTATTCTTAGGATCACATCACTTGGTTTTTGTCAGGTTCCTGAGAGCCAAACTCCACTGACCAGTAGTGACTGCCTTCCTTCTCTGCAGCTCAGTCATGTAACATCTTGGAGCCTCAGTTCTCTCTTCTGTAAAATGGGGGTGATAGAGTCTACCTTGCTTATTTCATACGGGTACTGTGGGATGTGATGTATGCCAAAATGTCACATCAGCTATAGCATAGTGTAAAAATGAGAGGAATTGCTGTTATTATTATTGTTATGAATGCCCTGAAAGGTGAAAGTGAAGTCGCTCAGTTGTGTCCAACTCTTTGCGACCTTATGGACTGTAGCCTACCAGGCTCCTCTGTCCATGGAATTTTCAAGGCAAGAGTACTGGAGTGGGTTGCCATTTCCTGCTCCAGGGGATTTTCCTGACCCAGGGATCACACCTGGGTCTCCCACATTGCTGGCAGACACTTTACCATCTGAGCCACCTGGGAAGCTCATGAATGCCCTGCTGCTGCTGCTGCTGCTGCTAAGTTACTTCAGTAATGTCCGACTTTGTGCTACCACAGAAACGGCAGCCCACCAGGCTCCCTGGTCTCTGGGATTCTCCAGGCAAGAACACTGGAGTGGGTTGCCATTTCCTTCTCCAGTGCATGGAAGTGAAAAGTGAAAGTGAAGTCACTTAGTCATGTCCGACTCTTAGCGACTCCATGGACTGCAGCCTACCAGGCTCCTCTGTCCATGGGATTTGCCAGGCAAGAGTACTGGAGTGGGTTATGAATGCCCTAGGCAGCACCAAATGCTGCACATTGAAAGACAACCAATACCTTCAGTATTTCAGTGCTTCTCAAACTGGGATCTGGTGGACCCTTTATAAATTCTCAGGGGTGTGCTAGTTCTCTGCAAAAACATTTTTTTTTTTTTACAACTTCTATTTATCTTTATTTCATTTGTATGTCTATTTCACATTATATTTACTAATCAAAGTATTACACATATATAATTTCAAACAGATAACCAAAATATATTGAGTTTGCTTAAAATATTTTTACTGATGGAAGAAATGATCAGAATCCTTTCAGTCCTGTTTCACTACATTATTGTATCATAATCAGTCTCTCATATGTGTAAATGGAGTTTATTTAACTTTTATTATTATTTTTTTGTTTTTTTTCTTTAAAGTTTTTTTTTATTGTGTTAAAAGTCACATAATATAAAACATACTATTTTAACCATATTTAACTGTGCAATTTAGTGGCACTAAGTACATTCACATTGCTGTGCAACTGTCCATCATCCATCTCCCGAATCTTTTACCTTCCTAAACTGAAACTGTCCCCATTAAACACCAGCTCCCCATTCCTCCTCCCCATCCTATTCCCTCATCTCTGACATCTACCAATGTACTTTCTGATTCTACAAATTTGTCTGTTCTAGGCACCTCATATAAGCAGAATCAAACAATATTTGAAAAAATCTGTACCTACTGTATATTGGATTGCACTTTTTCTCTTTTTTATTTTTTAAAATTTTATTTATTTTAATTGGAGGTTAATTACTTTACAATATTGTATTGGTTTTGCCATACATCAACATGCATCTGCCATGGGTGTACACGTGCTCCCCATCCTGAACCCCCCTCCCACCTCCCTCCCCATACCATCCCTCTGGGTCATCCCAGTGCACCAGCCCCGAGCATCCTGTATCATGCATTGAACCTGGACTGGTGATTCGTTTCACATATGATATTATACATGTTTCAATGCCATTCTCCCAAATCAACCCACCCTCTCCCTCTCCCACAGAGTCCAAAAGACTGTTCTATACATCTGTGTCTCTTTTTGCTGTCTTCTCTGCAAGAATTTTTAAATGTTGTGCTTATTTATTTCAATGAAACTCAAATCATCAATATTAAATATCTGATCATTTGTCTCATGTTGTGAGTACTCTTGTTTGCAGTCCCAGTGGACTGAAAAATTTAATCATTAGCTCAGTGTTTCCCTAACTGTCTGTGCAGATGCATTCTAAGGGTCCACATATCTTTCTTTTGAGAAACACTAGCTTGTTCTAAGATTTGCTGCTGATGCATTATAGAGATAAGAACTAGCTATAACTGGAGAGCCCCAGCTGGTAACTGTCTGCTTTGATCACAGTCTCAGAGTAGTGAGTGAAAGCTGAGTCAGGGCTGGGTTTGGAGGAGGACTGACAGCCAGACAGGAGAGCTTGGTCCTCCAGGGGATTCCAGGACCCAGGAGCTTCTTTAAGTAGTAACGGTACAGTTCACCAATTTCTGTGGCAACCCACTCCAGTATTCTTGCCTGGGAAATCCCATGGACAAAGGAGCCTGGCGGGCTACAGTCCATAGTGTTGCAAAGAGTTGGACATGACTGAGCAACTGAGCATGCACTCAAGTTCACTTTATGGCCATCCCAATACTATGGAAATATAAATATACATCTATCCTATCATATATAAAATAAGAATGCATGTATCAGCATATATATGCATGGGCATATACATGCACATAAGGAGATCCAATCAGTCCATTCTAAAGGAGATCAGCCCTGGGATTTCTTTGGAAGGAATGATGCTAAAGCTGAAACTCCAGTACTTTGGCCACCTCATGTGAAGAGTTGACTCATTGGAAAAGACTCTGATGCTGGGAGGGATTGGGGGCAAGAGGAGGAGGGGACGACAGAGGATGAGATGGCTGGATGGCATCACTGACTCGATTGACGTGAATCTGGGTGAACTCCGGGAGTTGGTGATGGACAGGGAGGCCTGGCGTGCTGTGATTCATGGGGTCGCAAAGAGTCGGACACGACTGAGCAACTGATCTGATCTGATCTGATACATATAGATACAACATGTGAGTGTGTTCAGATGGGCACATTGACTATATGAAGCAAGGATTCCCCACTATGTAGAGCAATTTAACTTTTTCTAGGCATGGTGGCATTCAGCAACATACTGGCCTTCCCCAGTGACTCTATGAGCATATAGAATAGGAACTATTATTCTCAGTGAGGGAACTGAGTGCTGGCGAATTGCCCAAAATCACAAAGAAGCTAGCCGAGGATGGTGTCTGGACAAAAAGCAGGGTTTTTATTTCTTTGTTTTTTTAATGACTCCCTGTTATAAAGCTCTCCTCCCTGACCCAGGGTTCTCCTTCCGTCTGCTCTTCCAGTAGCCCTCCAAACCCAGAAAAGCATCCCTCCAAAGTGACCTGTTACAGGGACGCTGTTGGCTTCTTTGAAGCTCACACAGTCTGACAGGGACGGAAACAACCTTGAAATAAAAAGTAGCTCCCTCCTTTGTTAAACCTTTCAAAAGCTCCCTTAGTTTCTAACTCTATAATTACACCCTAATCACAAGCATGCTGAAGGAGGGGGTCAGTTCCATGCAGCAGTGGGCTAATTATGTGGCAGAATTTCTAAAAATTATCATCTTATAAATTGCATGATTCCTCTGAAGGGGGAAGAAAAACACACACCACATACTCCACTATGTTTCAAACTGAATTAATTAGTAATCTGAAGCCCAATTATCAACTAATCTATTGGAACATGCAAGTCTTTTGTATTTGGATGGTATATGCAATTTGCATCCTATTAGCTGGCAGTTGTAAGAATTTGAGAGCTCATTAGGTCAGGGGAGAGAAAAAAGAATGCAGATCAGAAGGCTGCAGAACCCAAAGGGCTGACTTGGTGATGCTGTGACTAAGGGGTCACTTGGCAACAGATGGAGGCTGGCAATGTAATTACCTGAGGTCTTTGGGTGGCTTTGAGGTCACTGATGTGTAATTTCTATCTTATCCTGGAGAGATGATTATGCATGCCCCCACCCTTGTTCTGTGTATTCTCAAGCAGCAGGGTGCCCACATGATCTACGCTGAGAGATGTCCTGGTATAGTAGAAAAGGCATAGACCTGCTAACCCTGGTGCCAGGCCTGGCTCTATCACTGACTGGTGTGAGCCTGGCCAAGTCACACCCTGTTGCTGGTTTGACCATAAGCAAAGTTTCCCTGTAAGCAAATGAAACTTAGAGCTGACTTCCACAGTCCCTTCTAGGACTAAGGATCTGAGTGAGATTCAAGGGATGTCAAGAGTTTTTTTTTCATCACAAAGTCAACAATTTAATCCTTGCAAATGGCTTTTGAGGATGCAACTCTTGGTTCCCCCAAAAGTGTCTGGACAGTTATCATCCATTTAAAAGGCAAGTATCTCTGAGAAAAGTAACATATTTATTTATTAATAACCAGACCTTAATTAACTTATCTTAATAAGTCCTTATTTCTAGTCCTGACCATGAAATACCAAGACAGCCAGGGCTAGGAAGTTTCCAAGGGGAAAGACAAGATGGTTCAGGTAGGAATATGTCTGAGGCTGGAGATCAGTCAGAAAGAGAGACAGAGCTTAAGAATCAGGCAAGATATTTTGGTCCCACTTTTCAGTCCTACCGCTTTGACCTTTACTACACCTAGATCCTGTGCCTTTGTTCTGTTAGTGATCCTTATTCTAAAGATAAGTAGGAAAATATCAACCTCTTATTCAATTAATATTGAATAACGTAGCTAAAACTGGGTGATATAATTTGTTATGGGCAAAAAGCTAAAAAATCACATCTTAAAGGAAACACAGAAAATCATAAAGAAGGCGAGGATAATAAGCAAACTTTGTAGAAAAAGCTATCATTAAGGAAATCTGACATGCTCAAACTACCACATGGCAAAATTTGTTATTTATTAAAAATTTGCTGGGAGATGCAACCACTTTACAAAATAGTTTTGCCATTCCTCAAAATATCAAACATAGAGTTACCATGTATCCCAGTGATTTCACTCCTAGGTTTGTGCTCAAGAGAAAAACTTGTATACAAATGTTTGTAGAAGCAGAATTCATAATAGTCAAAAAGTGAAAACAACTCAAGTGTCCATCAACTGGTGTGTGGATACACAAAATGGGATGCATCCGTGTAATGGTATGTTACTTGGCAATAAAAAGGAATGAAGAACTGATACGTGGTACCAACATGGATGAATGTTGAAAACATTATGTTAAGTGAAAGAAGCCAGTCAGAAAGGACCAGATATTCTGTGATTCCAATATCTAGAATAGGCAAGTCTATAGAGATAGAAAGTAGATTACTGGAGGAATTTGGGGGAAAATGAGGAGCAACTGCTAATGTGTATGGGGTTTCTTTTGGGGGATGATGGAGATGTTTAAAAATGAGATTGTGGTGATGTTTCATAATTCTGTGAATATACATAAGAGAATTGACTTGTGTGCTTTAAATGGATGAGCTTTACATCATGTGAATTACATCTTAATAACGCTCTTTAAAAATAAGACAAATGCACAGGTATACCTGTGGTGGATTCATTTTGATATTTGGCAAAACTAATACAATATTGTAAAGTTTAAAAATAAAATAAAATTAAAAAAAATAAACTAAAAAAATAAATAAAAAAAATAAAAATAAGACAAATGCAAAGTAGAATTAAATTTGACTTTGGGGGAAAAAAAAAACAAAACACTGAAAGTCTCAAACCTCATAATTTAGAAAGATAGATGAGAAAACATGACCCAGGACTTGCCAAAATAGACTTGCCAAAATGATGGCCACAATGAAAACTCATAATGATACATGTCACTAGGAATAATTTAATGTGTACCAAAAATTATCTTATGAGTCAAGTCTTCCTACCCTGAAAAATAATTGCACCCAATAAAAATAACTGTAGTACATAAAAATGAAAGTAAAAATTTTCTTTAAAAGACAGCTTATCTATGCCACATAAAAAAGAGAATAAAAACTAAATTGTCATAATATTGTTCATGCTATAAAACTGTTTCTGGTTAAAGACTTGTCAGTGCTAGTGTTCTTATCATTTAAACATTTGTATTTATAAACAGTAAACTATCATTGATGTCAAAACAGAGAATCAAAACCAGTGAGGTTAAAGCATCTTGTGTCCATTAAAAGATGTGATTTTGTTGTTATTGCCAAGTGGCAGAGTCGATTAAAGGTGGAATTGTGATGACTAATAAAGGCCTTCCCACCAGTGTGATCTCTTACAAGGAAGCTTAGAGAATCACCTTAAGTGTTATGGGTTTTGCAGGGGCACAGCTGAAGCTCGAAATTTGCCAGTCCCACTCATGCAGTTCCTACCAGCCAGGGACCACAGTAGCAAGCCAGGCCCCAAACATGGCCCCACCAGTTGAGGGCTTGCAGTGTTCTCTACTCACCAGATTTGCAAGGATATAGTGGTAGCCAATGCCATTCTTCTCCAGCTTTACAATCTATAAAACACAATCCGGGGGATACATGCATTAATCATACTGACAATTAAAGCTACACCTGCAATAATAATAGCAATGAACATTGAGTACTGACTGCCCTGTCCTATCCTAAGTATTCAAGCTACAATATCACAACCACCCAATGATGGTGGCATTGCTGATATCCTCGATTTTACAGATAGGGATGGAGGCTTAGAGAAGTTAAATAAGCTCCCTGAGGTTACCCGGATATAAAGTACAGATACAAGATTTGAAATCATTTTTCCCTGATTCCAGGGATGGATTAGTGTTATTACAACCCGGAGGTCCTGGCTAAAATGCTCACTTCTTTTCTTCTTCCATAAAGCCTTCTCCATTCATGGAGATTCTTTCTATACACAGTGAGAATCTTCTGTTGTATTGGATATAACAATATCTGCTGCTTGAGTGGACAGAGAAGTGGATGCATGGTCAAATGGGTAGTTGGATGATTGCACCCCAGTTCTTGAACTTCACATCCTTGCATGGATCACATTTAGATACAGTTCCTTCTTTGTGCCTTCTTCCCTAAACCAGTTGGGTATTCAGACATTTCTGAGCAACTTCCAGTTTGAGTACAAGCCGGAAGCTGGGAGGGAATGTCAGGATCATCTGATCCCCCAATCACTGTACAGATGGGAAGTCATGCCCCAGAGTTGGGGCGTGATATATCAGATCCCACAGCAGTATGTTAACAGTGTCAAGACATTGCATTGTGTGTTGTGCATGCTCAGTCGTGTCCAACTCTTTGCGACCCCATGGACTATAGCCCACCAGGCTCCTCTGTCCATGGATTTCCTAGGCAAGAGTACTGGAGCAGGTTGCCATCCCCACTTCTGCAGGGGATCTTTCCAATCCAAGAATTGAACCTGCATCTCCTGCCTTGGCAGGTGGATTCTTTACCATTGCGCCACCTGGAAATCTCTAGTGTTAGGACAGGGACCTGGCTATTGTGAGCCTTTCCATATAATGCCTGAAATAAGAGCCAGGGTCTCCAAACACCCCTCCATCTTATGTGCACAGGCTGTCTCTAATCATTCTAGGCAGGAAAATATCTGTAGAAAGAACTACCCAGAGATTTGCTTGGGCATCCAGACGCACTACCCATCTGGGAGCAGCTAAGACTGTGGACCTTGATTTAGCCCCAGCTCAGCCAGCAAGGTAACTTGATCTGTTTCTTTTTAATCATCAAAATGAGGTTGGTACAGCCTGCTCAGTACCCCCGCCCCGCCACCAGCCCCACACTGTAACAAGGAGGCATAAAACATAGGAGAAACATTTGGACTTCTTTTCTAACTGAATAAATTTTCAAGGTTATTAACAGCCACATTCAGATATCTACTTAATTGGATGTATGTGCATAGCAGCTCACATTTTTTTATGGAAAGAATAATTAAATGCAAGTGCATACAATGAATGCTCTGAGATAGTGGCTAGCATGTGAAATTCCAGACCATGGAGCTCAAAGACTATTGGGATGATAGTTTTATTAATAATTCTTCATTGCTTTTTCATTTTCTTGTCAAATGGCTTGCTGCGCTTTCAACAATGAGATACCATTATCAGAAACCTATTCAGCTTCAAATTAACACAAAACAGCAAACAAAAGACAGATTGAAACCCACTGCCTTAGGGCAATGGATAAGAATAGTCTCTGGAGGATGAAATTACAGGTTGAAACATAAGAAACAATAAGGAATGATTTTTGACCAATAAAGATTAGTAATTTCATATAGTTGGACCTAAACACCAACCTTCCCACCCATCTACTCACCTACCCACCTCATGACCTCCTTTCCCTTTTACAAATATTAAGTGCTTACTATCTACCAAGCACTGTGCTGAGAATATAGTGGAAAGTGAAAAGGCATGGTGCTTGCTCTGCTGGAGGCCACAGTTTACTGGGAGAAGAGCAATACTAAAGAGATAAAGAGATAAAAGGTTCCTCACTGAGAAAGTTGACACAAAGGTAATGTACACTTGCAGTCCACTGCCTCACTGACCCCATCTCTTCAAAGCTCATTTTCACTGGATTGCCTTAATTCACAGTCTTTGTGTCTGGCATGCCCTTTCCCATTCTCTTTGATTATTCGTAACCTTTATGGCTAAGCTCTAATCCCAACTGCTCTGTAAAGCCTCTATGATTAATTAATTCACTCAACAAATATGTATTGAACATGGACCATATGTCAAGCCCCACGCTATGCACTAGGGACAAGCTATGAACAAGTGAGGCAAGGGCCCCAGGCCCTCATTGAGCTGAGCTGACAATTTAGCAGGGAGCCAGATGGTAGATATATAAACAGATAAATGCACAAGATTTCAACAGATGAAAAGCACTTTGAAGACAATAAGAGTGAATGGATGGGCTGGTCCTAGTCTCCCTCATCCATCTTTGACTCCTTCTGAACTTAATGACTGTATTACATAATTAAATACCATACACTGATAAAGTATTATAATCTAATGAATTTCCTGCCAGTCCAAGAGATGCAGGTTTGATCCCTGGGTTAGAAAGATTCCTTGGAGTAGGAAATGGCAACCTGCTCCAGTGTTCTTGCCTGGAAAATTCCATGGGTAGAATGTCCTGGCGGGCTACAGTACCTGGGGCCCCAGAAAGTCAGACACGACTGACCAACCGAACACATACACACAAACACGCGCATGCGCACACACACACACACATGCACACGCACACTCACACACACACACACACACACACTATAGTTTGATAACTCTGTTCCTTGCTCACAGACCTTCACTGGCTCTCCACTGTTTATAAAATAACCCCCAGACTCTTTAGAATGGTTTCCAAAGATCACTGTCTTCCAGTAAACAACTGACATCCTCCACTTGGCCTCTTAAGCCCTCTGTGAACCTTGGCTCCCACAAGCCCTCTGGGCCTCCCTACCTGCTCTTACCTCCAGCTTAAAGGCTCTTTTCCAGTCAAAGGCTACCTGTAGATATTTAGACCCATCTCACATTTAGGATCTTAGAGCATTCATTGATTCCTTATTCTTCCTATTCATTCAAAAAATATTTATTGAATACCTGCTAGGTGCCAAGCACTGTTCAAGGCACTGTGGATACAGCAGGGAAGAAAACAGAACAAGAATCCTAACACAGCTGATATTCCAGGTGGAGCACTAGAGACTGAGACAGGCAGTTAATTCCCTATGTGGAGTTTGGAATCATTGTCTTCCTCCTTAGATTAGGCAGAACATTTGTGTTAGACTGAAAAGATCCCAGTTCTTGAGTGTGAGATAGTCTAGGATGATGCCAAGATGTCAGACTGCAAATCGGAAGATGGAAATCCTTTGTCACTAACTAGTCTGAACCCAAGACAAATGATTCAACAAATATGACCATTAGTCATCTCATCTGTAAAGTGTAAATGCAAGTGATAAACCACATAACTTATAATATCCTTTCAGCATTTTGTCTTTACTTTTCAGAATAGAAGAGTCCAACAATTAAAAAAGATAATATACTACAATATAAAATATTCAAAAAACAAGTTACTTTCTTCCAAAACACGTTTCTCCTTTGACAGAGGGGATGGCTATAGTCAGCAGATGCTGACAATTGAGTTTTTAAGAGGTCTGGCATGGTAGCTAGACCAAGATGGATTTGACTTCCTACTTTCATTCCATGCTACTTGTGAAATCTCAGGCAAGTGTAATCCCTCGTTTCTCCATTTATAAAATAAGGGCGCTAATGGAAGCAGTTTTATAGAGAGAATGTGAGGATGAAGTGAAATTATACATGGAAAGGGCTTGGCATGGTGTTTGGTATAAAGTAAGTACTCAGAAAATAGTACCAACAGCTTTATCTTTACTGTAGGAGTCTTCAGTCTGCTAAGAATACCTGTTTATCATCCAACACTTTGCCTACCTTTCATCTAATCTTGTTATCAGCTTCGTAGAACAGGGGTCTTCATTCCTATTTTACAGATGAGTACACTTACACCAAAAAAGAAATGACTCAAGAAGCCAGTATCGTACCCACAACAACTTGAATGAATCTCCAGGGAATTATGCCAAGTGAAAAAAGCTAAACCCAAAATGTTACATACTATGTAATTCCATTTATATCACACTCATTTAAAATAAGAAAATCACAGAAATGGACCACAGATTAGTGAGTGCCTAGGGAAAGGGAAAAGGAGAGAGAGAGAGGGAAGCAGGATGACCGCAGAAGATCTTTGTGGTGATGGAAATGTCCTGTACCTGAAATGTATCAATGTAAATTTCCTGGTTGTGGTATTGCACTATAGTTGCTACAG
The DNA here is from genome assembly GCF_000754665.1 of Bison bison bison. Classification (NCBI taxonomy): domain Eukaryota; kingdom Metazoa; phylum Chordata; class Mammalia; order Artiodactyla; family Bovidae; genus Bison; species Bison bison. Next base: position 1,260,474 of record NW_011495062.1, on the reverse strand, counting down.
TTTTGTGAGATGTTATCACTGGGATAACCCGACATGTGGTGCATGGGATCTCTCTGCATTATATCTTGTACATGCATATGAGCTTATATCTCAAAATTTAAAAAGTTGAACTGAAAAAAAAACACAAAGCAAAACCAGTATCAGTTGGCATTATGAATAGCAAAAACATGTAAATCTTTACATTTATGACTTTCAGTGGGGCAGGCTCTATTTTAAGTGCTGTGCTTGTATACACAGATTCTTCTGACCCTCACAAGAGCTCTCTAAAGGTAGCCATTTTTATTATTATTATGCCCATATTAGAGGTCAGGAACCTGAGATGTAGAAATTAAAAACCTGGCCCAGGGTCTCAGAACTAATGAACATTAGAGCTGGGGATGTGAATCTGGCTCCAGGGTCTCGGCATTTAACTATTATTAATACTCTATTCTGCTTTGCTGCTGCTGCTGCTAAGTCGCTTCAGTCGTGTCTGACTCTATGCAACCCCATAGACGGCAGCCTACCAGGTTCCCCCGTCGCTGGGATTCTCCAGGCAAGAACACTGGAGTGGGTTGCCGTTTCCTTCTTCAATGCATGAAAGTGAAAAGTGAAAGTGAAGTCGCTCAGTCGTGTCTGACTCTCAGCGACCCCATGGACTGCAGCCCACCAGGCTCCTCCATCCATAGGATTTTCCAGGCAAGAGTACTTGGTTGGGGTGCCATTGCCTTCTCCGCTATTCTGCTTTACCTAACTAGAATTCCAGTCCTCTGACTCTGGCTCAAAAAACTCCCATCTTAATGGGAACAATTTTTGCTGCTTTTTCTCTCTGAGAGGGAGGCACAGATTCACACTTTGTAAAGTAGAACACAGAGTTAATGCCTCAAAGAACCCCCAGCTTTCAGAATCTCTCCTGTTCAATTGCTGAGGCCTCTGAACAAGTGCTGAGCTGACTCTGAGATTCCCTGCGGGTGCCCCAGGGGTCTTGAGGACTATTAACAAGCGCTGTCTTATTGTCAAGTACCTAAAACTGTCATCTTTAATTGTAGAGTACTGTTCAAAAACAATTGCAGCATCTCCTTCCTTGCTAGCTCATCTGAATACACAGATGTAATTTAAAAAAGACAAGTGATCTATCCAGTGCCACATGCTTTACCTCTGAGAATAGGAGGAACCATGACTTAGAGACATCTGGCTGAAGACTGTTGAGGTTATGGTGTAATTTCTTAGAAGGGACAGTCAATCAATTCATCTTTCAGACACGTGTGTGTGTTTCAGGAAAGAGTAAAGGGAGATGCTCAGAGCCTCCCTGGACTCAAAATGGGTCAGTGGGCCAAATGGACGAGAAACCAAATGCTGGATCCGTGGGTGACAGAATGCAGAGCCAAACCCAGGAATCAGGTCTAAGGATGTGATAAACTTCACAAACTCTAAAGTGCAATGCATTTTTCTTTTTAACAAGAAAAGGAAGCACTTGAGGTAAGTTTTTGGTTAACTGATCTGAGAACTATGGGAAGCCCTAGGTGATGGCTCCTACTCCGTACTATCTCATAACATTTCAGAGTTAAATTGTATCAGTTACAGGATTTGAGAAACAGCCTGTGGTTTCACCTAGTCAAGAACTCTCCTTGTAACTCAGAGGGCCAGAGGTCAGTCTGGTCCCCTGGAACCATCCCCACAGCCACCCTGAGGGCACCTTCGCTGTGCTCACTACCTGGCCCAGGATAGCATTGAGGCGTTCCGATTCACAGTCCACCACCACCAGCCGCTCCTTTTTCTTCTCCAGGTCCTGGAAGAGCATCCGGTAACCCTCCTCCGTGGTTGTCAAAATGTTCACGGCTGTCACCTGCCAGTTCTTCTCAGCAGCTGTGTCCAGGACTTTCTGCAAGACGGACAGACCTGGAGGTGGGGTGAGTAGGACAGAGGTGGCAGTCAGAATCCACAGCAGTTTCCCCCACCTTCCCCACTCCTCCACTAAACTCAGCTCCAGCTTGCTCCAAGGCCAGTTTGAGCTGGGGTGGGCAGGCTCTGTGTTTGTTTTGTGTTTCTGTTTGCAGAACATAGGAGGCAGTAGAGTTAGTGATTAAAAGTGTAATCTGAAGCTCCAGTTCTAATGCTACAATATACTTGGTTAAATGATCTTGAATGGATTAATTCACTTTGTGAAACTTTAGTGTCTTCCGTGGTAAAATGGTGATGTTAATAACGCCCACTTCACGGTGTCATCATGAGGATTGAATGAGAGTGTCTCAAACATGGCAGGGGTTTTATAAATATTGATTACTATTCAGCCTTTAGTAACTGCTTATTAAGTGTGTTGATCTGATATCTAAACAGCACCTGATAGCTGTCAACCACAGTTACTAATACATAGTATATCTCAAATCCTAGCACTTTGCCTCTCATACAGTAGGTATTCGATCACTGTGTACTGAATTAAGCTACTCTCTTCTGATTTACAGCTAAATGATAGAGGAATCCGTGACTTAATACTGTTTTGTTTCATCTTTGGGACATAGGTAGGATATTAGTTTCCTACTGCAGCTGTGACAAATTATTGCAAATTTAGTGGCTTCAAATAAAAACATTTATCATGTTAAACTGCCAGAGGTCAGATGTTTGAAATGAATCTCACTGGGCTAAGTTCAAGTTATTGTCAGGGTTGTGTTATTTTCTGGAGGTTCTAGGAGGGGAAATTTTCATTGCTTTTTCTGCTTCTAGAGGATACCTGCTTTCCTTGGTTTATAGCCTCTTCCATCTTCAGTGACTAGTTGAGTCTCTCATGTTATACTCTGATACTGACCCTTCTGCCTCTCCCATGCTTAAGGACCCTTGTGATTTCACTGAGCTCACCCAAATAATCCAGGATAATCTGTCTGTTTTAAGGTCAATTGATTAACAACGTGAATTCCGTCTGTAACCTTTATGCCTTTTTCATTTAACATAACATATTCAGGGGTTCCAGGAATTAGAGCATGGGTGTCATTGTTGGGGAAGAAAGGGGAGGTCATAAATCTGCCTGCAATAAATCATTATATTACCTGTGCACTGTTAATCTATCTTGTGCACATATATCATTTCTGTCTCCATATAACATTGCTCATCTCTCTGATAGTGACCAATATGGTGCCCAGCATAAAGAATCATCTGTAGATTGATTCTGTTGTTTCTTTTTTGCTTGCTTTATTTATTTTATTTAAGTACAAGGTTGGTGTTCTTAAGCCTCACATTTACTGAAAGCTTATTATGTGTCTGCCATTGCTCCATTAGCTTTCCTGTCTTCAATTCACTTAATTCTGTAAGATAGGTACCATTGTTATCCATGTTTCACAAATGTGGAAATGGAGGTTCAGAGAGACTTGGTCATTGGCTCAAGGTCACACAGCTAGCAAATGGCAGAACTCTGAGCTCAGAGTTGTGAGGTAGGTGGAGCCCCTTTAAGAGTATGGGCGTTTTTTGCTGATAAACTCCAGAGATGATCCTCTAATGAAAGAGATTTTTCTGGCTTTGCTGCTTCTAGGCCTCAAGCCTCATTACGCTGCAAAAGTGAAGTCGCTCAGTCCTGTTGGACTCTTTGCAACCCAATGGACTGTAGCCTACCAGGCTCCTCCCTCCATGGAATTTTCCAGGCAAGAGTACTGGAGTAGGTTGCCATTTCCTTCTCCAGGGGATCTTCCTGACCCAGGGATTGAACCTAGGTCTCCCACATTGCAGGCAGATGCTTCACCATCTGAGCCACCAGGGAAGCCCTATTTATGCTGCAAAGTTGTCCTGAAATAGCCATTCTGCAGTTCATCCTTATAATGCCTGCTTGTCTGAGAAGGAAAATCATCAAAATAAGGAAAGAGAAGGGAAAAATCAAAGCAAATAGAATGCTTCTGGCCACACCTGCCAGCTAATTCTCCTTGAATAATGCCTGCCTAACTCTTCCTGAAAAAACATTTTGCCAGCCACTCTTCTATTGAAAAATCTTCTAAGCCTCTCTAAAGGCAAGCTCCTATAAAGCCTCTCTTTTTAAACAGGGTGGAATTCCTGTGCCTCACTTCCCAGACCTTGTACGATCCACTTATTTCTTCACACCAATAATGGTTAAGTTCTTTTTGGACCATTGAGTATAGCAGGGGATGGTAGGATATATCGTATAATACAACCACCACAGGAGTTAGAGAAAAGAAGAGCGTTTCCATTTACAAGGTCAGGAAATAGAGAAAGTGGTGTTCTCCATTGCAAAAGAAAGGAATAATTTGCATATGTAGATTTGAAAAGGGAAGTGCTCCCCAGAAACTAGAATCCTCTGATTCAAGATATAGAGTAGAAAAACAAATGCTGGACATATTTAGAAAATGGAATGGAAAATTTGAAATTTAGGTAGAGGCAGAATTATTAAGGCCTGGGAGGGCTGATGGTGATGCTGGTGATGATGCTGATAGAGGTTAACATGTATAAAAGACTCTGTGCATTGACTGTGTTGTTGGTACCATACAAGCCCCATCTAGTTATTGTGTCATTCAGTCCTCACAATTTTATGAGATAGAGACTGGCTTTATCTTCATTACAGAGATGAAAAAATGAAGGAATAGAGAATTTTATTCCCATTACAGAAGTGATCAAATTGAGGCAGAGAGAGCTTGCCTAAAGTCAGACAGCTGGAGAAGAAGGAACATAGAATTCAGATCCAGGTCTGACTCCATATGCTCCTCAAAGCCATGCCATGAGCCCTGAGCCCTGAACCAGTCAGCTAAGGTCCTTGGACGTTGAGTCTGCGTTCAGGAACAATGGAAGCTTTGAGAGCTGTAGAGTGACATGGTGCGTTAAAAGGTTATTCTCTCCAAGGATGTGTTTCTGCACAGTGAGTTACAGGTTAGCTACTGAAAAATCAGTCCACAGACATAAAGCATTTCTGGATCATTCCTCCTTGCTTTCAAGAAAGCAGGGAGGCCCCATTCTTCTTCCTGCTGGTAATTTTCTCTCCATCCCTTCAACGTCTCCCTCCCCTAGCCCCTGGCTTACCCCGGTCAGCATCATAAATGTAGACAAATTTTTGCCACTTGTAATGGTCGATGATACTGATGAGGGCATCCTGCAGCTCGGGGCGCAGCTGGAGGACAAACTGGTTGGATGTGTCAACGGGAAAGCTTGGTGTAATGAAGCAGACGTGGAGGGCCCCGCAGAAGGAGGTCAGCATGTTGACAGTCCTCCGTTCATAAAACCCAAAGATGGCATAGACTCCTTTAGAGAACTGGGAACAGACTGGAAAAGGAGAAGAGAGAAATTAATGAATAGAGGAAGATGCTGCAAACATGCTGTCAGTGGCTCTAAAACTATTTCATCCATTAGCCTATCCATCTAACTCATCATCCTTCTATTACCTAGCTAGCCTTCTACTTACTCAGGCAATCTATCCCTCCATCCTTTCAACCTGCCAACCTATCTAACTGCCCGTCTCTTTTACCCATCTGTGTATCCATTCACTCATTCATCTGTCCAACCCACCCATCCATCTGTTGAACCAGTCTTTATTAGGCGCCATTTCCATGCCAAGAGTTGTCATGGTTATTCATTATAAATGTATACAATGCAGTTCTGTATGTTCTTTCGTATTATCTGTACAACAACCTTATTAAGGTAGGAAAAGGATGACTAGGTCAGTTTTTAAAGGGAGAAACCAAGGCTTAGAAAGGTAATGGACATGTCCAAGGTATCACAGATGGACCGGATCTGAGTTAGGCAGGTATCTTGAACCCAATCTAACGATCTTTCTATGACACTGCCCATCACTTCAAGGCAAAGCATAATAAGATGCCGCAGGAAGAAAGTCTGTCAGCTTGCTGCTGACGCACGTTTAAGAAAACAAGTGTTGATTTTCCCAGTCTACCCTCAGCTTTCAGTGTACATTTCTCTGCTAATGTTCATCGCGTGTTTGTACATCCTACCAGCTGATTTTTCAGGCCCCCTGGTGTATCAGCCACAGTAATAGCTTAGCTGTGTGAATATCCCCACAGGAATCATTTTGTAAGATGCCAGTTAAGTTACCAACACTGGTTGGTATTCAGTTAGACTGTTGGTTAAACTATAACGGTAAAAAAGACGAAAATTATGGGACCAAGTTCAGGTCATTCACCAATGAAACTTCATTTTAATATGTGATACAGGGTTCCTAGACTTTGCCCCAGTCAAGTGCCCAACTGTAATGCTAACCCCAGTGCCCCCAGATTACTGTCCTAATATGGATGGTGAGGCAGACAAGTTATTCTCATCACAGTGACAGTATTTTAGGGTGCTTTGCCGTATATGTTAGGCTGTTCATTTCTCATCACAACCCTGTGACTTTGGTATTATCAGTTTTATTTTAAGATGAAGAAGCTGATGTTCTTAGATGCTCTGCTCTCTTGGCCATATCACCTGCTTTCATGACCCCACATTGCCTTTGTATACGGGCTCTCAAACTATGCTCCGTGAGCATCACCCAAATGTGTTCCATGAAACATTAGTACCACAAAGTGCTCCTTAAAAAAGAAAGACTTCTTTGTGCAAACACATTTTGGAAATGATGTAAACCCTGTCCTCCTTTTGCAGTTTCATACTACATAGTAGCCACATAAAAGATTGAGAGGAATCCTGTTCCAAAAAATCCAGATTATTGTCAAATTCAAACACTCCCAGGGCCCTTTGTTGGTGAAAACATTTTAACACGTAATTGATGCACTGTGTCAGGCTGAACTGAAGAATGCTATTAGCTGCTAGGACACAGCTGCCTACCAAGTCTCAGATCAGTTACTTCCTAGATCTTCCCTTCATGCCCCTGCAAGATCTTCTCTTAAAGACTGTAATGGAGCCATACAAGTCATCTGTTTAACTTCCAGTGTAACCCAGCATATTGTCTAAGGAAACCCGGCAGGTGCCCTTTGTGTGTTTGTCTATGTTTTTTAATTTAATTTTTATTTTGTATTGGACTGTAGTTGATTTTCAATGTTGTGTTAGTTTCAGGTGTACAGCAAAGTGACTGATTTTTTTTTAGATTCTCCGCCTGCAGTGCTCTTCCCTTACCTCTTTGCAGTGCTCACTGCTTTTCAGCAGTTATGTCTCAGCTCACATCTCTCCTGCCTGGACTGGCCTTCCTTCATCACCTCCTCTAGATGGTTATTCCATCCTCCCCTCAACCCTCTATAAATCTCTATCACATCTCCCATCGTATCTTTCATACTTCAATGATTATTATTTGAAATAGTTATCTTTTTCTTTTTTTGCTTGTATGTATCTGTGACTGCTCAGGTCAACATTAATTCCCGAAAAACAGGGGTCTCATTTATGCCCCAAAGCCAGCATAATCCCCAGCACATGGTAGGTGAGTGCTGATGAGAGGGTCACATGCCTGCAGTAAGGGATGGGAGGAGTTGGTGGGTCACCCTGGACCTCTTCCTCCTCCTCTGTTCTGGGTTGATGTCTCCTGTATTAGCTATTTATCCTTTACTGCTCACACTATTTTCTCTTTCGCACTAATGAGGCCACTCCGTCTGTTTGCAGCTGACAATAGGCCCTGTCTTTAAATGTCTGTTGTGATTGTCAGAATCACGACTTCCATAAATATGGATCTCTCCAACAGGAAGCATACATTGTATATTATTCTCCTCGTGTTAAATATAGATTTGTCAAAAGCACAATCCATCTTACTGGGTGAAGTGTATATGAGGAGCACATAAAGCCCATTAAAATATTATAATATGCTCTCTGCAGTATTTTTAGGATCTCTTCTTTCCTTGCTGAAATGAAATATTATCCAGTGGGATATAAATCTCATGTTCCAGTCCATTCCCTGGCGTTACCTACGTGGTTTTGCACCTTTCCTTGGGCCTCTAGGGACCTTGTGGCCACTGTTTCTTGCTGGAACTTTAGAAGTGGAAGAGGAAAGGATGAGATGGGAGGGAAGAAATGGGCGCAGGTAAGCATGATAGAATCTTTATACTCACAGAGGCCAGGCTATTTTCCCTTCTCAAATTATCTTCCTAGTTTTACCTTTTACAAGTCTATTTTTTCCCCTTGAACTGAATATATTATCCTCTGAGGCTAAGAGGGTACATTTGCCCACTTCTCCCTAAAATGACATGGCTTGGAGGTAGCCTTCTGGATATACCGAAGTGGACCCTGGCCCCAGACTTGTTCAGCATCTGATCTTCAATCTGGCTCCTTATTTCAACTAAGCCTGAGCAGCAACAGAGGATGGGACAGCGAGAGACTGAGGCTAAGACTCTGCAGGCCCAGGGCCTGTGGGACACTGCATAATTGGTTAAATGTTCAGAAATATAATTGGTTGTAGTGCATTTCCCTAAATCTGTCACACTAAATATTCAATTAAAAAAGATAACTTGGTCTTGTAGAAAAAGTACTAAACTAGATGCCAGAAACCTAGAGGATTCTCTTTGGGGTTTTTATCACAAGACAGGGCTATGTGACCTTGGACCAATCCCGGGCTCTCTCTGGGTCTCAGTCTCCCATCTGTAAATTGGTGGCTTCAGACTTCATAATAAATGTTCCTTCAGGCTCCTACAGTCTACGTTCTAGTCAAATTAGTTGAAAAATATTAACCGATTGAGCATACTTTGTTTATTTGCTAGTTAAACTTTTCGCAAACTCCAGTGCAGTTTTTCAAACCTAGAAATCAGATAAAGGTTCTGAGTTCTTAAATCTCATTGTAATAGAATCCTGGCACTAAATCCAGATGCTTCAGAGTCTTGAGTTGTATTTAAGTTTTTAATGTGATCCGTGAGTTAGTTACCTAGGAGAAAGAAATAGCAAACCATTCCAGTATTCTTGCCTGGAGAATACCATAGACAGAGGAGCCTGGTGGGCTACAGTCCATGGGGTCGCAAAGAATCAGGCATGACTGAGCGACTAACATTTTTCACTTTCAGAGACTAGATGAGTGAAGGCCAGTCAGAAAGCAGGCTAGAGGTGGACCCTGTATCATTAGATACAGTGAGCCCGAGGAGAAATGGAAACTTTGGAAAGCAGCCTGGGGACCCTGCGGTGTACTAGTCAGTCAGATTCTCAGGCTGATGGAGAATCTGAGTAGGCAGGACTATGTATGTATTCTCCATTTAAGACAGCAATGGTGAATATACTGCCTCTGATAGTAATAATTAAGAGCTGATGTTTGAGCACTTATGAAGTACCAGACTCATGCAAAGACATTCGCTGGCAATGATTTCTTTCATCCTGTGAGTTAGGTTACAAATTGGGAAGGGCAAGTCCAAGATCAGGGTAAGACAAAACTGAGATCTGAACTCTACCAGTCAGACCACAAGGCTTGAACTCTTGACTTCTGTGATATGACACCCCTTCCCTCCCTCCTATAAGACTGGAAGGAGACAGTCATGGCAAAGAGGACAGCTTCAGTTTCTAGAAAATCCTCTCCTATAGCACTTTGCCTTCCCCTGATGCCAGATCAAGAGGCATTAGTGCATTAGGATCTATTGATATGAAAACAAAATGAAACCGGGTGGTGCTCAATTCATCCCCCTCTGGTCCCTGGGGATCATGCAGAGCACACACACACACATCTGTTCTTCTATTGGTCCATCGGCCCATCCACCCACTTCTCAACATTTCACATCTACCACTCGTGAGACTCCATGTTAGGCAGTGGACTTGCAGTGGTGAAATCAGCAAGGTCCAACCTCAAGGACCGTTGCCTGGAAAATGGGAAAGACCAGGACTGAACTAGTAAGTACACTTCATGTAAGTGCTGTGGAGGGGATGAGGTCAGGGTTCAGGCAGGGGCACCCAACCTCAGCCTTTGGGAACCTCAGAGAAAGCTTCCAAGAAGAAGTGCCAGCTTTGACCCTGAAAGATAATCGGAGATCAGCCATAAGAAGGGGTGTGTGTGGGGGGCAAGAGTAGAGTGCAGGTGGAAGGAAGAACAGCAGCAAAGACCTGGCAGAGAGAAAAGCCATCGCACATTCAGGGAACCCCCGCCAGAGTGTCAGATTCCCAGGTCCCTGCCTCCAAGAGATTCTGCAGCAGAATGCGGCCAACAATCAGAACTAGTAAAAACAAGGCCAGGAATTCCCTCTTGGGGAGGTAGGAGGGCAAGCCCTGGCAAGGGCAGGAAAACCCCCGCTCTGCAAAGCGCAGGCTGTCCAATTCCATCCTCACTCGGCTCAAACCTCTTTGATAATCATTTCTGGTTAAGGCACCATCCACTTAGTATCAATAAATCTCCCAGCCCTGGGCACTCTTCCTGACAGCTCTCTCCCAGGGAGGGATCTCCTGGTATTAGCAACTCCTTTTTTATTGTCACTTCATTTAAGGCCTCTCACACCGACATTTCTCCTTGGCTCCTGGCTGCGGTCCCTGAAAATGTGGCAGCCTCATTGTAAATGGTGGTTAATGAGGTGACAGGGTGGCTCCATTCAGGGGGAGGGAGATGGAAAGTGTGTGTGTGTGTGTGTGTGTGTGTGTGTGTGTGTGTGTGTGTGTGTGGAGGGACTTTTAGACACTCATCGTGCTCCTTGAATAAGCGTATCCTTATGGGTAGAAATGACATTCTTGATCTGACTCTAACCTTGTGACATCGAAGGTGCTTTATTTCTGTCTTTCAGACAATGAGAGTGCCCCTCCATCCCCTTACACTCGCTTACATTCAAGATCTGATGATCCTATGTCTTGAATTACCATAATAGATATAAATTGTCCTCATCTCCTTTAAACAGCAATTATTTAGGATTCTGAGACATGTCTAGGGCTTCTCTGACATTTACTGGATAAAGCCTCATTGTTCATTTGTTGAGTCAACAAATATTTATTGAGCACCAGGAAACTGGGAAGCAGTGATGATGCAAGAGAGGTGTGTCTTCTGCCTTCTCAGAGCTTAGACAGGAGATCAGTGTTCAGTAAGTTTTAAATTAAGGGAAAGAAAGGATATTTTGAGAAAGTAATAAGTATTAAACATAGAACAAATGATTGTTAACTATCATGATAGCCAGTGTTTACTGAGTACTTACTTCAGGGGGTCATGGTGCTAAGTGCCTGTGCCAATATCCAGGATGAGGGACCAGTTTATCCAAAGGCAATGAGGTGAGAGAGAGGAAGGGGCCTTAGAGAAAGTCCAGAAAAGCCAGTACAACTGAGACGGGTGTGCCAGAGTTGGAGGTGGTGGTGGGGACCAGACTGCCAAGGGCCTTGCCAGGACTAGCCGTGTTAAGCCCCTGAGTCATGTGTCCGTGTTGCATATACTTTGACTTTGGGTTCCTCTCAGCTTCCTAGAGCCTCTCTTCACCTTGGCCCTGGGGCCCAGTTGGGACCGGGCAACAGAGGGAGATGCAGAAGAGGAGGCCTCCTCCCCTGCTCAGACTTGCGTATTTATTATGAAACATGAGTATTAATTACCAGGCACTGAAAGTCAGTGAGATGTGACATGGTATATGAGGCTAAGAATTGGTTACAGGCTGGGCTCACTGGTCCTGGAATTAGATTCACCTTGTGGGCTGACATATGAAACCAGGGGCAGGGGAAGGACAAATAGACGGAGAGATCGTAGGTTCTGTGGGAACGCTCTTCAGGTGCCTGACCTGGTTCTGGAAAAGTAAACACAGAAAAACAAATCAGGGACTATGAACAAGCCCCTTTCCCTCTGTGAGCTGCATTTTCCCCATCTGGACAATGGAGTGTCTACTAAATCAGTGTTGTGTGCCTGTGTGTGTGTGTGTGTGGAGTACCTCTAATAAAACATTTGTGCTCCCTGAAGATGTGTAGTTCTACAGACAGGGGTTTTCTCTTCCTTCTTTCCATCTTTCTTCTATGTAACTACTCGTCCACCCTTCCAACAAATGTTTACTGTGCTCATGGTGTATGTCAGACAGTGGGGTGCCAGGGGAATACAACACTGAGAACCTTCCATCATGGAGCTTAGGATCTACAGAGGGGAGAGAGTTGATGTACATGTCAGTAAGATCGTTAGGATCTGATAAGTGTTAGGAAGGCAATAATATGAGGTGATGGGAGTGTGTCTGATGGGGCTACTTACATAAAGGGTGAAGGAGACCCTGTCTGTGGCAGTAACCTTTGAGCTGAGAAAATGAATCATATGGAGGAGCTGGCCAGGCAGAGGGCCAGGGAAACAGTTTCAGGTGGAAGGAACAGGAAATGCAAAGGCTCATAATAAGGTTCAGGAAAATATTGGTGAAATTGAGAAAGAAAAAGAAGGCCAAGGTAGATGCAGTGCAGGCCAAAGGAGAAAGCAGTAGAAATGGAGGTGAAGGAGACCATATGTAACTTTCTGAGCAAACTTAATGCTCCCCTAAGGTGCACAGCACTTCATGTGTGGCTCGGGTACCTGTTCAGCTCTAGAACATCACCTTGTTCAGAGATAGTCTAGGTCTGATTTTAACTGAGCCCTCAGCTCTAACATCCTATAGATAAAGGCAATGGAGAAGAGATACCGTGGCGGGGAAGCTGGTTCTGATCCAGTGCAAAATGGGAAAAGGAAATCTGACTTAAGTGTAATGGGGGTACAGGCATGGACCAGTGAGTTCATGGGGTTTGAGTATAGACACTCTCCTCTGGGATGTTTCTAGGCTTGCTTTAGGTTCTGGGCCTTTGCTCATGTTCTTGTTCCAAACTGTACAGACTTCCTGACTTCTACCGTTTCCCTCTACAAATTCTTTCCAATCTTTAAAGGTCCAGCTTAAATGCCACCTCTTCCATGAAGCTCTCACGCTTCCCTTTTCCTAACTGTAGTCTATAAAAATAGTAGTCCATCCCTCTCTTAAATGTCCACAGAAACGCATGCCTCTTATCAATTTTTATGCAGCCCTCATGCTTTATTAGTTTGAGTTCTTTGATTGCAAGGACAGAAATGAATGCATCCTAACTGAAGACAAAAGAAGAAAGGAGAGGGAACCGCCAGCTCAAAGACTGAACTTCAGACAATGGAAATTGCAGGAGATTGGGGAATCTGGGTGTGAGAATTTCATAGATGGTGTCTTCAGAATATCACCGTTGATTCAGCCATTTGTAATCACTGCTCCACACAGCTCCAGATGGGCCTTTTTCAGAGTAGAAGTCATCCCTTGGTCAAGGGAAGGCAGAGAAACTAGTTAATTATCTTCCTAAGATAAGGTAACCATACTAGGACTTCCCTGGTGGCTCAGATGGTAAAGCATCTTGCTTACAATGCAGGAGACCTGGGTTCGATCCCTGGGTCAGAAATATCCTCTGGAGAAGGAAATGGCACCCCACTCCAGTCCTCTTGCCTGGAAAATCCCATGGACAGAGGAGCATGGTGGGCTACAGTCCATGGGGTCGCAAAGAGTCGGACACGACTGAGTGACTTCACTCACTTCTCTTACTAAGAAGGTATCAGCCAAAGGACAATGAATGTGTTGTGGACAGAGAGAAGATGGATGTCAGGCATATCAAACCAACTGATGTCTACTACATTTCTATTTGCTAGTATTTTATAATACAAGCCAAAGCCTAAGACCATATTAGGAGCTCCGTAAGTGTCACAATCATCTAAACACCACGTCTGTCTGTTTCAGTCACTGTTGCCTCTTTCCTATGGGCTAGATGCTGTGCAACAGAGTGGTGACTAAGATAGATGATGCCTCTGCTTTCATAAAGCTCATTTTATTCTTTACAGTCCTTAGAGGGCATCACACAATGACTACACAGTATTTCTGGTAAATGACAGAATGAAGACTGATTGAATGAATGAGTGCATATCATTCACTTATACTACTTGATACTGTTTTTGACAATTGACCTAATCTTGCTTCCATGGCATTTCTTACATTGGGTAGACTTATTATTTTTCTTTGCATTATCAAATGACTTTTTGTGTATGTATATCTTTCACTCACAATTGAGGTGTAAACTCTCTTAAAGGTAGAAGCCTTTCAAACTCTATGATTTTTCTTGGCATGTTCAATGTTATGTATACAGCTGGATAGGGAATAACCATACATGCTTGGTTATATTGCTTTGTTTCACAGTCTTCTAAATTAAGATGACCATCTGCTGCTGCTGCTAAGTCACTTCAGTCATGTCCGACTCTGTGCGACCCCAGAGATGAGAGCCCACCAGGCTCCCCCGTCCCCGGGATTCTCCAGGCAAGAACACTGGAGTGGGTTGCCATTTCCTTCTCCAATGCATGAAAGTGAAAAGTGAAAGGGAAGTCACTCAGTCGTGTCCGACTCTCCGCAACCCCATGGACTGCAGCCTACCAGGCTCCTCCATCCATGGGATTTTCCAGGCAAAAGTACTGGAGTGGGGTGCCATTGCCTTCTCCAAAGATGACCGTCTAGCAACCATGAACTTGGGGAATATCCATTATGCCCCACCCTTGGTCCAAATTCCCCTTGCTTCAGCCCACTGACCTCTGTCACTCCCTGTTATCTTAGGCCAATAGAGAATTAGAGATGTTCTTCTAGGCTGGTGTCCAAAACCCAGCCACCCTTAATATATTCCACCTGCAACAGTCAGTCTCCTTAGCCAGTGCTTCCTAGGCAAGATGTACATCCCATGACATGACTCAACCCTTAGGTTTTCTAAAGGATTCAAAACAAGGGCATTTTCACCCTTATGTAGCAAACCAGGTAACCATTATAGGCAGAAGATCTTTTGGAGATAGTTCATGTAATCACACACACACACACACACACACCCACACGTGCTGTTCTCTTTGCCTCTCACTTAACCCAAGAACCACTGTAGGATAATGGATTGTTGTTGCTGAAAGGTACTTGGTCTTGAGGGTCTTTTAACCTAGAGAAAAGTCTCCTAAAAGATGTCTGTCTGCCTGACTCTACTTTGAAGTCTGTAGAATTTAAATGTGCTTGGAATATGCAAAACCTGATGTCAAGGTCACCACCAGCCACAGCTAGAACCTCCTGAAGATGGTGGTGTACTGGAGACTTCTCCCTACCTATCTGTTCTGGGTGGCTGTCCCTACTTGGGGAAAAATACTGTTCTTCATCTTATTTATTATTATAGTTCTGTCCCTTGTTGAGTGTTGACTATGCACCCAATCCTGGTCTAAGCACTATCATTTACTTCCCACAACAACCTTATAATTTTTTTTTTGTCCTATTTCATGCATGAAGAAGCTGAAGCTCAAGAAGGTTAATTAATCTCTCACAAGTCATTCGTGTGATAAGTGACAGTTGAGATATGAATCCAGGTCGGTTCCTCTCCCCTGTGCCTTGAACCATATTAACTCTGGTCCCCAGAAAGTCTGTCATCACAAACCAGAGCTCTCATTTCCCTGATAATAGTACCAGGCAACACTGAATGCTTACTGTACGCTGGGGACTCTGCTACCTGCTTTGTATGAATTACTCATTTACTGCCATTTCACTAGTGTAGAGGGATTCAGTTCTTATTGCCATTTTGTGGAGATAAAAAAACTGGGGCTAATTTACTTGCCCAAGGTCACATAGCCACCAAGTAGAAGATTCAGCCTCTAGACACAGGAATTCTAGCTTCAGAGCCATTGCTCTGCTCCTCTGTGCCGGGTGACAGCAATGGAACAAAGAGTATCTTAGGCTTGGTGGGCCCTACAGTCTCTGCTGCAACTGTTCTGTGATGCTTTGGTAGCATGAAAGCAGCCAAGGACAATAGGTATATAAAATGAGTGTGAAACTTTATTTACCATGTAAACCTTTATTTACAAAAGCAGACATCGTGCTAGATTTGGTCTGTGGCCAGCTCCAACTCTGTGGGCTTCTGCTACAGGACAGCAAGAAGGCTGAAATGTTGACATTTTGAGAGAGGTAGTAATAGTTCACAGTACATTATATGAGCTTTGAATCTTTCACATCCACTTCCTCTTGAGACTACCCAGTGGGGCAGGTAGGGCAGGATTGATGACCCTCGAGCCCACACACAGATGAGGAACCAGGGACACAGGTGTGAACCCATATCTTCCTTTCCACATCTTGTGGTTCTTTTGCAGTGGTCTGGCAAGGGAGACCTGGGCCTCGAGAGGCCAGAGGCTTTCAGAGGCTTCCATAAAAGGGAATGCACATCACTGTGGCTGCACCCCTCGAGGCCAAGGCTTAGGCACACAGAGGGGATTAGGCAGGAGCACTTGGTCCGGGGCTCGGGGAGGGGCTGCACAAGGTTGGAACTTGGATTTGAGGATGAGGTCAGGGCTCATTCTTGGGTCAAGTTCTGGGGCCAAGGTCAAGGCTGCAGACCAGTACTAGGGCATGTGCTCATTCAGCCTCATTTGTGGGTAGGAGGTAGGGTTAACTCAAAAGTCTAGGTAGAGATTACATCTATCTAGCTCTTTTATTTATTTATTTTTTTACATCTATCTAGCTCTGCTGCTATGCAGCCTTGGGGAACTAGCACAGAAACCCACTAGAGCAGAAGGAATGAGAGTAAGACACTAGCCAAAGAGAAGGGGTTACGGGAGAGATCAGCCTCATAGCATCCTCTGCCTCTGGCCCAGTCAGCACCCTGTGCCACCTCCCCCCGCATCACAAAGCATCTTCTGCTGGTTCATGAATGAACAGTCCCTGCAAGGAACACCAGGTAAATCATTCCAGAAATGAAGCCAGACTCACTCTCTGACGATCTTGATTCTATTCCCTGGTTGAGTGGGAAAAATATTTTCTCGTTTGCTATTCTTCTTCTATGAAAATCATGCATATAAATAGGCTTTCCTAAGCCAAGTGGCAAGCCTACAATGCACTGCACACCATAAACTTGACTGGCATCTGTCTATCAAGGCAAACCTTCATGAAAATCTGCAGATGACTGCCTGAGGGTGCCCTGTATCAGTGAAATTCATTTTTCTAGCAAGGGTATATCTACGGAGGAGGGGAAGGACAAAAATGAAGGAGGAATAAGGCTACAGAAACAAGAGGTTACAGCTCTCAAAACTATATGACACCACCAGGAACCAGGTTCTACCTTGCCTGATACCTGAATTCACTTCTGACTCTGCCCCTGGCTGAATTCTTGAGCTGAACCCTAAGCAAAGAGAAAAGTGGATACAGAAGAACAGCTCAACATTTTTTTTTCTTTTTCTTTCCTGCTCATCTAATCCAGGTCTCAGAAAAGCATACTGAGAATAGTGAATTTTAATCAACCAGTAGAGTCCAACAAAGATGTGAAGGTCAATCAAGAATTTACCAATAAGAGCACTTTGAATTTTAAGCTCCCTGCCTACCTCTCCTTGGGCTTCCCAGGTGACTCAGTGGTAAAGAATCTGCCTGCAATGCAGGAGATGCAGGCTCTATCCCTGAATAGAGAAGTTCCCCAAGAGAAGGAAGTGGCAACCCACTCCTGTGTTCTTGCCTGGGAAAGCCCATGGACAGAGGAGCCTGACGAGCTACAGTCCATGGGGTTGCAGAGAGTCAGACACAACTTAGCGGCTGAACAACAACCATCTCTCCCACCACATCTCCTACCCAGGCCATGCCCCTTTTGTCTATCCACACACTGGTCTTTCTTTCACCTTTCAGGACAGTCCAAACTTTTTTTGTCCTGGGGCTTTTGCACATGCAGTTCTCCCCTAGAAAGTTACTCCAAACCCTCTTCAAGTGGCTGAGTCTGTAGTGCTTAGGTCTCCGCTTTAGTGTTCTTTCTTCAGAGAGGCTTTCTCTGTGCTTTTGCCCTTTTATTCTCTATACCAGTGCTGTGTTTATTTCCATCATAGCTTATCTCTGTCTTTAATTATCCTCTTTAACGTTTTGTTTATTGGCGTCATTTCATTTCTCCCAACACAGCAGAGATCATGATTATTTCATCTCCTGCTTTAGTCCTGGCATCTAGCAAGGTACGGGGATTCACCAAGACATTTGCTGAATGGAGTGGATGAGTGAATGACCAAACAAACTGCCCATTCCCTATATTACCTTTAGCAAGTTATTCCCCGTCTCTGGAGTTCATGTCCTCATTTGTTTAAAAAAAAAAAAAGTGAGATTCATTTAGCTATAACACTCTTTCCACCTCTAAAACTACACATTTTCTTATTTGTCATTTTCCAGATGGGACTGTTGAGGCATGAAAGCATGCTGTGCCCAGGGATGAGAACTCAGGTCTCCTAGACAATTTCCAACTGACACTCTTTAGCAAAAGCCCAGCCTCCTCCTCTGCAGACATGCCTCCCCTCCAAAAGCAACTCCCTGGTATTTAGTTCCCTTTGTTCCAAAATTTGAGTCAGTTTTCAAGGTTTCTCAAAACATGAAATAGTTTTGATGTTTCATCCATGAAATAGGATGAAATAGCTCCTGCTAAGAAACAGTCCAGACTCCTTGATTTCTAAAAGAAATTCAGAGAATAATAGCAGTTCTTACTGACTAGGGGTGCTCTCTTTGTATGCCTCCCCTGAATTAAGATCCAGGAGTGTGTGTGGGAGGGGAAAGGCTGAGATTCAAACTCATTCTGGGGAAAATAGTAAGTGAGGAAGGAGAGAGTAAAAGGCGCAGATACAATGCAGAACTGCTGAGAGCATTTGGAGAAAACATACTCCGGAAGCTACTGTACTAGTATTTTTTTTTGCTTGGGCATAATGTACCCACAGGGCCCCATGTAGGAGAGTCTCAGTGATCCTGATCCACCCCCAGCCTCGTTTTTAACAGCCCACTGAATGCTGGAGACCACAGCCACACGGCTAGGTCTTCATACCTCTGTAAATATTCCTTACAAACACCCCTCAGCACCTAAAAAACTCCTATACTTCCTTCAAGACCCCAGGTAGATGCTGACTCCAGTAGGAAGTCTTCCAACCCATCCAGAAAAAATGAGTTCCTTCTCTGAGCTTCTACTGTGCTTTCTTTCTTAGTGCTTATCTTGATATTCTATAATTTCATGTCTGTTTCTTCATCAGACTGTGAACTTCTACAGAGTGCGGCTGGGTCTAATTTGTTTTTAAAGTCTCAGGGCCTAGCCCTGGTCTTGATAGAGTAGATGCTCAGTAACTGTTGAATATATTTGGGTTTTCTCACCTGTGAAGTGAAGGCAATAAAACCTGCCTTACCAGTTGTTAAGCTTATCCAAGTCCTTACATTCACTATAAAGGGTAATATACACATTGATGTAGTACATCATCTTATTCAAATTACATAACTTAAATATAATATAGACTGGAGAGGATATTATTATTCTCTTTATCCAGATGAGCTTCCAAGAGTTCAGAGTCTTGCTTTAAGTAGCACAGTCAATAAATAGCAAACTAGGAGAATAAAACCGATTTACTTGACTTCTGGGTTCCCCCCTCTCCCTAGATTGAATCATAAATACCTTTCAAAAATTAGCTGTAAGTTTGGTCATGCTGATTGATTGACAGGAGAAAACATGGACAAACGTCCTTCTAAAGATGTCACGAACGTATCTACTATACCCCCAGCCCCCAGCAGCCTAGTGCTCTGTCGCTGTTCACCATGCAGAGTCAGTTCTTGTACCTGTGGGTTCCACATCCACAGACCAACCAACCGTGGATTGAAAATACTCGCAAAAAAGAATTGGGAAAGCTCCACAAAGCCAAATTTGAATCTTCTGTGTGCCGACAACTGTTTCACAGAGTTTACTTGCATCAGGTGTTGTAAGTAATCTATAGATGCTTTAAAGTGTATGGGAGGATGCGCAGAGGTTGTATGCAGATACTGTGCCATTTTTACATAAGGACTTGAGCATCCATGGATTCTGGTATCTGAGGAGGGTCTTGGAACCAATCCTCCACAGATACTGAGGGACAGCCATATTTACTGCTTTCTTTATCATTTTCCTGCATTGCTGCCTCCATCTTGCTCTCTCCCTTTTCTCACCCTCCTCCATTCTTCACATAGCAGCCAGAATGTTCTTTTGAAAATGGAAATGGGGTCCTGACATAGTCCCCTTGAGCTTTGAAAGGGTCCTCAGCATGTGTTCGGTAATTTTTTAATATTTATTTATTTGACTGCGCAGGGTCTTGGTTGTGGCCTGTGGGATCTGGTTCCCAGAACAGAGATCAAACCTGGGCCCCCTGCACTGAGAGAGTGGAATCTTAGCCACTGGACCACCAGGGGAGTCCCTGTCAGTAATGTTTATATTGCCTTGCATGACCTGGCAGGGTCTGCCTTTTGTCTGAACCCTGGTAATCTGAACAGTTTCATTCATCCTCTCCCGTTTTCTTATCCACTGTTGCACCTTCTTCAACATGCTAGGGCTCCCTGCTAGGCTGTCCCTTCTGCCTAGAACTCTTCTCTCCTACTTTTGTCTGGCTGGCTTCTTTGCATCTTTCAGTGACCACCCTAAGTAGGTCATCCACTGTGCTCTGTCACCTCGTTCAGTTTGCTTCCCTCACAGCACTTTACTCAAGTTGTAATTGCAGCAGAAATCCTTTCATCTGAGGCAATGAGGGGCTGCTACTAGATTATTTGGAAAAGATGGTTGAAGTGAAGAATTGCAAAAAATGATTCATCATAAGGATTTTCTTCTAACTTAAAAGATTTAAGTGCACACACATTTATCAAACTTTTATGTAGTGGGAGCTTGAAGACATAACGTAAATGTAAGCACAGAATTTTTTTGTGTCCCCAGCCACAGTCTTTTATAGTTTCCTTGCCTATACCTAGCATTATAATGTTTTCAGTGATTCATCTTTGAGCCTTTCAAAAGCATGCAACTGACTTTCCAGAGAAGTAAAGCAACTTTCTTTTTGCACTCACATTTTACATAACTTCTAGTTACATGGCAAATATATAAGTAAAACACAGAGTATAAATAGGTTTGGAAACAAATGGAATGGATTTCTAGTCTGTCTCCAACAAAGCTAATGTGAACAGAAATATAGAGGCTGATCAGAGAAGAGGCTACTGTCCAGAAGGTGTGGGGTTTATAGAGGTCATGGAGAATACAGGTCAGTCCAGAGACATGGTTGAATAGAAGTTGGTCATGAGAGACTCCACTGCATCTGATGGATTGTTGGCTTGTTGATTATCTGTCCCTCTTTTAGGGTGTACATTTGTGAGGGCAGGGCCTCTTTCCCTTTTTCTCAGCCTGTATACACAGCACATAGCATCGTCCTTGGCATTAAGCAGTACAGTCCATGCCAAGTAAGTGAATAACCAAGTGGGTAGACTATTTCCCTTCTTAAGTGAAGAATTTTGTTCCCTCAGCTGTGAGAGGATAGGTGTGTACTATACAAGCATGGTCATTTTCAGCTCCATATTCTGTTACCACTAGCTACATCCAATAATCATTTCTCTGTTTCAGATTCTGTTTTTCTCCATACTTTCTACACACACTCTAGAGCATCATACTAGTGACCTTCTTTGTACCCACATGCCTACTCACCCCTACAGCCATGCCAGTACCTACTCTCCCACCCGTTTTTTGTTGGTTTAGGATAACCCACTCCCCCTGCTCCTCCCTCGAAACAAGTAAGGAGGTAGCAAGACCAGTTTGGGCCGTGGTGCCACAGCTGCTGGCGTTGTTTCTCTGACATGACAGGCAAGCCTGGGGCAGCTTTGAGTGTGGGTAGGATGGACCTCTTTCACCCTGAAGATTTGAGTGGAAAGCTTGGACCTGCCTTATTTGAGAAATTAGGCAAAACTTCTCCCCTCACCCCTTTATTGCCTTGTTGTTTGTTGTTTAGTTGCTAAGTTGTGTCTGACTCCTTGTGACCCCATAGACTGAGGCCCACTGGACTTCTCTGTCAGTGGGATTCTCAGGCAAGAATACTAGAGTGGGTTGCCATTTCTTTTTCCAGGGGATCTTCCTGATTCAGGGATCGAACCCATGTCTCCTGTGTCTCCTGCATTGGCAGGCAGGTACTTTACCACTGAGCCACCTGGGAAACGCCTTCATTGCCTTAGGTTAGTCTTTTCTTGTCTCCAGAGGGCTGGCATCCACAGAGCCAAGGTTAGGGGACAGCCTCCGGAAAGAAGCTTTTAGGGATCCTTCAGTGCACAGAAGCCCACTGTGTGGTTTGGTGCAACAACCACAGAGTAAGAAGCACTGGATTTCTTTTCTTTCCTTCAGTTTATTTCTTTGCATCTCTCCCTCTCCTATCTAAGGAAAGACAGGAGCTGATGGAGGATTTGGGGATTCTGGTTACCAGCATAATAACTGTCAACAAACGACGATGGTGATGATAGTGGTGATTCCTGATATTACTACTAGCTGCTGCGTATATTGAGCCCTTTAATGCTAGGAACTAACTACACATTTTAAAGTAATAAACTGTTTAAATCTGTGTGACAGTCCTAGAAAGTATGCACTATTATTATTATTTTATAAATGGACTGAGGCACAGGTAGGTAGAAGTCAGAGAACTGATAAAGGTAGAGCTAGCATTCAAACCTACCCATGTCTGATCCCACCAGGTGAGTTCTTACTATTAAGCTAAAGTACCTTGCAGTATATCTAACCATAATATTCACTGAATAATTAACATCATATAATTAACGTCATCATAAATAGCGTCATAAGCACATTATATATGATTCAATACAATATTGTTATATCATGTATCACATATGATACAGTGCAATTGCATAATTGTATTGTTGTGGGGCCTACCTTTAAGAGGGATGTTCTTTTTTTAAAATTTATTTTTAATTGGAGGATAATTGCTTTATCATGTTGTGTTGGTTTCTGCTGTACAACAGTGTGAATCAGCCATAGGTATATATATGTCCCCTCCCTCTTGAACCTCCCTCCCGCATTCCCATCCCACTCCTCTAGGTCACCACCGAGCTGAGCTCCCTGTGCTAGACAGCTGCTTCCCACTATCTGTTTTATACATGATAATATTGTTGTTTTGTATATATGTCAGTGGTACTCTCTCAATTCATCTGCCACCTCTCTTCCCCTTGCTGTGTCCACAAGTCTGTTCTTACATCTGCATCTTAAGAGGAATGTTCTAATGTGAAGAGGAAGACAGACCCATGATTCATGAATAAAAACTGGACATGAGAAAATGAAATAAATTCTAAAGTAGAAGTATAGCATGTTCTGTATATTCAGAGGGAAGGGTGAATGCTTCTCGAGAGGGAGCCTGGGGCAGACACAGGATTCTACCTAGCCTTCTTGCCTGAGGAGCCCAGGCGCTGCTTTGAAATCTATTGCAGCCTGGTCACCACCACCAAACAGCTGGAGCTGTCATGTGAGATGAAAAGCCTTTATATCCTTGATCTCAGGGGAGCAGAAGGCAAGTGTTAAGGTCTCCTCATTTTTATCACTTCTCTATGATGTTGGTCATCACAAATGTTTCCTGCCTTCCTTCTCACTTCTTTAATTCCAAGGCTGTTTAAAGTGTTTTCAGTCTTCTTGCCTCTCTTCCTGTCAGCTGGTCTCCAGACTGTGAGGCCTCAAAGTCAGTACGTGGTATGTAAGCGACATCCAAGGATGCTTGCGGGAGTGGTAAATGTGTGTCCAAATGGACCTCCAGGGGGCTGCCCTTTCCAGTTTTACCCATAGTCAGGAGGGTGGGCAAGGGGGATGAAGGGACAGAAGGAAATGCATCTTTGACCTTATCAAAGCCTGGGTCTGCAGAGCAAAGGCACAGAGGTCACGGGAAGTCATACAGGGTGCACTGACCCGTGAGTTTCCACACTTAGGGTCTAGTGCGCAGACCCACCCCTGCCTGCCTCTCTACAGAAACTTGACAAATGTTTTCCTGTCTCTGGCCTGTGTGGTGCTCCTTAGTAAAACAGAAGATTTGGTTCTAGTTCCCTGTGGTTCCAGTGTCCTCTGTTGATTCTCAGTAGCACGATGAACAGGAGACAGAGAAAACTTGGCCATGAACAAGGCAGGACTTCACTCGAGAAGCTGACTGTCATAATGGCCCTGTGCCTTCACTGCTGGATCTGAAAGCACCTCAAAGGGTGCACCCTCCAGTGCAGAACCGTACTGCATGAAGAAGTGAGAAAACGAGACCCAGGAATTTAGTCCATTGTATGGACGAGAACACCAAAATGCAAACCAAAAGGGCAAAACTGTGATTCAGGAGTGGACAAAGGTGCTGGCTGTGCAAAGGTCTGGGGAGAGGGAAAATGCACCCAGGATGAAGACAAGTGCCAAGGACTATGCAGGTGCATTTAGTTAATTCTGGAAGTTGTCCGAATATCCAGCATGGCTGAATAGTCACGTGTTGTCCAGATGAGCTAGATAATGTTCAGTGCATCAGTAATCATACTACAGTAAAAGCTATCATCTATTATTTGCTAGACACTTGCATTACTAAACATTCACCATAGTTAATTTCTTTATTCCCCACAACAATCCCATGAAAAAGATACTAGTATCTCCTATTACAGATGACGATACCAAGATTTAAGGTCACACAGACATGGCAGATCCGGAAGTCAAAATCAGATCATTCTGAACTTCGACTCTGATGTTTGCAGCCATTCTGCCTTCAGAAACGCAAACATAGACAAACTGACTTTTTCTTTATACTGACATCCCAGAGATGAAAGGAATTTCATCTCAGCCCTTTCACACTCATTTCAGTTCTTCAAGATTCCACTCAAACACCACCGTTTCAGTGTTAACCCCAGTCAGAATCCACCCATCCCTGTCTGAGCTCCTGGAGCTCTCAGCCTGTGCTTTCATTAGAGCTCGTAGCACTTTCTGCCTTGTGTTGGAGTTAGCTGCGGAGTGGATCCTCCCTCACTCCACGCCCAAAGCAAGTTGTTTAGACTCATATGGCACTTAACGTCTGGCGTTAATGCCAGCCAAGCCTGGATTTGTCTCCTGTCTCACACAAGGAGCACAGGGGCTCTGCCTCAGGAATGGTTCTGTGTGCTTGGCACTTAATAGGGCTTTGGGAACAGATGCTTTCTAAGTGAGGCTGGTCCATGCAGCTGGTTCCTTCATTCTGTCTAATCTATGAGCCGTGACTCCCCCTCCACTGACACCCACACATCCTGGTGTACTTTTCCATGCACGCTCAGTCAGGGTCACTGAACAATGTCGGGCAGAGGTCGGGGGCTCCTGTGTGGAGTGTCTCTCAGATCACCAAGAAAGTGAGTAATTGCACTTTCCTCATGCTACTTTCTCCCTCTGATTTTCTCTCTTCAATGGACGCCTGTCCACTCTTGTATCATCAGAATTCACTTTAGGGAAAGGACTGCTTGTCCTATTCTCTCTCTGGAGTTAGTGACTTCCTTCTTCCTGAGGAAGAAAGGCTCTGGTCCCTATGAAAAAGTCTTTAGAAATCATTTTTCAAAGGCAAGTGGCCTCCAGGGCCGCCTGGGACACCTAGGTTCATACCCTTATGTTCAGTCCTGGCTGGATATCTAGGTGGCTAAGAGCACAAGGTGTGCCACGGACAGACTGGACTCAGTTCCCCACTGTCTCTTGGGCAAGTTAATGATTAACTCTGAAACCTTGGCTTCCTCATCTGTGTTACAGAAATAATGATGATACCCACCCAGTGGGGCTGCTCTGAGAGTTGAATGCGTTGAAAATGTATTGCTAGCACAGTTCCTGTCCTCCACTATGTCTGTTGCTGTTGTCACATTATTATTGTTGTTGCTTTGTAAACGGCAGCATCTGGTAGCTGAGAGAGATAAGAGCAAGAAGCAGTGGAAAACGTGACCTCTGCAGTTAGTAGGAGATGCAAAATCACATGTAGCTTCTAGTTGGGAGCCTAAGAATAGCTTTAGTTAAGTTTCTGCTTAAAATAACCTGCATGCTCTGGGCTTTCAGACTCAAAGATGCTTTAAGGAGCACCTGTATCAGTTGTGCCGTTTTACAGAAAAGGATCGTGCATGCGCGCTCAGTCATGTCCAACTCTTTGCGACCCCGTGAACTGTAGCCCACCAGGCTCTTCTGTCCGTGGGAGTCTCCAGGCAAGAATACTGGAGTGGGCTGCTATTTCCTCCTCCAGTTTCTAGGGGCAATCAGTCAAAAATCAGTCATGCTAGGGCTCAAACTCAGATCTTCTGGTGCCAGTCCAGTGTAATTCCCACCGAGTATTCCTTGAGTTGGTGCCCTTTTCTTAGCGTATCCCTTCAGCTTTACCACCAGTTCCTATGGTAACCTGGACACCATCTGAAGATGCTGCCTTGGACAGCATTGAGAAGATGATGGTAACACATCTTACTGCACAGACATTCCTGAGATGAGTCTATTTCTTTATGCTGGGATTGTCCCTAGTGTCGCTCTTACATGGGCTAATTTTGCTGAAACTAATGTGCCAATGCCTGTATTAGTTTTGAGGGTTAAGGGTCTAGTCCTTTCATTCAAATGCTGTGGCTGAACTCAAATGCTGATGAGAACTGTGTTGGCATTCTGGGCATGAGCTTCAACAGTGCAAAACATGAGGAAAATGGACTACATTTGTCATTCTCTACTTTAGAGAGCACAGTCAAGGCCTAGCATAGATATAGAGATGAGATGAAGTAAAGCCTTGAGTGGAAACTACCCAAGGTGTAACTCTGAGGAAGAGACCCCAGGCCTGACCGATCAGGTAGCCCTTACTCATGGGACTCTCTGGATGATCACTCTGCCCTAAACACGTGCCTAAATATATACACCTTGCACTTTACCACCTTCAGACTTCTCTTCATGCTGCTCCTTCTGCTTTCTTCTATTATTTAAAAATATATAGAATTTGTTGTAAATAATACAGGGAACTCAACCTGGTGCTCTGTGACAACCTAGAGGGGTGGGATGGGGTGGGAGAGGGGAGGGAGGTTCAAAAGGGAGGGGACCTATGTATACCGATGGCTGATTCATGTTGATGTGTGGCAGAAAGCAACACAATATTGTAAAGCAATTACCCTCCAATTAAAAATAAATAAATTCAAAAAAAGTATATAGGAATTTCCCTGGTAGTCCAGTGGTTAAGACTTCACCTTCCAATGCAAGTGATGGAGTTTCAATCCCTGGTCGGGGAACGAAAATCCCACATATCTTGTGGCCAAAACACAAAACAGAGGCAATATTGTAACAAATTGAATAAATAATTTAAAAATGATCCACATCAAAAAAGCCTTTACAAACAGAAGAATATATAGAACTTTGTATCATTTAAATCATATTTACATCCACTATTTTACTGAATTGTAAAATATCATTCTCCAGTTTCCAGAGTCAATGGTTTTCCATGTGTCACAATCAGTAGAGCCACCAGATTGACAATGGGAGCTTGTCCACCAGATGGCCTGTGTTTGAATCCGGACACATACCCCTTTCTTTGTGGCCTGTTACTTAAGCAGTGTATGCCTTAGTTTCTTCATGTGCAGAATGGGAATAATAATCACAGTCTCAATATCAAAAGACTGAGAGGAATAAAGGGTTATTGTGTACAAAGTACTCAGAACCGTGGCTGGCACAAAAGACCTGCTCAGTAAATGTTGCTATAGAAACTAAGTTGTGTCCTGTCTGAATTCCCTCCCTGACAGGCTCATCTGAAATGCCGTGAAGTGTGAGTCTGACTTTTTGTAAATAGATGCAATTTCTGCCTCTTTTAGACCCTGTAATCATCTGTACTTTCCTCATAGCACACAGTATGTTCTGCTGTGCACCAGAGATAACTGTAAACTTGTTTTTCTCTCCCACTCGCCCCTTGCCTGTGAGTGCTGTGGTTCAGAGAGAGAGAATCTTATAGAAGCATATCCCCTGTGATGCCTAGCATGATGCTTCATGCCAGAGAGGAGAAAGTTGGCAAATTCTGGTTACACCAATTTCAGTTGAACCCAGAATTCCAGTTCCCTTGAAGATCTAGAACGTTAGGGTGGAAAGTCTCCTTAGAGATGAGTGTTAGTTGTTTAGTCATGTCCAACTCTTTGCAATGCCATGGGCTGTAGCCCGCCAGGCTCCTCTGTCCATAGGATTCTCTAGGCAGGAATAGTGGAATGGGTTGCCATGCCCTCTTCCAGGGGATCTTTCTGACACAGGGATCAAACCTGAGTCTCCCACATTGCAGGCCAATTGTTTACTGTCTGAGACACCAGGGAAGCCTAGTCCTGCACTAACAGCAGATCACTGGGCTGCTGGGAGGAGGAAGATACTTGTCCAAAGTCATGTAAGATGACAGTGGCAGAAGCAGATATAGAAACCGGATCTTGTTCCTACCCTCAACCCTGGGCTCAACCCAAAGCACTACACTGTCTCTCTCCATGGAATGAAGGAGAAAACAGCCATGGACCTGGGTTAAAGAGAGAAGGCTGGACAATGACAGCATGTAGCTAAGCTTCAGCACCAGAACTGCTCATTGGGTAGGGATGAATTTGGGATACACATTACAAAACCAACCAGGGGTGAAGGACGCACAGCCAATAAGGCAGTTTCTTTGAACTGACTTGGTATTTCGCTGCTCCATGAAAGGATCAGGAGCCCTGCAAAAGAGAAGCTTCAGGGTTCAGTGTATTCAGTATGAACCTTTAAATGGTTCTCTTCCTCTTTCAGAACGTATAATCTAAACTAGAGACCCCCCAGCCTTGGTCTCCAGGGCACCTTCTTCGTGTTGGAATTTGTACCTTAGAAGATGCTAAGATACAAAGATACACAGCCTCTGCACATTGAGTCCATTTCTTATGGTTCTCCAGAAGATTATCTAAAGGTGAAGTCCTTATCAGCCTGCACCCCAGGGCCTGTTTTCCACAGATGGCTGTCATGTTTTCTTTTTCTCCTTGTTGAGGTTTCAGATAATGTTTAAAATGTAAAATGGATCAGAGATAATTCTGCACTGGTCAGCAGGACTTGGGCAGAGAAATGTTTTGATTCCCAGTACTGTCAAATCTCTTCTCCCAATGTGAGCTAAGGTAAATAAATCTTAAGGCGATAAGCTCCCCCATCATCTCTGGTGTAAATGCTTTGGGGGAGGAGGACCAGTGGGAAGCCAGTTCCTGATAACTGTAGGTGGGGGTTAGGGGAGCTCTATCAGCAGGCAGAGCCCTGAAGTGGGGGACCACTGAGGCTTATGCCCCAGTTGTTCAGATGCTGAAACCCAAGGCTGCCCATAACCGTAAAGTGAGCCTCTGATAACGGGGGCGGGGGTACACGTGGGTTGTCCAAGTCATGATTACTGAGAGATGAATGTTCATAACTCCTGGGGAGAAGTGCCCAGGTGGCCAACAGCTCTGACCTGGGATTTTGGGGGAGATCATCTTCTCCTTTTGATCTCTATGTCCAGGGCACAAGTTCCTTCCAAAAATTGTTAATTTCAAGGATAAAAAGTTTTTTTATAACAGTTCAGTGTGAAGTTGAGACAGGGAGAAGTGAAAAAGAAGTTTTGCAAAGGAAATTCATCCAGAAGTCATTTCCCATGACTCTCGACTTGATGGTACCCATCAGATTTCCTCTGATTATTAGAAACAGTTGCTGCTGTTGTGTTGTTACTGTTGTTTCAATCCATACATTGGTTTAACAAATATATTGTGAAAACAGTATTTGATTACCCTTCAAAGAGCTCACCTACCATCTTCTCAACACCGTAAACCATGTGTGAAGCAAACTGGCACTAACTTAGTACCATCTTTGCCTTAAAGAGCCACGCTCTCAGTCCCTCTGACTGATAGTAACTTCTAAACTACTCTGCAGTTGAGCCATTAGGTATGTTGAATGCATACTTTTTGGGTGGTGTTTCTAAATTTAAGTTTCCCCTAGGCATGAGAGTCCCAACTTGACACGTTATGCGAACAGTGACATTTTCTATCATATCAACATCTGCCATGTTCATGGAAATAACAGAAGTAAAAAATGAAAGTGAATTGTCCTACAAACTTTGAAGCTTAGGTTCATAAGATTGTTCGTTATCGTTGTTTGTTTTTCACTGTTACACTTAATCAGCAGCTTCATTTTTTGAAGAAAACTTCATTCCCTTTCTTAATGAATGCTTCATCAGCTCATAACATCCTCAGCTGTCACTGACTACCTCCTAGTAACATATAATAGGTGCCCACTGATGCCACAGAGCTATAAGTTCCTTAAAGTCAGAGACAATCTTCCATGAATAAGAGACAGCTATGCAGGTCTGTCCCTCTTTGTGCTAAGTCCTGGAGGCAGTACTCTGCGGTGCAGGGTCAGCAAATGCAAGCATGACACATACACTCCCCTATTCTGTACCCAAGGCAGACATCACTAATTGATTGTGGCATCCTTTCCTGCTGAGCCCAGCCCAGGTCTCAGAGTCCTCATCACCAGCCTTCCTGGAAGCCATTATCAATTTATCAGGATTGACAGGCTTGATAAAACCTAGTTTCCAGCCTAACTGTAATGGTTAAAAGCAAGAACTCTGGAATTGGACTGACCTGAATTCAAATCCCAACACTACCTCTTGCTTGCAGAGTATGACCTGGAGTACAGTTGTCCAAGTGCCCTAAATCTTAGTTTTCTCCGCTTTAAAATGACCAGTTCTCTCATCCTTTGGAAACCTAAATTCAGGCATTTCTTTCTCTGAGAAACCTCTGTTTGCATAAGACTGAGTGTAGCTGCCTCACTTAGACCTGCGAAAACACCCTCAACTTGCACTTCAAGATTTATGTGTATTTATTTTTGACTGCTCCAGGTCTTTCCTGCTCCGTGGGCTTTCTCTAGTTTCCGAGCAGGGTCTGCTCTCTAGTTGCAGTGTGCAGGCTTCTTCTCACTGTGGTGGCTTCTCTTGTCGCGGAGCGCCGGCTCTAGGCACATGGGCTCAGTAGTTGCGGTTCCTGGGCTCTAGAGTACTGGCTCAGTCGTTGTGGCACACGGGCTTAGTTGCTCCACAGTATATGGGGTCTTCCCAGATCAGGGGTCAAACCTGTGTTTCCTGCATTAGCAGGCAGATTCTTTACGCTAGACCACCAGGGGAGCCCTGAACATGCCCCGTCGTGTTTGCTGCCCTGGTGTCCTCCAGCCCACCCTGGCCTATACTGCCCTTTAGTGAGCTGTGCTAGATCCTCTTCCAGGTTACTGGAACTCTGTCATTCTCTTTCGACTTCCCATAACCAACATAGTAGCCCAGGAGGTCTGTCCTGGGATAATCACTTATGACAGTGGTTCTCAAACTTGAGCTTGTAGTGTATCAGAATTCCCTGGAGAGCTTGTTAAAATGCAGACTGAACAGCCCACCCCTAGAATTTCTGATTCAGTAGGTCAAGGGTGGGGCTTGAGAATTTGCATTTCTAACATGATCCTGAGTAATGCTCATGCTGCTGACTCTGGACCATTCTTTAAGAACCCCTGCCTCATGGAATAAAGGAGATTTTAAAAAACGATGAAATACTGTTGTCTAGGGAAGAAACTTAAGTTCTATTTATCAGCTTCCAGATTGGTGATGATCTCCATCTGAACCCTGCAAGCTGTATTCGCAACTGATTCTCATTAAAGTCAAGGAAATTTACACATAAGTATCAGATGTAAGACCTTGCTGAAGGATGAAAAAGCAGGGCTTCTAAATTTTGCTGATGGAGCTCACAATCTTCCCTCTTTCTCAGTTGACAACTAGTGAAACGACTTGATACTTTAATATCTCACAGTTAATGTCATACTTTTGCAGGAAACTTTATATTTTCAGGAGTATTCTCATCCATATTATCACATTTGGTTTTATAATAACTGTTTACAAGAGGAGAGATAGGGAATTAACATCTCTTTGAGTGACAAGGCAGAATAAGCCAGATCCAGAGTCCTCGATTCTTTGCCAGGTCTGTTTCCATGACATTGCATAATCTTTGGTGCAAGTGTAAGTTCTGTCTTTGAACTCCCTTCATGTACCAAACCTTAATTTATTTCAGTTTGTTACAGATGCTTGAGCTAGATGATATCACAAGGAGATCTACTGATCAGGAGGTTCTAAAGCATTTGGAGGTACGAATTCCATTGAGACCTTAGGAAAGCTTTGGACTCTTTTCTAAAACATTACCAATATATAAATATATGGTACAGTTTACATATAGTTTCAGGTTGTACAAGGACCTTTTAAAGTTGAGGGCCACCATGTTTCATGACTGTCGGAGGCACTGCTCCTAGAGAATTAAATGTGGTATTGTAATGTCCACCCACAAACCATGGAAGATGAACAGAGGCCAAATAGTCACTGTTTTGGTCAATTGGCTGGTTGTGGTTTTTAACAGATGAGTAAACTGAGTGGTTATTTTTCAGGTACCACAGTCAAACAAAGGCAGAACTAGAATGAAAACTAGGATTTCAGAAGGTGATGAGGTACTGTGGAGGAGGACTGGCTTCAGAGTCAGGGAAGATTTCAATTTCAGCTTATATTGGGTTGGCCAAAAAGGTCACTTGGGTTTTTCCATAAGCTCCCTGAGTGAACTTTTTGGCCAATCCAATATTATTTACAAGCTGTAAGACCTTACTTACCTTTGTCAAGGTTTCACGTCCCCATTTTACAAATAGGAATCAAAAAATCAAACAATGTTTAAAAACTGTATTCTGATAGAGTGTGTGCATGCTGTCACTTCAGTCGTATCTGACTCTTTACCCCGTGATCTGTAGCCCACCAGGCTCCTTTGTCTTTGGGATTCTCCAGGCAAGAATACCAGTGTGGGTTGCTGTGCCCTCCTCCAGGGGATCTTCCTGATCTGGGGATTGAACCCCTGTCTCTTGCATTGCAGGTGGATTCTTTACCACCGAACCACCGGGGAATCAGCCCCATTCTGATAGGGTGCTTTTAGCATAAGGATTAAATGAAACAAAATGTGTCAAATGCTAACATATGTTGTGGCATTCAGTAAGCATGAATTCCCGTCTCCAAGGCTGTTTTCTCAGCTCAAGTTCAAGTGTAACAATTGCATAAACTTTCCTTTCTTTCAGGACAGGTACATACTACCTCAGGTTGACCAGAGGCTGTATATCCTCAGGTCATCTGGGTCATATAAACCTATGTATGATGTCATTACTTATGACTGTGCTCAGGTGACCTGACATTCTTCTACATCCTTGTACCATTGACCCGTGTAGAATCTCAAGGATGTTTGTCCCCCATCTAACCATGGATGCAAAATGAGAAAAGAAAAAGTCTTAACAAAGGGGAAAAAAGCCTAGACTACTGTAGCGTCTATCTCTTCTAACATTTTTCAGTGCTTATTTCAGGATGTGCAAAATTCATTCTTCCCACTGCAAAGCAACTGCATTATACTTCCTAAACTACAGAGGATAATGATTTTCATGCTAATTTTTAATTCCATGTTTAAAGTTCAGCAAAATTTATAGGTCACTTCACTGTGTACTTTTTCTTGTGTCTTACACATTGGAAAACAGGATCCTTGTTTTAGCTTGTTATCATACCCTAGAATGCCAGAAAAGACAGAACCTATTGAGGTTTGATCTAACTCCCTTATATGAAAGGCAAGGGGTGGAGGCTGGGGGGGCAGGGGAATGTTGTCCTGAAGTCACACAGGTGACAGCTGTAGAATCTACACTTGAGTTTATGTTTCCTGAATCCAGATTCTTCATTCCACCATGGTTTTCCTGACCTGCCTCAGATGTTAAGATGCTTGAAAGGCCAAGAAATTGTATAATATTTTCCTACGCCTAATTTCCTCCTACTCTCACTTCTTTTTTCCTAAAAGAAATTTGATGGGCATTGGGATAAAAACACACATTCCTTTTTCCATTTTAAATAAGTGGATGGTCCTAGTTTTTCCTTTTGCTTTTATAAGGCTCGCATTACCTCACTCTGCCTCCGACCCTCCGTTACGTATGGGCAGCAGTTCGTTTTACTCCCCAGTACCATGGGCTCTGTCATTGCCTGAACACCTCTCCTGTCTCTCAATAAACACAGAGCCCATCTTCTTGGACATCTTGGAGTTCCTCTGTAGAGAAGCTCTTTCCCCAGGGAAAATGCCCTAATCAGCCTTTAGAAATGACTAGTATCTTTAGACTCTTCAACTCTAAATGACCAGTGTGATGGAATAAAATAACCAAAGTGTTCCAATGACTGGAGTACAAGGCTGAGTTTTGGGGTTCCCAATCTATCCCAAGACATTACTCTCGTTTTGTCTAATGACCCGAAGGTACCATGGCCCTAACCCCATGGAATCATGGAGGAAATAAGCAACTGCAATGAGACACTTCCTTTTATTAAACAGTTAAGAGGGAAAACAGCTTAAGCCAAACTCCTTTTCTGACCACAGTCTTTTCAAGCTATTAAGACCTGCCCTTGGCCTGAGTGAGGTCATAGCTGTGTGTTATCTAAGTCTGCACACAGAGACAGATGCTTGAACTTTATGAGGTCATTATTCTGAAATGCCTCCATAATTAGCATCGTCAGGAAATGGCATCTTCGAGAAAGTAGTAAACCGATCTATCTTGTAAGTAGCTAAATAATTTCACATATTTTGGAAACCTCCTAATAGGTTCTATGCATGTCCCAGCTTTCATAAAAAGAGCCAATTAAAGGATCACTTATACCAGCACACCCACTCTCCCGTAATCCTAGGCATAAGGACCAAGTCCCATCTTTTCACATTTCTGTTTGGGCAGCCTTTGGAAAAGACTAGGTGGTTAGACATAGAGCTGGTATCACTCTTCTAGATGAAAAGATGTCTAATGACACATCACTCTTCTCCAGAAAGAATAAGAGACGGCAGCCCACATTCCCAGGGGATCATTTCCTGAGAACAAAATGGCAGTCACTGTGCCTCAGCTGTGTGTTTACTGGAAAAGACACACGCATTGGGCTCCTATGTTGGGCTCTTCATTTTGACATTCAGCTCTTTAAAACAAGAATGGAGCATGGTTTCACCAGCTCTCTTACTTTCTGAGCATTTGATTCCTCAGTTCAGAGGAGTCTCTCTCTCTCAGCATGAGATACCTGTAGCCTTTTTTGCCGACGCCTCGAGTCATCTTTATACCTGAGGGCAGGACATTTCTTCACGTCTCTTCATTTCCTCAGAAGGGCACTTCTGCATAAAATGCCTACTCTCCCAATTTTGCCTAATAATAATGCTGGAAGACAAGTAGCAACAGCAGCAGCAGTGACCATGACAAACATTTGAACACTTACAAAGGACAGAGCGCTCAGATGAGTTCCTAATGTACTGCTTCATTTTGACTTCCCAGCAGTAATTTTTGTCATCTCAACCGTATAGATGTAAAAATTGGGGCTCATAGAGGATAACTTTCCTAGGTTAACATAGTCCAAACCTCCAGACAGGAATCTTAATAACCACTTTACCCCCAACTCTACTTTAAATCATTTTTTTTCTAAATGATATTTATATTCTTAAAACAGTACTTCTCTCCATATGAACTGCAACCTGGGGGTGGGGCAAGAGGAACAGAGCGTTGCTGTGGGAACTGAAGCCCTAAGCTTTACCCAGTGGTATCTAGCAATGCCTTACAAAGTCCACTGGATCCAGGGATCTTCCCTCAGGGAAACTGAGAAATGTCCCATGACTAATTCTATCAGGAGGCAGATCCAGGAATACATAAGTTTCTTTCTTATTTCTTCCCCTCCTTTCCCTTCCCTAATTTCCTTTCCTTTCCTTCTTCTTCCCCCCCTTCATTGATTGCTTGCTTCCTTCCATCCATCCATCCATCCATCTATCCATCCATCCATCCTTCCTTCAGTTTTTTGCTTTGGGATCTCTGTAAAATGTAATGGCAAATGAAGATATGTTTTATCAGGTTCTAAAAAAGTTCCAAGGAATATTGTTTGTCCTACCATAGGGTTTCCACTGAGGTCAAACCCAAGAACTGTGTCCT
Source organism: Bison bison bison (assembly GCF_000754665.1). Lineage (NCBI taxonomy): Eukaryota > Metazoa > Chordata > Mammalia > Artiodactyla > Bovidae > Bison > Bison bison. Next base: position 1,224,906 of record NW_011495062.1, on the reverse strand, counting down.
CAGTAGAAAGGAAGAACTCTTCAGGAAGCTTAACAGTCTCCTCGGCTACTGAAGGGCCACCTCTTCTGTTGATTGCTGTCAAATACCTAACATCAGTGTCTCTGTTCTCTTTTTTCAGACTGTTTTATAGTATCAAGTACAAATTCCACATAAGTCTTTTCAGTCATTCCGTAGTTTCTTTTCTGGGTGTGTTCCTTTGTTTCAGGCACTTGACACCATCATCTGTGAATTCTTTAATAACATCTTTTGTGGCCATGAACATCTCTTCAGTAGCAAGCTGATGAATACTTTGAAACTTTTGGAGACATTCCTCCAAAGTTCTTTTCTTTCCCTTGTTAATCATAGTCATCTAGTCATGGATTTTAAGACCTGGTTTATTGTGTACTAATTTCCTCATGGCATTAGAACTAATGGATCCACTCAGATGAAAATGAAGTTCCATTTTAGGTAATTCCAAGGGAAAGATTGTCTTCCAGGGCTGTTGTTTGTCTTCCGCCTCCATCATGACTTAGCAGGATGGTCTTTCTCACAACACTGTTATTCTTGGTATAAAGAGTATGATGTATTGGTTTGGCCAAAATGTTCATCCTGGTTTTTTTTTTTATAAGATGTTATGGAAAAATCTGAGCAAACTTTTTGGCCAATCCAGTATTTCAGTTCAATAAGTTTTGTGGTCTTGAATTTCCTTCAGATTGCTTTACTTCCATTCATTTTGATAAGATTAAGTGTATCAGACCATCTGACCTTCTTGCTGAGAAATCTGTATGCAGGTCAGGAAGCAACAGTTAGAACTGGACATGGAACAACAGACTGGTTCCAAATTGGGAAAGAAGTATGTCAAGGCTGTATATTGTCACCCTGCTTATTTAACTTATATGCAGAGTACATCATGAGAAATGCTGGGCTGGAGGAAGTACAAGCTGGAATCAAGATTGCCAGGAGAAGTATCAATAACCTCAGATATGCAGATGACACCACCCTTATGGCAGAAAGTGAAGAGCCTCTTGATGAAAGTGAAAGAGGAGAGTGAAAAAGTTGACTTAAAAGTCAACATTCAGAAAACTAAGATCATGGCATCTGGTCCCATCACTTCATAGCAAATAGATGGGGAAACAATGGAAACAGTGAGAGACTTTATTTTTTTGGGCCCCAAAATCATTGCAGATGTTAGTGACTGCAGCCATGAAATTAAAAGACCCTTGCTCCTTGGAAGAAAAGCTATGACAACATGTACAACCTAGACAGCATACTAAAAAGCAGAGAGACATTACTTTGCCAATAAAGGTCCATCTAGTCAGAGCTATTGTTTTTCCAGTAGCCGTGTATGGATGTGAGAGATGGACTATAAAGAAAGCTGAGCACTGAAGAATTGATGCTTTTGAACTGTGGTGCTGGAGAAGACTCTTGAGAGTCCCTTGTACTGCAAGGAGATCCAACCAGTCCATCCTAAAGGAAATCAGTCCTGAATATTCATTGGAAGGACTGATGTTGAAGCTGAGACGCCAAGACTTTGGCCACCTGATGCAAAGAACTAACTCATTGGAAAAGACCCTGGTGCTAGGAAAGATTGAAGGCAGGAGGAGAAGGGGATGACAGAGGATGAGATGGCTGGATGATATCACCAACTCAATGAACATGAGTCTGAGTAAACTCTGGGAGTTGGTGATGGACAGGGAGGTCTGGTGTGCTGCAGTCCATGGGGTTGCAAGGAGTTGGACATGACTGAGTGACTGAACTGAACTGCAGTGTACATGCAGCTCTGGGCTCAGCTTCATCACCATGATAGACTTCCACTCTTGATTCTCTCCTGATCTTGACCTTGTGGCCCCCAGCATAGGGCAGGGGTAGTACTGAGCACCAGTGACAGCAGCGCCCTAGCATGAGTTCCCAGGTCACGAACAGGTACATGCAGAATGTCTTCACCATGTTGACATTGCCAGGACCACATTGCACACCACTCATCTGCTGAGGTCACTAGGTCCACACATGTGCAGTGCAGCACTGCGTGAGCATCTCACCCAACTTCTCAGCAGTTCTTTACTTGGAGTTTTAATTAGCACCCTAAAATGTATTCCTTCCTTTGAATTCTGTGATAGTTTGGTTGGATCCATATGTGGCACTTTCTACCCAAAATTCATTTATTCTGTAAATATTTAGGAAATGATACACTATAGGTCAGGCACTGTACTAGCCCTGAAAGGATAAAACACTTTGCTGGAAGAACTCAAAGAATAGTAGGTGGGGAACACATGAGATTAGAATGTGGGATGAGAAGCATTAAAATGAGGGGTCATGAAGGAGGGCAGAGCTAACCTGATCTTACAGTGTTTGAGAAGGCTACCAGGAAGGGGAGTCACTGAATCTGTCCTACACAACAAATAGGGTTGTGGCAGGGGAAGAATGGAGTATCTCAGATCCAGGTCAGCAGCATATGTAGGCCTGGAGAGGCTGAGTGGTGTTTCTTGTGCTGTCTCTGTCTCTGCCCCCACCTTCTAATGCTGCAAACACTGGTACTCCCAACATGCCTCTCACCCATAGGTGGTGACCTGGAAATAATGGGATAAATGCATTTGGCATAGTTGATACCAGAGCCAAATGGAGCTGAGTTCAAATCCTGGTGCCACAAGTTCCTTGCTTTGTGATTGTGATCAAGGAATTGGCATCTCTAAACCTCAGTGTCTACATCTACAAATGGAGTCTAGTACTAATGCCATTATCCTAAGGGTGTTAGAAGTATTAAAATGACATAATATGTAAAGGGACATAGTACAGCATATAGACAAAGCACACCCCCAAGATGGTGACTTTTACTCATAGTGGTGGTGGTTATGAGGTCCACCTAGATTAGGACATCTCCGTGGAAAGGAATCTGACTTATTTTTCTTTGTGAGCCTTACTGTGCCTTGACTGCATAAACTTAATAACAGGTGCTCAGTGAGGACACGCTGATGGATTTGTGGATGTACCTTTTCCATTAACTCATTAAATAAATATTACTGAGCACTTACTATGTGCCAGGCGATGCTCCGCATGCTGTGGCTGTAGCAGCGAACAAGGCACTCAGCTGGAGCTTTCATCCTAAATAGAATTCTGACCAGCACTCTCATAAAATTGATGGTTGCTTATACTTCATAAACACGTTTGAAAAATATGAGAATCGTTGGTGATAATAACTATAAATCCACTTCATGTTTCTAGAGAATGTAATTCCTTATCCTAAGTCCTCTTCAATAGTTCAGTGTTTCTCTACCTGCCACTAGGTCCTGCTTGAATCTAAAAGGATGATTTCCATTTCACTCCACAATCTACAACACAAGGTCCCTCCCATAGTCATTACCAGCAACAGACCAATTTGTTAATTTCTTCTTTCTCTTTTTATTGCATTCTGCTAGCTCTTGAGAGGAGAAGGCAATGGCAACCCACTCCAGTACTCTTGCCTGGAAAATCCCATGGACGGAGGAGCCTGGTGGGCTGCAGTCCATGGGGTCACTAAGAGTCAGACACGACTCAGTGACTTCACTTTCACTTTTCACTTTCATGCATTAGAGAAGGAAATGGCAATCCACTCCTGTGTTCTTGCCTGGAGAATCCCAGGGACGGGGGAGCCTGGTGGGCTGCCATCTATGGGGTCGCACAGAGTCGGACACGACTGAAACGACTTAGCAGCAGTTCTTGAGAAGCCCTCTGTTTGCATAGAAAGAGGAGTGGATTATCAATCAAGCAATTTAAGTTTTAACCTCAGTTTTGCTGCTAATCAATTTGGATAAATTTTTCATTTACTCTTTCAATGAATATTAATGGAACACTTCATAAAGACACAGCATGGCCTGGATAAGTGTTCAGGCTTTGGAGTCAGAATTGCCTGGATTAGAAACTAGCTCTGTTACTTTCTAGCTGTGTAATAATGGGTGGGTGACTTTACCACTCAGTCTTGTTACCTGCAAAATGGGGATAATAATCATATCCTCCTCATAGGATAGTTGTAAGTATTAACTGAGTTAATACATATAAAAGTCTTAGACCAATGTTTCTGAAACTTGCAAGGTCCCAGTAAATGTTAGACACTATTACTTTCATGTTTTTAATAAAGCAGTTAAGTGACTGATCTGAGACATATTTGATCACATTTAGATGTTACACCATGTATACATTCAACAAAAGAAACAGAATGAATAGGTTTTAATTAAGATAACAAAATAAACCGTATATTCTTTTGCTGTCTAGCAAAACATAGATAATCACAAGTAAATGTTTTAATAAGCAATAGTTATTCATTTGATAGGAATATGAATAGCTCAGCCATAATCCTTACTGTAAAAATTCACTGGGTTTTTTAAATGTTTTTTTTAAATTTTGGTAAAAGTCATATAATATAAAACATACGATTTTAACAATATTTAACTGTATATCTCAGTGGCACTAAATACACTCACGCTGCTGTGCAACTCTCACCATCATTCATCTCCCAAATTTTTCACCTTCCTCAACTGAAACTCTGTCCCTGTTAGTCACCAAGTCCTCATCGCTCCCCTCACCCCTGACCCCTGACATCTGCCAGTAAGTATACTTTCTGACTCTATGAATAATTTGACTGTTCTAGGCACCTTCTAAAAGTGGAATCAAGCAGTATTTGTCTGCACCTACTGTATGTTGGAATGCACTTTTAAGTGCATTTAATTATCGAATGCACTTTTAAGTTTCTTGTTACGATCTGTTGTTACTGTCAAGTGCTAGGCACTGTATATGGCACTGAAGAAGTAGAGTGGGGAAGGGACAAGACATGGTGTTTAGCCCCAGAGATCTTGCTTTCTAATAGGTGAAGAGACATTAAACAACTAAATACATAGTTATAAATTTGATGAGTGCCAGGAAGGAAATGAACAGGGAACAGTGTGTGGTCTGAGTACCATTTGAGTTGAGACTTAAGGAATAAATAGAATGTAGAGTGGTGAAGAAGAGGTGTGTGCTCAGGTGTGAAAGACTGTCCAGGAAGAAAGAAAAGTATGTGAAAAGGCCCTGAGGCAGGAACTGAAGGATCTGTGTGGTTACTGTGTGGAGACGGAGGGAGAGAAGTGGCTGATGCAGTATGGAGGGCCCGAGCCTGCAGTGCTGGGTGATGCCTGTCGAGCTTGAAAATTTTCCTAAAGGCAAAGAAAAACCACTGATGGCACATGGATTCCCTTCCAGCACACAGATTTCTCAAAACTAGTGAGAGGATTGTATAAGAAAGCTTCTCAAGCCTCTTTGACATTGAAGAATATGAGATTTTATAATTACTGCTAAAAAAAGAGGCAGTTTCTGGGAAAAGTAGAAAGTAAAGAAGTGGGGAGGGAGGGGAGGGAAGAAGAAGACGGGGAGATAAGAAAAGAGCAAGTGACTAAAACTTCAGTGGAGACATGAAGTCTAGAAATGAACTGTTGAATATTCACCGCCGGTACAGACTCAGTACCTATTACATCTATGTGTGTGTAGGTGTGTTTGACTTATGCATGTATTTGTATAAGTTCACTGATTTGGCAGGAAACCAAACCAAGGGAGTCTTTCTGTGGAAGACAAGTAAGACTAATGAGCTGGAAATGCTGGGGAGTGGGAAAATGCTGTGTCAATCTTTTTGGTTAAATGCAAGATTGCTGGATCTACAGAAGCATCTGAAACAGCTCCGGGTGTTCAGGAATTGAAATGCTGGCCGCCGCACGGTTCAGCAGCTCCTTTCAGGAGCTGCTCAGTGGAAATCAAACAGAATTGCATTAGGAGAGGAGTGGGTGAGAGAAGGGACTCTCTGGAACTGAAAATTTTATTGGAAAAGAGGAAAAGAAAAAGGAGTTTAGTCCAAAAGAAGGACTGGCTCCAAGAATTTGTAATTTGTTCCAGCCTTCAGGAGCCCAGAGGAGCTTGAACACTTTTGCCTTGATATTCAGACCTGCTGGTAAAAAGAGGCATGACAAGCAGGGAAAATAAATAAGTGTTCTCTGAGCCCAAATTTTTCATTCCCAGCTGAGTAGGGGCAATATTTAAGGAGTTTTGAAGGGGAAACACACCAGTTCAACTCTGCAAATGCTTTATAATATTAATAATACCACCTCTGACTCTCAGCACTTGCCGTTAACTTGGGCTTCTATGGTTGGGTGTCTCATGCTTCTTGTAGCAAATGCTAGGAAGAATACTGATTTGAAGTACCTCAGCGCAATGGGAAGGCAAAGGAGCCCCATCTGGTTGATGAAAAATTCTTTTCCTGTAGGGAACTATCCACTAGCAATACGTCTTATTCTCTTAACTACTTCCTGGTTTGCCAGTGGTTCAATTAGCATATGCCTCATTTAATAACAGCAGCTGTCACTTAATGGATATTTACAATATGTTTTAGGTAACAAAAGCGCATTATCTTACTGAATCTTCATAATGTGTTATAAGACAGATTCTTGCATTCCCATTTTATGCATGAGGAAACAGGGGCTCAGAGAGGTTAAGGAATGTTGCTAGGATTGATACGCAGATCTGATTCTAAGCCATGTTTCTTCTGAGCCCATATTTTCATAAATGTAAAGTGGAAGTGGTTAATAACAAGGCCTTTAAATTATCATGGTCCCAAAGCTCCCTGAGCAAGACTGCAGATTCAGCAAGTTCATTGGTACTTCTGTTACATATGCTTTTCTCACCATGGAACCATCTCTCCCCATCCATTCTCAGTGTGCCAATGCAGTCATTTTTTCCTATCAGATCTTGTTCTGGGATCCTTCATCCCCACTAAGGGGACAGTAGATAATAGAAATCAACAGATAGTAATTCTTTACTTTCCTGCAGCTGGCATTCAGGGGCTTACACTCTCCCATTTCAGATCATCCCAAGGTCATTTAGAGGCAGATAAGATGTGCATTCTCCCAGGTTGCAAATGAGAAACTAGGACTCCTATGGAGAAAGTGAGTCAGCCAAGGCCACACAATGAGTTAAAAGCAGCATCATGACGACAGGCTCCCATTTGCGAAGTCCTGGTCTGTCACCTTTTCCAGCAAGGCACACGGCTGCAGTGAGCTGCAGACTCAGGGGCCAGGCAGGAAGCATAAAGGAACAAATGGGCAGGCGAGAGAACATTTTTCATCCTGCCAGTGGTCACTCAGCTTTAGCCAGAATTTTTCAAATGAGAAACAGGTCCAGATCTTTCCATTAAAAAAAAATTCTCCATAGATTATTTTTCTTTCTTTCTTTCTTTCTTTCAGCCACAGCATGACATGCAGGATCTTAGTTCCCCAACCAGGGATCAAGCCCAGGTCCCCTGCAGTGGGAGCGTGGAGTTTTAACCATGGGACTGTCAGGGAAGTCCCTCATTTTTTTAAAGAAAAGCTTTAAAGAGAATCTGGATTTTAATGTTCACTGTCATGATTTTGTACAAGCTGCCTCAAAGTTGATTTTAAATCTTTGTGAAAGCTGACTATCACACATCCATAAGCTAGAGTAACCAATAGGCAGTTTTCCACGTCTGCCTCACACTGAAGACATGAGAGTTTCAATATGGATGCAGAGATATCTGGCTAACAGACCTTTTCGCCATGGGAATCCCCATTCCACGGGAGATCCAAATCTCAATCAACAAACCCTGAGAACAGTGAAGATTTTGGTCAAGCAGAAACACTCCCAGGAAGGAGAAGATTATACCTGCAGTGTGATAGTCAACTTGTTCAGTCACCAAGTTGTCTGACGCTTTGTGACTCAATAGACTACAGCACACCAATAGACGACTATGGCACACCAGGCCTCCCTGTCTCTCACCATCTCCTTAAACTCATGTCCATTGAGTCATGTCCATGTCCATTGGATGCCATCCAACCATCTCATCCCCTGTCACCCTCTTCTTCTCTGCCTGCAATCATTCCCAGCATCAGGGTCTTTTCCAATGAGTCAGCTCTTCACGTCAGGTGGCCAAAGTATTGGAATTTCAGCTTCAGCATCAGTCCTACCAATGAGTATTCAGGGTTGATTTCCTTTAGGACTGACTGGTTTGATTTCCTTTCAGTCCAAGGGACTCTCAAGAGTCTTCTCTAGCACCAGTTTGAAAGCATCAATTCTTTGGCACTCTGCCTTCTTTATGTTCCAGCTCACATCTGTACATGACTACTGGAAAGACCATAGTCTTGTCTATATAGACCTTTGTTGGGAAAGTGATGTCTTTGCTTTTTAATACACTGTCTAGGTTTGTCATAACTTTCCTTCCAAGAAGCAAGCATCTTCTAATTTCATGGCTGCAGTTAACATCTGCAGTGATTTTTAGAGCTCAAGAAGAAGAAATCGGTCACTTCTTTCACTTTTTCCCTTCTGTTTGCCATGAGTGATAGGACTGGGTGCCAGGATCTTAGTTTTTTTTAATATTGTTTGAAGCCCAGCTTTTTCACTCTCTTCTTTCACCCTTATCGAGAGGCTCTTTAGTTCCTCTTTGCTTTCTGCCATTAGACTGGTATCATCTGCATATCTGAGGCTATTGATATTTCTCCTGGTAGTCAACTAGCTCGGGAGAAAAAAAGAAAAAGTGTAGCATTTCCCAATTTTCATAATGTAAATATTCCCACCATAGCCAATAGCTACTATTAGTTGAGCAACCAGTTTGCAAAATTCATGAACATTTAATAGTTGGCTCCAGATATTTAATAATTGGTATACCAGAGTCCAGTGGTTCACTGGTGAGGTTTTTTTAAAAAATTAATTTATTTTAATTGGAGGCTAATTACTTTACAATATTTTAGTGGTTTTTGCCATACATTGACATGAATCAGCCGTGGATGTACATGTGTCCCCCATCCTGAAGCCACCCTCCCCACCCCATCCCTCAGGGCTGTCCCAGTACACCAGCTTTGAGTGCTGAACATGCACTGAATGTGGACTGGTGATCTATTTCACATATGGTAATATACATGTTTCAGTGCTATTCTCTCAAATCATCCCAGCCCCATTTTCTCCCAGAGTCCAAAAGTCTGTTCTTTAGATCTGTGTCGTTTTTGCTGCCTTGCATAGAGGGTCATCGTTACCATCATTCTAAATTTCATATATATGCATTAATATACTGTATTGGTGTTTTTCTTTCTGACTTATTTCACTCTGTATAATAGGCTCGTTTCACCCACCTCATTAGAATTGATTCAAATGTGTTCTTTTTAATAGCTGAGTAATATTCCATTGTGTATACGTACCACAGCTTTCTTATCCATTCATCTGCTGATGAACATCTAGATTGCTTCCATGTCCTAGCTATTGTAAACAGTACTGTGATGAACATTGGGGTACGTGTGTCTCTTTCAATTCTGGTTTTCTTGGTGTGTATGCCCAGCAGTGGGATTGCTGAGCCATATGGCAGCTCTATTTCCAGTTTTCTAAGGAATCTCCACACTGTTCTCCATAGTGGCTGTACTAGTTTGCATTCCTACCAACAGTGTAAGAGGTTTCCCTTTTCTCCACACCCTCTCCAGCATTTATTGTTTGTAAACTTTTTGATGGCAGCCATTCTAACTGGCGTGAGATGGTACCTCATTGTGGTTTTGATTTGCATTTCTCTGATAATGAGTGATGTTAAGCATCTTTTCATGTGTTTGTTAGCCATCTGTATGTCTTCTTTGGAGAAATGTCTGTTTAGTTCTTTGGCCCATTTTTTGATTGGGTTGTTTATTTTTCTGGTATTGAGTTGCATGAGCTGCTTGTATATTTTTGAGATTAATTCTTTGTCAGTCGCTTCATTTGCTATTATTTTCTCCCACTTTGAAGGCTGTCCTTTCACCTTGCTTATGGTTTCCTTCATTATGCAAAAGCTTTTAAGTTTAATTAGGTCCCATTTGTTTATTTTTCCTTTTTTTCCATTACTCTGGGAGGTGGGTCTTACAGGATCCTGCTGTGATTTATGTCAGAGTGTTTTGCCTATGTTTTCCCCAGGAGTTTTATAGTTTCTGGTCTTACATTTAGATATTTAATCCATTTTGAGTTTATTTTTGTGTATGGTGTTCGAAAGTGTTCTAGTTTCATTCTTTTACAGGTGGTTGACTGGTTTTCCCAGCACCACTTGTTAAAGAGATTGTCCTTTCTCCATTGTATATCCTTGCCTCCTTTGTCAAAGATAAGGTGTCCATAGGTGCGTGGATTTATCTGTGGGCTTTCTATTTTGTTCCATTGATCTGTATTTCTGTTTTTGTGCCAGTACCATACTGTCTTGATGACTGTAGCTTTGTAGTATAGTCTGAAGTCAGGCAGGTTGATTCCTCCAGGTCCGTTCTTCTTTCTCAAGATTTCTTTGGCTATTTGAGGTTTTTTTGTATTTCCATACAAATTATGAAAATATTTGTTCTAGTTCTGTGAAAAATACTATTGGTAGCTTGGTAGGGATTGCATTGACTCTATAGATTGCTTTGGGTAGTATACTTATTTTCACTTTATTGATTCTTCCATGAACATGGTATATTTCTCCATCTATTTGTGTCATCTCTGATTTCTTTCATCAATTTTTTTATAGTTTTCTATATATAGGTCTTTTGTTTCTTTAGGTAGATTTATTCCTATTTTATTCTTTGCATTGCAATGGTGAATGGAATTGTTTCCTTAATTTCTCTTTCTGTTTTCTCACTGTTAGTGTATAGGGATGCAAGGGATTTCTGTGTGTTAATTTTATATCCTGCAACTTTTCTATATTCATTGATTATCTCCAGTAATTTTCTGGTGGTGTCTTTAGGGTTTTCTATGTAGAGGATCATGTCATCTTTAAACAGTGAGAGTTTTACTTGTTCTTTTCCAATCTGGATTCCTTTTATTTCTTTTTCTTCTCTGATTGCTGTGGCTAAAAATTCAAAAACTGTGTTGAATAGTAGTGGTGAGAGTGGGCACCCTTGTCTTGTTCCTGACTTTAGGGGAAATGCTTTCAGTTTTTCACCATTGAGGATAATGTTTGCTGTGGGTTTATCATATATGGCTTTTATTATGTTGAGGTATGTTCCTTCTATGCCTGCTTTCTGGAGTTTTTTTTTTATCATAAATGGATGTTCAATTTTGTCAAAGTTTTCTCTGCATCTATTGAGATAATCATATGGTTTTTATCTTTCAATTTGTTAATGTGGTGTATCACATTGACTGATTTGCGAATATTGAAGAATCCTTGCATCCCTGGGACAAAGCCCACTTGGTCATGATGTATGATCTTTTTAATATATTGTTGGATTCTGTTTGCTAGAATTTTGTTGAGGATTTTTGCATTTATGTTCATCAGTAAAATTCAGCTTCCTATGCCCATTCCAGATCTACTAAATCAGACTTTCTATGTTTGGATCCTAGGAAGTAGTGTTTTCAAAGAGCCTTCTGAAAAGAGCAGCAAGATGTGGGAATCCCCAGTGCAATCCCTACATTCAGCTAGTAAAGAAACCATTCTAACATTCAGCCTGTTTATAATGGGTAAATAAAAGATTATAGAACAGAGGCGAGAAGTCCATGGCTCTGAGAGCCACAAGATAAACATGTTAGATATTGTTAAGTAATGATTATAATAACAAAACAAATTTAATTGCAAATAGCATTTTCTTTAGATCAGTCACTATTCTAGGTACTTTACCTGCATTATTTTTTTTAACCCTCTCTCTGTGAGCTAAGTATCACTAGTATTTATATTTTATGTATGGGAAAATGACAATACAGAGAAATTAAATAACATGCCTGAGATCACATTGCTGGTATACTGCATAGCTGGGATTGGAATCCAGGCAGCCTGGTTCTGGAAACTGCACACTCAACCACAATTAGGGAAAGTAACTTCTTCCTGAAAGTATAGATTATTTTGCATAGAACAGCCGTACACAGAAATTTTTCATTGAATTAGACTGAGCAAAGGACAGGAGTTCATTTTTTAGAAAAGGTCACACCCTTCTGTCTTTCCCAGGGTATCTGAAAATCTTTGTAGGCTTTTATTCCATTTTATTGACCCTTTGGCAAAGTCTACTGTGAATCCACTAAGTCCTTGAACAGATTTCCTGGTTACTGACAGGAAGAGTTGAGTCTTCTATCTTATTTGTGTGTGTGTGAGTGGTTTTGTTTTCACTCAACGTGGCATCCTAGTGGCATTAATACTCCTTCTACTGACTCTGGAAGTGGACTCCACACCCTGTGGGAGCTATACACCATCTGTTTCCAAGTCATCCTGCCTTCAGCCTTTCATTCAGCACTGTCCTGGTCTCACACCATGACTGAGGCTAGAAACCAGCAGATGTTCGGCTGCTCAGAAGAGACTATCAGTCCGTCCTCACAGGGCAAGCCTGGGACCATTAAACATTACAGATCTTCCAGGCACATGGAGAGGAGAATGATAGCAACCCTATAAAACCTTTAGGAGCTCTTTCCCAGCAAAATAATAAACAACTTAACCTTCATTTACCAAGTACCTAAAGCCTAATTTAGAAGAAATAGACTCAGAAGTTTAAATTTGACTTAGAAGACCAAATAGTGCTTTATCAGAATGTTTATCTTTTGCTTTGTTTTAGAAAGGATTTAAGGCCAGAGTCTCAGTCCCTGAGACGCATAGTGGCTGAGTCGATGTAAATGAGAAGTGACCAGCTGGAAACTGTGATGATCTGGGAGAATCATCTAGAGGGGGAAACCACTGCCTGCAGTCAGTCTCTTGTGGACATGTCTGTGAATTTTTTTAAGAAAAGGCATAGGACTTTTACTTATCTTAATGAGAAACTATATAACTTGGACCAGTGGGGACAAAAAGAAAAACTGGACAAAATACTTAAAAATCTGCTCTAAGATCTAAAGGGCTAACAAAAGAGTGAAGAATCACAGAGCAAGGAGCTGAGGCTAGAGCAAAGTCAGTGGGTAACCCTTGTGTTTGGAGACATTTTTGCCCTGGAGACATTTACCAATTCCAGAAGAAACAAATAAACTAAAAGAAGGCAGGAATAAGAATGTGGGAATTGGAGTTCAGAAACAAAAATTGGTGGCAGTGGAATGAGGCTGTTAAAGAATGTTCATTTTGGGTAAGGACTCAGAATAGCTGCCCAGCAGAAATGAGAATGAACCTGGAAATAGGTGCTTGTAGAGACAGCAATTTAGTTTTAAATCATCTCAATCTCTGAAACGGGACCGAAATGCTAATGGATTGATATTAACAAGGCAAACCTATATCTACTAGGGAAAAAGCTAACATAACCCTAGGCATCAAATTATTTCTATGACAAATTCTGCAATACAACATCCAGAACACGATAAAAAATAACCAGTTACACCAGAAGCTAAAACAACATTAAGTATAATTGAACAGAAAAGATAGGGCCACATCCATAGGCGCTCAAGATATTAGATTGATCAGGCATGTATGCCTGATCTATGCTTACATAGTAAGTAACTATGCTTACTACCTTCCAGAGAATAAAATACAAGATAGATAATTTCAGCAGACTACTGAAAACCATGCAAAATAATAAAGGGGAAATTTCAAATTTGAAAAATAAAAGATTGACGTCAAGAATTTTATAGACTATTAGGTGCTTCTTAAAAGAGAATCAGTAAACTTCAAGATAGATCAAAATAAAATAACAAGATTAAAGCACAGAAAGCAAAAAGAATGGAAAATTATTATGATTGCTTTTTACTCAGTCCATGTTTGTTTGTATCTACCCATATTTTTATAATTCTAGTTCCTTTTGATTCCTGAGTTTCTTTCTCAAATACTTCTGCTACTTCCTGAGTAATATCCTTGAGTTATTTCCGTTAGAGTATGTCTATTATTGAGACTTTTTTTTTTATTTGTATGAAGATGTCCTCATTTTACACTTTCTCTTGAAAATACATCTTTGTTGAATATAAAATTTACATTTGCGGTTATTTTCTTTCAGCACTTTAAAAATATAATTCACTTATTTCTTGTGAAGAGTCAGTTGTCCGTCTTAATGCTGATCGTTTTGTAGTAATTTGTCTCTCACCCTTTCTTCACTCTGAATGCTTTTAAGAACTTGTTTGTGGTTTTCAGCGATGTTAGTAGGTTGTGTCTAGGTGTGATTTCTTTCATTTAATTTGCTTTGGGTATATTGGACTTCTTGAATTTGTATTATAATATCTTTTATCAGGTTTAGAAAGCTCTTAGCAATTGACTCTTCACACGTTATTTCTGAATCCTCTTACTTTCTCTGTATGACATCCCATTTACCATGTATGTTAGGGTTTTCCATTGTACCCACCATATTTCCCACATATTTTATTTTGTTGAGTTTAAAAATACAAAAATTACACAACAATCATGTTATGTATGTTGGCTAGAAAAAATAAAGCTGCAGTGTTCTAAGATCTTTGCACTGTCTGGGAGGATGGAATAAGTAGAGATACACAATAACATTTAGTTAGTCAAGAATAAATGTTGTGGCACTTCCCTGGTGGTTCAGTGGTTAAGAATCTGCCTTGCAATGCAGGGGATGCAGGTTCAATCCCTGGTCAGGGAACTAAGATCCCACATGCCATGGAGCAACTAAGCATGTGTGCTGCAATAAGGCCTGATGCAGCCAAATAAATAAATAAATATATACATATTTTTAAAGAAAGAATAAATATTTTGATCTCTCGTGTAACTGCAAAAAGAATAGGTAAGGGCTGTCAACTTTCCAAATTAATAAGATAAGTAAAAAGTGGAAAGATAAAAAAAAAATTAGTAAATCTGAAAAGTCAACAAATGAATGATGTAATTAAGCCTATCTCTAGAGGGAAATGAATGGCTTTACAAATTCACACATTAGAGAAGAAGAAAACTGTTACCAAAAAAATCAGTGAACTGTGCATCCATTTCAAGAACATGAGAGAAGACTAGAAATTAGTTACATAAGAAGCATACAATAGAAAAGATCAATGAAATCAAAAGCAACCCCTAAGGAATCTTAGAGAAAGTGTAAGAGCCACCAAGCACAAAAACAACCAATGTCAGGAGTATAAAAAGTAACATCACTTACAAATTATATGGACATGAAGAAGACAGTTAGAGGACATTATAAACAAGATATTTGAAGATATAGATGAAATGGGAAAATTTCATCTACATAATATACATTATCAAAACTGCCACACGAATAGCAAAATTGACTAGTGCTATAACTCTTCAAGTCATTTAATGCTTTGCACAAAGAAAACTCCAGACCCAAATATCTCTCTTCTGAGTTCTAAAAAAAATAGTTAAGAAATAAATAACCACCATTTTATAGGGTTCTTCCAGAGAATAGAAAGAGGGAGCACTCCTTTCTTCTTCTGAGGTCAAGACAGCTCTGAACAGGGACAATAAGAGAAGAGAAAATTACAGACACTATTTCATAATCAAAATGAAAATCCTAAACAAAATATTAACACTAGTAAACAGGATATAGGAGTTAATATCATGACCAAGTTGACAAGAAAAAAATAATACTGTCATTATTCATAGGTGACAAGATTATAGGAAAGCCCCAAAATGCTATTGAAAAATATCAGAATTACTAAGTGAATATGGCAAGGTCACTGGACATGAAATCTATAGAAGAGTAATTATTTCTATTTTGATCTATCAGCAACAAAAATTATAATATTTTTAAAGATATTCTTTATAATAATATCAAAAAACATCAAATACCTGGAACAAAGATCTAACAACCAATGTGCAAAATCTCTATACTGAAAACTACATAGCAACACTAAAAGAAGTATAGGAAAACCAGAGTTGGACACAACTTAACAACTAAGCAACAACAAATAAGTAGACCAATATGTTATACGTTTGGATTGAGAGACAGTATTTAGAGATGTCAGTTCTCCCAAGTGGACATGTAAGTTAAAGGCCATCTCATTTCTTGTAGTTTTTTTTCCCCACAATTTGACATGTGGATTCTAAAATTTATATGTAAAATGTAAATGTCTAACAGGTTCAAAATTGTTTTGAACATATATAAAAACTTGGATTAAATTTAAGACTTAAGGGTATACAAATAGACCAATGGAATAGAAAAGGAAGACCATAAACACAGTTACATGTGTATTTGGTCATTTGATTTATGATCAAGATGCCACTGAAGTTCAATGGAGAAAGGATGAGCTTTTCAATAAATGATGCCATCAGTTGGATATCAGTATGGAGGAAAATTGATTCTAAACTCCTGTATCAAAAATAAAATAAAAAAATACCCCCCTGTATTAGATCATATAAAAATCAGTTCTAGGTGGGATAATCTAAATGGAAAACATAAAGCCACCAGAAGATAATCTAGGAGAATATGTTGATGACCTCAGGGTGGTATAGGTCTTCTGAAATAGGATATTAAATATCCATTTAAAAAACTGATAAGTTGAACTGTACATCAAGAGATACCATTAAGAGAGTGCAAATACAAGCTACAGAAAGGAAGGACATATTTGCAACATACACATTTAACCACGGGCTCATATCTAGACATCTACAAAGCAGTAAGAAAAGCACAGAAAAGCAAGTCGCAAAATGGGAAAAAGGCATGAACTATTTATCCCTTTAAAAAAGCATATCAACATTTCAATAAACATAGAAATGAAGCTAACCTCACGAATAATCAGGAGAGATACAAATGAGATCACAATGAGTTGTCACTTACACCCCCACCAGAATGGCTAAAATTAAAATGACTGACAATCACAAGTGTTCGAGAGAATTTGGAGCACTGAGAATCGTCACATACTGATGGTGGGAGTGTAAATTGGTGCCGCCACTTTGGAAACTACTTGGCAGGATCGATTAAAACTGAACGTTCTCCTACCACTCCCCGTGTACATCCAACAAAAATGCGTGCACATGTACAGCAAGAGACATATACAAGAATATTTACAGACTCATTATTCAAAGTGTAAGCAGCTCAACTGTCCCTCAACAGTAAGACCACAGATGGATGAATTGTGACATATTCATTCAATAGAATCCTATAGAGAAATGGAAACAAGTCAGCTACACCCATATACAACAATATGGACAAATGCTAGAAGTGTGATATTGAGCAAAGGAAATCAGATACACATAAAATCATGCTGGATTATTTCCTTTATATAAATTTCAAAAAGCAGGCAAAATTAAGCAACACTTAGGAATGCATGTTAGATTGTAAATTTATGAAGAAAAACAAAAATATCATGATCAGAGTCACATAGAAAATTCTCTTTGGTGGGACAGTGTACATGGCTAAAAAGGGTACATGGAAGTTCCTCGTGGGTCTGGAAACATTTTATTTCTTGACCTGGGTGGTGGTTGTTTGGGTGTTAACTTTGTGATAGTTATACAATTTTGCTGTATGATTTTGCTCTGAGTATGTGTGTTAGATTTTACAATTTATGAAAGTTAAAAATGGGAGAGAGACAAGAAACCTAGATTTTCAAATGGAATTCCTGGATTGAAAATATTACCAACTAATTTTGAAAACTTGAGACATCTGTGTGGGCCATACCCATTTTATCTATGAGCTGCCACTGTGTAACTCCTTAAGGTAACTTGTGTTTGTTTGGCAGTTCTGGGAAGGGAGCTTGGTTCTTTTCTGGCGTTTAAGAGTCTGAGGAAGTTAGGGGCCACCACTTGAGTTTACATGTAGAGGACCAGAATTATTGAGGGCAGGAAGAGAAGGGGATGACAGAGGATGAGATGGTTGGATGGATCACCAACTCAATGGACATGAGTTTGGGTAAGCTCCAGGAGTTGGTGATGGACAGGGAGGCCTGGTGTGTTACGGTCCACGGGGTCGCAAAGAGTCAGACACAACTGAGCGACTGAACTGAACTGAACAAGTCAAACTTATTTCTTTCAGCTTTTTTCCTTTTTTCTCTCTCCTCTCTGTCAGTGGCAGCAGAGCACTGAAGAAAGTTCCGGGGAGACATTTTACAAATTTGTTTCTGATATGTCCATGAATGATAGTGTAGTAGGGTTAGTCGCTCAGTCATGTCTGACTCTTTGCAGGCCCATGGACTGTAGCCCACCAGGCTCCTCTGTCCATGGGGATTCTCCAGGCAAGAATACTGAAGTGGGTTGTCATTCCCTTTTCCTGGGGATCTTCCCAACCCAGTGATTGAAGCAGGGTCTCCTGAATTACCATCTGAGCCACCAGGGAAGCCCATGCATGATAGCAACCCCACAAATGAAATAGCACTCATTCTGAAGCTTCTGAGGCTTATTGGAGATTATAAGACAGAGGAGAAAAAAATATAGTAATAGCATTACCATTATGGAGCGCTTAATATACGTCCAGCCCTGTACAAGATTCTTGACATATCATTTAGTGATCATACCATTTAAATATTCCTGTGCCATGGGAATTATCAGATCTGTCTTACAGATGAGAAAGTTGAGGCTCAAGAACTTAGCATGCCAATGGTAAATGGCACAGACAGGATTTTTGCTTAGGGCGGTTTATTACTAACCATTACATCATCGTTGTGAGGCCATCAGTCCTCATGTGAGAAATATAGACATATTTGCAATTCCACATGAAAATGGGCTCCAGCTGCTAAAGCCCTCACTACCTTGAGCGCTCAATAAGTATGGGTAATTGTTACAATCTGTTCATCCTCCCTGTTTCCCTGAGACCCTTGGAACAAGCTCAGTGTGGTTGAACAAAGCCCAGACCAGCTCCCCAGCTTGAACACAAAGCACATGGAAAGAAAAGGCATCTAGCAGTCATAGAATTTACACATAGCGGGCCAGAATTATACTAAAGCAGCAGTCATAGCAGTCAGTACACCCTTACTGTAGGACCAAGGACAATACAGGCTAAGTAATGAGTGTTCAAGCATAGCACAGGGGGGAAAAAAGAAGGTAGAGTCTGTTTGTAAGACATGTATTAAGCTAATCTTAAAAATGCATTCCAATATATGGTGTGTGCAGACAAATACTATTTGATTTCACATATATAAGGTACCTAGAACAGTCAAATTCATAGTTAGAAAGTACACTGGGAGATGCCAGGGCCCAGGGAGGGGGTTTGGGAGGAAGGGGGATGAGGATTCAGTGTTTAATGGGGACAGAGTTTCAGTTTAGGAAAGTGAAAAATTCAGGAGCTGGATGATGGTGTTAGACAACAATGTGAACGTACTTAGTGCCATTTGGTACAGCTAAATATGGTAAAATATTTTATTTTAGATTATGTGACTTTTACCACAATAAAACAGCATTAAAGAAAAGAAATTTAGAAAATTAAAACACGTTAGTCTCGAAAAATACCAATAGAGATAGTCTGGTCCCTTTTCTCCATCCTAGACTATGGGAATTGAGGCCCAGGGTGATATGGGACCTGGGGTAGTAGTGAGAAGATGTTCACTCCACACATGATGACTAGTTAGCAATGGCACTTGGGCAAGTCACTTCATCTCTTTGGACTTCACTATCTTTCGAGTGGGAGTATTAGAATAAAGGTTTTTTTTTTTTTTTAAGGAATTTAAGCTTTTCTTTCTGACAAATCTTAACTGCAATTCCAGTACGAGGCAGGGTGTGGTTAGGTAGTGAGGAGAAGAGGTCAAGTTTCCCTCCTTGGAGCTGCCTTGGAGGTAGCTCCTGGACCAATACTCTGCACCAGTACCGGCACACAGTAGGTTCACAATGAATATTTGAAGAGTGAAGTGTGAGTTTTCTGTGTTTCTGGAGAGAATAGTTTATAACAATCTAGGGCAGGGCACTTTAAGTTCCTTTCCAACTCAGAAACTCCCGTCATCTAAGGGACCTGCTTAAGATCATCCTGAGAGCAAGGTATGGGCAGAGCTGGGTAGCAAACTGGCTCTCCCATCCGGCACTCCAGGGTCCCAGGACTCAGTCTCTGGCCTCTTGGCCCATGGGCTAGTTCACTTCTGAGCTCTTCAGTTCCACCTCTGGCTCTCCAGAGTTGTGTGGAGAGGCGTTCTCTGCTCTTCCTCTCCTGTTTCTTTTAAACTCTGATTTGATTTTCACCTTTGCCTTGGACATGCACTCTGACAACAGGAAACACGCCCACACATGAGAGTAAGTTGAAAGTTAATTCCAAGCCCTTCATGTCCAGGTGAAAGGTCAGGAACCAAGACACCTTCATCTTAGCAGTGGGATTATGAAGTAGCAGGGCTGGAGGATAGCTACAAGTCATCTCCAGTGTGGTATCATGGTGCAGAGTGTGAATGTCAGGATACTTTCCTGAAAATAAAGTTAAAAAAAGTGTGGACAGGCTTGGTTCAAATCTTAACTCTACCACTCATTGGCTAGAGGAACTTCTGCAAGACACCGGATTCTTTGGGTTTCAGGTTTGGTTTTATTTTTATTTTTTTTGTATAATGGGAATAACAGCATCCCTTACCTTCTGGAGACACAATGGGGAAAGTATATAAAATATTAATGTAGAGCCTGGCAGCCAGGATGTGCTCAGTCAGTGGGAGCTATAATCGTTCTGACCAACCAGCTGCTGAATGAATTCTCTTGATGGTATCCCTGCCAAATTATCCTCTGCTTGAAAATTTCCAGGAATGGAGAACTCACTACCTCAAGGGGAATCAGCTAACCCTCAAGCATCTGATCAGCTCAGACTTCTGCCTTCCTCTTGAGACAAGGAAGTCCCTGGAGGCCGAGATGAGACCATTCCGGTGGGATCCCAGAGTGCAATGCCACTCTGACAGTCGAGCCTAGAGTTAAACTTGAGATGAACAAAAGGCTTCACCTCCCATGTCTGTTGGGTTGGCAGTGTCTGTGCAAAGCTCACCTAAACCCAAATTACTGGCCTGCCAGACAGAGGGAAACTCTGAAATAAGTTTTTTCGCAGCAGGGTTCCTAAGTGGTGGACATCCAGCTGCTTCCTTTATGAGTTTGCCTCCAGCCCCTAGCCTCGCCAGGAACAGACAGGTACTTCTCTTTAGTCCACTCAGAATGTTTCCTTTTCAGTCTGAAATCTGAGACTATCATTTCCTATACTTGTCAGCTCCTTGAGTACAGTGGCCTGAGATCCCTGTGAACCCTTATGGTGGAAAATCTGGTGGATACATGACATTTCTTTTCTTAAGAAATTCAGGATTACAGAGAATCTCTCTTTTCCTAGTATTTGGAAACCTAGTCCTTACAACAGAGAAGGCAATGGCGCCCCACTCCAGTACTCTTGCCTGGAAAATCCCATGGACAGAGGAGCCTGGTAGGCTGCAGTCCATGAGGTCGCTAAGAGTCCGACACGACTGAATGACTTCACTTTCACTTTTCACTTTCATGCATTGGAGAAGGAAATGGCAACCCACTCCAGTGTTCTTGCCTGGAGAATCCCAGGGACGGGGGAGCCTGGTGGGCTGCCGTCTATGGGGTCGCACAGAGTCGGACACGATTGAAGCGACTTAGCAGCAGCAGCAGCAGTCCTTACAATCTCCATACTTCTATCCTCAATTAATAGGAGATAACACACACTACAGACCACCTGTGACCAACTCTGTTGGTCATCAAGGCACTCAGTGCTCTGCCTACTTCATCTAACCAACGTTATCACCCTGCACAGACTCTTTAGTCAAGCTAGTAGCTTTCTTCATTTTACCCTGTGACACTAATGCCTAAGGACCTTTACCCATGCTATCTCAGGCATAGCATCTCCTCTTTTCCTGCCTTTTACTTACTTCAAAGCCCCACTTTCTCTGGACCTACCATCTATGATCTTGCCCTTCCCAACAACCCAGAATCCATCCCTATAATATAGATGCAGTCACTTTAGTTTTCTGAATTGGTGGCAAGTTCACTGGCAGGCTTGACCACTCTGAAATAATTTCATAAGTACTGTCCATGAGTAGTATTTTTATGAGTATTATGGTCATTTAGGTTAAGTATTATGACTTATACTTCTTTCATATTTTCTTAAGTGCCTAGCCTAATAGATGCTTAGTAAATTTCTTTGGATAAAAGGAATCTATTTGAAATGATAGACGTATTAAGCTAGAACTAGCAGTGGACCTCACGTCAGCCACAAAGAAAGGAAATTATATAAAATCAGCAGTCCCACTCTGGTCAACTCAATTAAAGCTAAGCTACTTAATGCCAGTTACCATGGTTTGACTTTAATTCCATTAAATTAAATGGACAGGCAACTTTGTGTGATTTTCAGCTGACCACTGAACTCAGGAGTACAATAAATATTAATACTTAATGAATGAAAGGATGGAGGGATTCCTGAGATGGAAATATAATTTCACATGTGGTTAAGGAAGGCTGATAAATACAATAGATTATCAAAATCAGTTCTTGAGGCTGCCCTCTGATCTCAGTTATTCCCTCTGCTCTGTAGCAGGCCATTCAAGGCTCTTCATATTTTCTTCTTCTTTCTTTTTTTTTTTTTAATTGACACATAGTTAAATTTATAATGTTGTGTTAGTTTGAATTATATAGCAAAGTGGTACATCTGAAACCAACACAACATTGTCAATCAACTATACTCCAATATAAATAAAAATTAAATTACTGAAGTATACAGCAAAGTGATTTAGCTACACATATATATGTGTGTGTACATATATTCTTTTTCAGATTCTTTTCCATTGTAGATTATTATATTGAGTATAGTTTCGTGTGCTTTACAGTAGGTCCTTGTTGCTTACCTATTTTATGTACACTAGTATGTACATGTTAATCCCAAACTCCTAATTTATCTCCCTTCTTCACTGTTCCCCTTGGAAGCCATAAGGTTGTTTTTTGTGAGTCTATTTCTGTTTTGTAAATAAGTTCATTTACTTTTTTTTTTAGATTCCACATGTAAGTGATATCATATATTTGTCTTTCTCTGACTTACTTCAGTTAATATAATTTCTACCCATGTTGCTGCAAATGGCATTATTTCATTCTTTTTATGGCTGAAAAATATTCCATTGTATACATATACCACATCTTTTTTATCTCTTCATCTGTTCATGGACATTTAGGGTGCTTCTATGTCTTGGGTATTTTAAGTAGTGCTGCTATTAACACTGGGGTGCTTGTATGGTTTCAAATTAGAGTTTCCTCTGGATATATGCCAGGAGTGGGATTGCTAGATCGTATGATAGCTCCATTTTTAGTTTTTAAAGGAACCTCCAAACTGTTCTGCATAGTGATCACACCAGTTTATGTTCCCAGAAAGAATATAGGAGGGTTCCCTTTTCTTCATACCCTCTCCAGCATGTATTATTGATAGACTTTTTAATGAAGGCCATTCCGACTGGTGTGAAGTGGCACCTCATTGCAGTTCTGATTTGCATTTCTCCAAAAATTAGTGATATTCAACATCTTTTCATGTGAAACTCTCCCTATTCTAAGCACAGATGCTCTGCCAGTTTTATCTCTCGTATTTTCTCTGTTTGCCCTGTGTTCCAGAAAATGGACTATTTGGTGTTTTCAAAATGTAGTTTTAATCTCCTTCTATTATCTTTGCTTATATATATATACATATATATATATATTTTTTCCCTCTAAGATAGACTAAAACCAACCCACAATCTAAGCTCCAGCAACCTCATCTCTGAAACTATTCTAATCAAAGGAAAAGTTTATGATCTCCCTGTTTTTGAATTTTTTCTAGCAGATAATTTGACTGTACTTCTTTGACAAGACTTTGTATATTTGGGCTCATATATATAATTTGTGACTGATTATTTACATGCCATTCTCAAGAGCTCCTCCTGGACTGAAGTCTGAGGGCTGCTGCTGCTGCTGCTAAGTCACTTCAGTCGTGTCTGACTCTGTGAGACCCCATAGACGGCAGCCCACCAGGCTCCCCCATCCCTGGGATTCTCCAGGCAAGAACACTGGGGTGGGCTGCCATTCCCTTCTCCAGTGCATGAAAGTGAAAAGTGAAAGTGAAGTCGATCAGTCATGTCCGACTCTTAGCGACCCCATGGACTGCAGCCTACCAGGCTCCTCCGTCCGTGGGATTTTCCAGGCAAGAGTACGGAGTGGGGTGCCATTGCCTTCTGAGGGCAGAGGTGGTCTTTTATCTATCTTGATGTTTCCTGTGGCACTTAGAAATAGCCAAGTTTGCTCAACAGTGGCTAATAATAGTGCTAACATTCTAAGAGCACTTCTGGGTGCTAGGAATCATGTCTTATCTCAGTGAATGCTCACCATGACCCTCTGATGCAATGATGCAAGCACTTTTTTTTTTTTTTGGCCACACTGTACAGCTTGTAGGGTCTTAGGTTCCCCGACCAGGGATTGAATCCAGGTCCATGGCAGTGAAAGTGTGCTGATTCCTAATCATTGGACCATCAGGGAAGTCCCTGAAGCAAGAACTCTCATTGTTGTCTTTTTCAGATGAGGAAAGTAAGAGATACCCTTAAGTATCTTGTCTGAAATACCTGTGAAATAGAGGCAGCAGAGTACAACCCTAGAAGTATGACTACAGAGCCTGAGTTCTTGAAAAGGACTTGGTGACCCTTCCATGGGCAACAGTCCTAGAGAGAAGAACAGACTCTCAGAAATAGCAAAAGGGGGTGTAGGAACCACAGCATAGACCTCTAGAGATCCTGACTCTTAAAAGTGTCATTAACCGATTCATATTCAAGTGGCCCCCTAAGTGTTGAAACAGACAAAGGAAAAGAGGGAAAGCAAGTTCTAAGGACCAGATTTCTATTGACCAAAGCGCCCCTTCAAAACAGAGCATAAGGCTCTGCTGAGCTGAAATTTTCAAAACCATCTCTCTCCCGTAGAGTGAACCCTTCAAAGGATTCCCTTTAGGGTGAAGCATTCCAGCTGATGTTTGCTTGCTCTCTCTGCTCTGTTCCTAGCAGACAGCCAAATGTGCAGGGTGCCCAGGGAGGCTGCGGAGCTGGGGAGGCTGGGGAGCCAGGCGAGCTTGGACTGCTTTGTGTGTCAGGTGAGAAGAGACCTGTCTCTCCCACTCGCCTGGTCCACTGGCCTGAACGACAGCCGAGCTGCATCAGGGCTGGGCTTCCACGGATAGGAGCAGGTTTGGAAGCCACATGTGTTTTTCCATTGAACTGCTTGTCAATGTTTGGCAAAGAACAGTGATGCAAGCACTCTTAACCCGCTCTGCTCTTTGAGGCTATTGCAGCAAATATCACTTGACGAGGAAGAGCAAGGACTGAGGGAATTCGTAAGCCATTAGCTGAGATTTCAGGGTCTCTTTCTCTCTCTCCCTCCTGCCCTCTTTCCACTCCAGCTTTCCTGGTGTCACAACAGGACCTACTCGGGTGGTGAACAGAGAGCACTGGATTTGGAGTTGGGAACCCTGGGTTTTAGATCTGCATCTTCAATTTGCATCTTATATGACCTGCTGCAAATCAAGGATCTCCATTTCCCCATCTGCAAAATTGAGCTATAGGTGACAACTGTTGTATCTGCCTCTTTAACTGGAGCTACTGTGGTGATCATTGAACCATCATGTCAAGGGGTCTTGTCAGTTCGAGACCACAATGAAATAAACAAAGGATCATGGTTTGTGGGATTTTGTAATGCACATGCAGATACAAAAACAAATACAAAACAACAGGCTGTAGGATATACTTCTAAATGGAAAGTGTGTTTTAAAATGTTTTCCATTTTACAATTTTGGGACCTGTTAAATAGAATAGATGGAAACTTGTTAAACTCTGTATGCTTAAAAGACTCTCTCCTCTCTCCCTTTTGCTCTCTTTGAATCATTTCGAGTCTCTTCTGGGATGCCATGATGAATCTATCCAAATTTATTACCCAGGCCACTGAGATTTGTTGCTTTTAAACTGTGAAAGTGACACAATTGGTACTTTGTAAAGTGCTGACCTGTTTTCTTATTATTCTGTATTGTTTACTTTCTTTATAAGGTTACAGGTCCCTGAGGGAGGCCTTATGCATCTATCATGGAATATGACACTGGCATTTTGGAAATGATTCAGTGCATCTTTAATAAGTTTGACACTCAAATATTTCATGTTCAAATCCCGTGTGCCTCTTACTTTGTGTGTAGCACTTTGTTACATGATATGGAGCTCAAGAACTCTAGGAAATAGAATTATATTATCTAAATCATATCTTACTTTTAAATAGGAGTTTACAACTCAAAAGCATTTCTCAATGTGAGCCACAAAATCAATAAAGTAGTATTGGATTATAAACCAAAGTATAATATTAACATATGAATTCATATCTATGTAAATAAATAATGAAATAGGTAAATAAATGGGTGAGAATAGACAGTCTCCCAGGCAGAATTCCAGGACTTCCCTGGTGGCTCAGACAGTAAAGCGTCTATCTACAATGTGGGAGACCTGGGTTCGATCCCTGGGTCAGGAAGATCCCCTGGAGAAGGAAATGGCAATCCACTCCAGTACTATTGCCTGGAAAATCCCATGGACAGAGGAGCCTGGTAGGCTACAGTCCATGGGGTCGCAAAGAGTCGGACACGACTGCGCGACTTCGCTTTCACTTTCTGCCTTTAAAGAAAATGGGGCCTCATTCTCCACACCTTAAATGTAGACTGGGCATAGTGACTTCTTTCCAAAGAGTTAGCCAAACAAATATTTAGTTTATTAGTTAGTAATAATACATCACTGCTGGTTCTTTAATTTTGACAAATGACCATCCTTGTGTAAGATTTTAATTATAGGGAGAAAACTGGCTGTGGGGTATACCAGAACTCTCTGAACTACAATTAGTCCTCTGTATTTGTGGAGGCAGAAGTCTCAAATTTGGAGGGCCAACTGCATTATGCCATTTTATATAAGTGACTTGAGCATCTGTGGATTTCGGTATTTGAGGGATATCCCATCATAGATATCAGGGGGCAGCTGTATCTTAAAGACCTTTCTATAAATATAAAACTACGATAAAAAGTTCATTAGAAACGTAGTTTCACAACTGTGTGCTTGTCTAATGCATGTTATATTGAATATACATGCTTGTCTTTGCTGTCTTCCGCAAAACCCACAAAAATCATAGCAAAGGAATGAAACAGGTGGGAACCCACAGAACAAAGCGACACTGAGAAAAGGCAAGAGGAGGCAAAGGAAGTAAAACATTTGTAGGATGTAAAGTGGATACATGGAAGGTAACTGATATAAGCAAGGTGAGTAAAGCTGAAGCCTACCTGTGGGCAGAGAAAGTGGGTGGATGATAATAAGAGAGTAAGAGAAGCTAATAATACCACAGGTCACCAGAAAGGGGTAGCAATTTGAAGTACTAGAGACTCAAAGCGCTGAGGTACAACAGGATGAAACTGATAGAAAGCTGCAGAACTCCTCTCCCAGCTCATGCAGCCAAGCATGCAGCCTTCTTTTCAGCCGAGCAGCAGACTGGAGGCTGCAGTGGAGGTGAAGTGAGGGGATTCTAGACTGGGTCACTGGGTATACCTGGTGTGGGGGATCCCCATCTCTTGGCCATCTTCCTGCTCTCATGCAGACCATCCTATTGACTTTTGGCATTTATAAAAATAGATAGTTGTGTGTGTGTGTGCTCAGTCGTGTTCGTCTCTTTGCGGTCCCATGGACTGTAGCCTGGCAGGCTTGTCTGTACATGGAATTTTTCAGGCAAGAATCCTGGAGTGAGTTGCTATTTCCTACTCCAGGGGATCTTCCTGACCCAGGGATCAAACCCACATGTCCTGCATCTCCTGTATTGGTAGATTCTTTACCACTAGCACACTTGCCATAAGAATAAAGGCAAGGGTCTCTAAGTATGGGAGGACAGCAACTAAAATGAACAAACAGAAAAATGTAAATCACAGGAAACAAGCACATTTCAGGGACCAAAAGAATGTTTCAAAAAAAGATACTCTTATTTGAGAGATGAGAAGCATGAATAGGATGCTATTATAAAGGTATAATAACAAAATAAGAAAGAACTCTGGAAATTCAGTGCAATAGATAAATAGATTAGCTAATAAAAATGCTGAAATGTAAAGTTGAAGGTACCACTCAGAAGATAGCTTAAGTCATGTCCGACTCTTGTGACCCCATGGACTGTAGCCTGCCAGGCTCCTCTGTCCATGGGATTCTCCAGGTAATAATACTGGAGTGGGTTGCCATTTCCTTCTCCAGGGGATCTTCCTGACCCAGGAATCAAACCTGAGTCTTCTACATTGCAGACAAAATCTTTACCAACTGAGCTGCAAGGGAAGCACCTAGAAAATAGCTTAAAGTCTGATAAATAGAGTCTTAGAAGTTCAACATACAACTAGTAGGAAATGAAAGTGAAGGAGAGGAGAAAAAATGGAGAGAGGGACACTGTTAAATAAATTATAGAAGAAGATATCCTAAAAGTGAAGGATCTGAATTCTCAAATTGAAAAATCTCACAGAATGCCTAGCCTCACAAATGACCCATGAATGAAAAACACTTTAAACCACAGTCACAATTCAAGGGACAAAGGGGTGGTCATTACAGCTTCTGCAGGGAGAGAAAGAAAGGAGATCACATGAACGGAGGAGTGCTCAGAATGGGCTTGCCTTTCATCAGCTCCAGTGGAAAAGAGAGGTTAATGGAGCTATATCTGCAAAGTTGGAATGAAATATCTGTAAACTTTTGAATGAAAATTATTTCCAAGCTTGCATTAATCCCCAATCGATGGAGTTTTAGGTGGAGTAAAAGCCTTCTCAGATATGCAAGACCTAGAAATTTCTCTCACTTACTCTTTCTTAAGGAGGTACCAGAGGATACAATCCACTGACATGGGAGAGTCGATGAAAACCTGAGGAAGGATGACATAGGGAGACCAGGAGAGCCAAATTTAGAGAATGAGAGAGCCAGCCCCAGAAGACAGCTCTCCTGCTGGGCCCACCAGGTCCAGCCAGGCCAGGCTGGAGCAGGAAGGACCAGGGATGTTCTCCTGTTCACTTCAGGAGAACAGTGAAAACTGAGAGATCTAGGAGAGAGGAAGCAATGAAACTGAGAGATCTCATATGTGCACATATAGCTAAGAGGAGTTCTGCAGTTTGTTCTGCAAGTTTGGGTCTGAGTCAATGATAAAGTACATACAAAAAAAATCAACAAAACAAACAAATGGTATAAACAAAGCAGGAAAACCAAAGTTTCAGAGTACACTATTTAGCTCCACTGTGAAGGTATTTGCGAAGTTGCTTCAGTCATGTCTGACTCTGTGCGACCCCATAGATGGCAGCCCACCAAGCTCCCCCGTCCCTGGGATTCTCCAGGCAAGAACACTGGAGTGGGTTGCCATTTCCTTCTCCAATGCATAAAAGTAAAAAGTGAAAGTGAAGTCGATCAGTCATGTTCGACTCTTAGCGACCCCATGGACTGTAGCCTACCAGGCTCCTCCATCCATGGGATTTTCCAGGCAACAGTACTGGAGTGGGGTGCCATTGCCTTCTCCATGAAGGTATTTATGTAGTTACAAATTTATATAGTTATGTAAATATTAATGTCACAAAAAATATGATGTTGTGAAAATGGGAGCCATGTGACTGGGGGTGAATGGGTCAAAGATGTGTGAGCTCAACCCTCATGCCTCATGTGTCATAGTAGAAATCCAATAAGCATTGGAGAAGGAAATGGCAACCCACTCCAGTGTTCTGGCCTGGAGAATCCCAGGGACGGGGGAGCCTGGTGGGCTGCCGTCTATGGGGTCGCACAGAGTCGGACATGACTGAAGCAACTTAGCAGCAGCAGCAGCAGCAGAATAAGAAATCAGGAAAAGGCAGTATAAAGGATAAGAAGGTGAAATAGAAGAAATAGCAAAAAAAAATTTAGAATGATTCTCCTGAGCTGGAATCTGGGATAGGAATGGATGAGGGAAGGGAATGCTGAATTTTGTTCAATTACTTAGAATGCAATTTGGTTTTATAAGTTGTAATGCATTACTTAGGGGGAAAATGGAATTTAAAAATATTCTGATCCTACTCAGCAATGACTGGAAGAGTGAGTAATCCTCTCTCGGCATTTTTTGGAAGAGGAGACACAGGATGTGAAAGATCAAGTGACCTGCTCAGAATCACAAAAAACAGATGATGCCACAGCCAGGACCAGACCTGGGGCTCCTGACTCGCAGTCTGGGGCTCTGTCCACTCTAGATGGAAAAGAAGCAACAAAATTAATTTATGCTGTCAGGTGTGTGGGCAGCGATTCAGTGGAATCTAGAATGATCTGCAAGTTTCAGGGACGCTCTTTGACCTTTACTACGTTTTGTGAGTTCTGAAAAATAGCAGAGTACGTGAAGTACACAGCCTCTTGAAATGAAAGAGCCATTTCCTAAAATCATCTTTCATCAGCCCTTTAAGTCTTTTTCTCATACTCCTCTCCAGCTCCTCCTTGAAGTCACATGCTTCAGCAATAGAACTTTCACTCTGGGTAAGCAGAGTTCCAAAGAATTAGCAAGGAGAGATAAGAAAGCCTCCCTCAGTGATCAGTGCAAAGAAATAGAGGAAAACAATAGAATGGGAAAGACTAGAGATCTCTTCAAGAAAATTAGAGATACCAAGGAAACATTTCATTCAAAGATGGGCTCAATAAAAGACAGAAATGGTATGGACCTAACAGAAGCAGAAGATATTAAGAACTGGCAAGAATACACAGAAGAACTATACAAAAAAATCTTCACGACCCAGATAATCACGAAGCTGTGATCACTCACATTCATCTAGAGCCAGACATCCTGGAATGTGAAGTCAGGTGGGCCTTAGGAAGCCTCACTATGGACAAAGCTAGTGGAAGTGATAGAATTCCAGTTGAGCTATTTCAAATCCTAAAAGATGATGCTGTGAAAGTGCTGCATTCAATATGTCAGCAAATTTGGAAAACTCAGCAGTGTCCACAGGACTGGAAAAGGTCAGTTTTCATTCAAATCCCAAAGAAAGGCGATGCCAAAGAATGCTCAAACTACTACACAATTGCACTCCTCACACGCTAGGAAAGTAATGCTCAAAACTGTCTAAGCCTGGCTTCAGCAATACATGAACCGTGAACTTCCAGATGTTCAAGCTGGATTTAGAAAAGGCAGAGGAACCAGAGATCAAATTGCCAACATCCGCTGGATCATGGAAAAAGCAAGAGAGTTCAAAAAAAAATCTATTTCTTCTTTATTGACTATGCCAAAGCCTTTGACTGTGTGGATCACAATAAACTGTGGAAAATTCTGAAAGAGATGAGAATACCAGACCACCTGACCTGCCTCTTGAGAAACCTGTATGCAGGTCAGGAAGCAACAGTGAGAACTGAACATGGAATAACAGACTGGTTCCAAATAGGAAAAGGAGTACATCAAGGCTGTATATTGTCACCCTGCTTATTTAACTTATATGCAGAATACATCATGAGAAAAGCTGGGCTGGAAGAAGCACAAGCTGGAATCAAGATTGCTGGGAGAAATATCGATAACCTCAGATATGCAGACGATACCACCCTTATGGCAGAAAGTGAAGAAGAACTAAAGAGGCTCTTGATGAAAGTGAAAGAGGAGAGTGAAAAAGTTGGCTTAAAGCTCAACATTTAGAAAACAAAGATCATGGCATCTGGTCGCATCACTTCATGGCAAATAGATGGGGAAACAGTGGAAACAGTGGCTGCCTTTGTTTTTCTGGGCTCCAAAATCACTGCGGATGGTGATTGCAGCCATAAAATTTAAAGACGCTTGCTCCTTGGAAGCAAAGTTATGACCAACCTAGACAGCATATTTTTTTAAAGCAGAGACATTACTTTGCCAACAAAGGTCCATCTAGTCAAGGCTATAGTTTTTCCAGTAGTCATGTATGGATGTGAGAGTTGGACTATAGAGAAAGCTGAGTGCAGAAGAATTGATGCTTTTGAACTGTGGTATTGGAGAAAACTCTTGAGAGTCCCTTGGACTGCAAGGAGATCCAACTAGTCCATCCTAAAGGAGATCAGTCCTGGGTGTTCATTGGAGGGACTGATGTTGAAGCTGAAACTCCAATACTTTGGCCACCTGATGCAGAGAGCTGACTCATTTGAAAAGACCCTGATGCTGGGAAAGATTGAGGGCAGGAGGATGAGATGGTTGGATGGCATCACTGACACAATGGACATGGGTTTGGGTGGACTCCATGAGTTGATGATGGACAGGTAGGCCTGGTGTGCTGTGGTTCATGGGGTTGCAAAGAGTCGGACATGACTGAGTGATCGAACTGAACTGAAGAAAGATATACAGCCCTAGATGTTTTTTCCTTCTTAAACTAGTCATTTGCTTTCCTTTCCCTCACTGTCCGGGAGAGAGCCTGTTTCTTTTTCTGCCTGGTGCAGTTAAAGCGCGTTTTCCTAAGATGCTCTCTGTCTTGTGAGATGCATCCTGGTTTGGGCTTTCACTTTCATGTTGCGATCACAAGAGATTGTTCTACTTTCTTAGTTTGTACTTAATAATCTGCCCTACTTTCTGCCCCGTGTGGGACACTTATCACAGGTACTTGCCTGTATGCAGTCCTGAGTTCTTTTAAGGCTTTCCTTGTTTCCTCAAGCAATAATATACTTCTCAGACTCATTCAGCTCTCTCAGAGATCATCATTTATTCCTTTTCTTATTCATTTCAGTGCATTTCTACTGAATACCTTTTTTTTAGTGCTAGACAGTAAACTGGAATGTAGGAATTTAGCAGTACGCAAAACTGATACCACCTCTGTCCCCCTGGGGCTCTCAGTTGGTAGATAAATCATACCTGAGGTACATACTTATTGTATTAATAATTGAAATTAATAATAATAATAATAATGTGATATAGGGTTGTGCATGGAATTTTAGGTATCATGAGACCCTGTGAATAAGGATCTAACTGACCTGGAATGGAGGGTGTTGGTCAGGGCTGTTGTGTGATACTCAGTGGGACACCTCAAATATTCTCCATAGTATTGAGCGGCAAGTTAGTGCCTAATAAACGTTGGCCATTTCTTGGATGGATATCCTTGGAATGGTTTTGAAAAACTCAAAGTTGTCTACAAAGTAAACCTGTTACCATGCCCTAAGGAAAGTCAATAAAAAGTCAGGAAAAAAAATCCTGATATAAAATGAGGCTTAAACTGGATTTGGGGGAAATTATTGGAAGGATTCTGCTTAGACCAGGAAGATCTAGCTGACTTCCCTCCTTACCCTTTTGCCTTCTTCCAATACGGTCTAAAAAACAATTTCAAATTTCTGCTCAGCAGCTCCTGAATAACTAGGACTGGGTCAGGATGTAGCTAAATCTTTTGACACCACGGACAACAGCCATAAAATAGCAACCCATGTTTGCAGTGCTTGCAATTAACACAATACTCCGTCAAAGGTACAATGCTTAGACCTTTTCACACTCTTAGAAATTTCTTCTCAACTTTGAAAGGGTAAGAAAAAAACAAACAAAAAAAGGGTGTCCTTCTAACAAGTACTGTACACACCCTAAATGAGAACAAATGTTTATAAACACAGGAAGCTGAAAATAAAGTTTAGAAATTAGCAAACACAGGTTTACTGCCTATACAGTCTCTTAGCATAGAGGACAGCTTTTAAGAGGTGAAATAAGGATGCCCTTGTTTGAAAAAGACTTTCTGAAAAATATGGGTGCAAAGTGAATTTCTTTAAAATTAGTACTATTTCTACAAAATTTTTGATTGGGAAATTAGAAAAGCAGCCTAGTAGGGAGGGGATCTCCAAAATACTGAGGAAGGGAGACATGCATACACGCAAAGACATGAATATACCCCCACACACATATATAAACACATGAACATACCACAGAAAGACACATGCACATATACATACAAATGCACAGACACACAAAACATACATACACACAAACACATGAAATACCCCCGCATACATATATATAAACACATGAACATACCACAGAGAGACACATGCACACATACATACAAATACACAGACATACAGAACACACGTACACACAAACACGTGAATATGCCACACACACAGGACAAAAACACACGAATGCACGTGCACATACACTCACATAAGACTTGGTGGAGGCTGGGTGTTCTGGGGGTTCATCAAAACATTATCAGGACTTTTGAGTGTCATTCTCCATCTTGAATTCTCCACTTCATCCAACCTTGAACACCTCTTTAGAACTTCAGTATTTTTCTCTTACCTGAAAACCTGAGGTTTCCATACTTGGAATTCTCCACACTTTTGACCCTCGCCTTTATGTTTTGCAGACTTAGTATACTAAAGCTTGGCTGCTATGCAGCTCTCTCATGAAGGCTTTGACTATCACCTACTCAGGCAGTTTTCTCAAACTGATTTAATTTATGGGCCCATTTGAAAGGAAACTGTCCCAGACTTACAATGTTGACAAATTATTTTTGTTATAACCGACCTGATGGACATGAGTTTGAGCAAGCTCTGGGATATGATGATGGACAGGGAAGCCTGGTGTGCTGCAGTCCATGGGATCACAAAGAGTCAGACTGAGTGACTGAACTGAGCTGAATTAAAAAGGTGCAAACATTAAAACAGGGCGCAACTCTCTGCTTATTGCTTCTGTAGAAGTACAGAACAGAAGAAAATATACAAATGAGACACAAATGATTTGACCAATGTGTTTTGGATTACCAACATGGGTTTAATGTGACAAACTATGCCATGTGCTGATTCCAAAACATGTTGATGACACCAATATGACCCTATGTTATTACATAGATTCTGTGAGTTAGCATGTCTAAAGTTCTGTGTACTGTGTGAAGATTTGGTGCTCTCACCAGTATTTTCCCTCTTTTTCCACATTTTTCTTGTTGTTCAGTTGCTCAGTCATGTCTAACTCTTTGTGACCCCATGGACTGCAGCATGTCAGGCTTCTCTGTCCTTCATCATATCCCGGAGCTTGCTCAAACTCATGTCCATCAAGTCAGTGATGCCATCCAACCATCTCATGCTCTGTCATCCCCTTCTCTTCCTGCTGTCAGTCTTTCCCAGCATCAGGGTCTTTTCTAATGAGTTGACTCTTTGCATCAGGTGGCCAAAGTATTGAAGCTTCAGCTTCAGCATCAGTCCTTCCGATAAATATTCAGGGTTGATTTTCTCTAGGATTGATTGGCTTGATCTCCTTGCTGTCCAGGGAGATGTTCTCTGGCACCACATTTTGAAGGCTTCAATTCTTTGGTGCTCAGCCTTCTTTTATGGTCCAACTCTCACATTCATACATGACCACTGGAAAAACCATAGCTTTGACTGTATGGACCTTTGTCAGCAAAATGATGTCTCTGCTTTTTAATACTCTACCTAGACTGGTCATAGCTTTTCTTCCAAGGAGCAA
The DNA here is from genome assembly GCF_000754665.1 of Bison bison bison. Lineage (NCBI taxonomy): Eukaryota > Metazoa > Chordata > Mammalia > Artiodactyla > Bovidae > Bison > Bison bison. The sequence goes on along the minus strand of NW_011495062.1, from coordinate 1,189,790 downwards.
GTGTCTTTTAATTTCATGGCTGCAGTCACCATCTGCAGTGATTTTGGAGCCCAAGAAAATAAAGTCTCTCACTGTTTCCATTGTTTCCTCATCTATTTGCCATGAAGTGATGGGACCAGATGCTATGATCTTTAGTTTTTGAATGTTGAGTTTTAAGCCAACTTTTTCACTCTCCTCTTTCACCTTCATCAAGATGTTCTTTAGGTCCTCTTCGCTTTCTGCCATTAGGATGGTGTCATCTGCCTATCTGAGGTTATTGATATATCTTCCAACAGTCTTGATTCCGGCTTGTGCTTCATCCAGCTTGGCATTTTGCATGATTTACTCTGCATATAAGTTAAATAAGCAGCGTGACAATATACAGCCTTGACATATTCCTTTCCCAATTTTAAACCAGTCTGTTGTCCCATGTCCGATTCTAACTGTTGCTTCTTGACTTGCATACAGATTTCTCAGGAGGCAGGTCAGGTGGTTTGGTAGTCCCATCATTTCCCCACGCAGTACATCATTATGTCAGCTAGCCTTCACCCTGCATTATGTTACTGTGCATTATTTCTGTGCCTTTGTGATATTAAATACAGATAACAGCAAGGACTCTGAATTTGTGGCAGTACTCACTTATGAAGTGAACATTCTAAGATACACTCCTTATTTTTTTATGATGATCAAAATAAAACACCAAATTAAACAAATAGATATACATTCAAGTTTCAGCAAGCTCCAGGAGTTGGTGATGGACAGGGAAGCCTGATGTGCTGTAGTCCATGGGGTCGCAAAGAGTTGGACACGACTGAGCAACTAAATTGATGATACATTCAAGTATTCAAGTCCCTGATAAAAGGTTTGTGGGTGGTTGATGTCAGCCTGAGAAGCTGATAACATACTCTTTATAATTATATTTATGTCTAATACTGTAGCAGAGCAACTATGGGAACTATTTTATTTAGATTTTAAAGGCAAAATTCTCCAAAATATTCTGAATTAAAATGAAAAGAATTCATCAGAGGCTTTGAAAAGTACAAACTAATTCATGTTTGAAGAGGTGTATGAAGTCCTTTGGGTACCTTCCGCTCAAGTGATTTGAAATTAAGGCACTTCACAAAATGCATGTTTTCCCTTCTTTTCTTCCTGAAGAGATTATACATAATGTTTTAAATTTCTATACCATCTTTCCAAGACAGTACAAGTACTTCGTAAACTTCATCTTAATGATGTTAACATGCTCACAAGACTAAATAGACAGTATGTAACATGGTCCCTGGCTTATTAATAAATGAACAAGCTCAAAGAGAGGGATAGAATTCTATTTTCTGTGCACTTCAATTAACTTCTCTTCTTTCCCCCACTTATAGCACTATAAAAATGGACACTTTCTTCTTTCACTCTTTTATTCCATTATTCGTTCACCCCAGGAAGCTCTATTAAGAGCCTCGTGGGTTGGGAAGATCCCCTGGGAGTAGGAAATGGCAACCCACTCCAGTATTCTTGCCTGGAGAATCCCATGGACAGAGGAGCCTGGCGGGCTATGGTCCACGGGGTCACAAAGAGTCAAACACGACTGAGTGACTTCACTTTCACTTTCACTTTTTTTCTATGTATTGTACTAGGTGTCATGAGAGTAGTAAGACCAGTACAGGGCATGGTACCTGACCTTGAAAAGCTAGTAATAAGAGAGAATAAAAAGAAGACACTCATACAGAAGCTGAAAAATGAATAAAAGATAATAATTTAATGCAAAGAAAAATATCAAAAAACTTTTTTATTAGTTTAGATAAAGTATCCTCCCTATAAGACTGGTGGTAGAAGGAGGGTTGGGAGAGAGATGGTGGCGATTTGGGAGACAGGTATTGATCTGGTGATGCATTTTGAATAGATGCGTTTGGATAGATGCATTTGGATAGCTGCAGAAGAAGCTGTTATTGGCAAGAAAAATAGTGCATCACTGGCTAGGAGACGTTAGAGAAGAATGGGCAATGGTGAGTAGACCACAGAGTCTAATAGGTTATTATTAAATCAGTACTTTCTGTATTATGGATTATGCACAAGTCTTTATATACTTATCTGATCTAATCTTTTATTTTGATCTGATTTAAAGATGCAAAGAGGCAGACTCAGCAAGATTAAATAATCTGTTCTGGGTCACAGAGGTAGAAAGTGGAAGAAATGAGATTCACACTGGCTATTTGACTATTGAGCCCCTGCTCTCAAAATTTATACCATATGATTTCCCCACAGTGAGAGATGACAGCTAAAGGCTTAGTTGGTGCTGAATTATAGACATTCTGGATGCCAGTGAATTCAGGCTTCACACTGTAGGGAGTGGAAAGCAATGGGTGATTTTTGAAATAGGAGAGTAACAGGAAAGGCAACAAAAGTGCTTTAGAAAAAGGAGTTTGGCAGTGGGCACATAGGGCGAGCCAGAAGGGGAGACACAGGGAAGAACAAAAATTGATTCCTTCAGGCGTCTAGACGTGGGGGTTACTCTGGCCTGCCAGTGTCCTTGCAGAGCCTCTCCATGCCTGCCCAACCTTATCTCTCTCCACCCTCCACCTTTGTTCTCTGTCGCCATCCAAACCAGTCTGCTTTCACTGTGCTGGTCAGAGTTATACTCCCTGACACCAAAGAGTGTTTGTACATGTTGTTCTGATTGGCAGAAATGATTTTTCCTCCTTTTGATTACTTAACGTATCCTTCTCCTCATCCTTCAGATTTTGGTTTAAATGTTACTTCCCTTGATAAGTCTTGCCTGGTATTTCTGTTCATGTCAAATGCCCTGTCAGAGGCCCTCCCAGCGTTATGCATGCTCTCCTTTGTACCATTCATCCCAGGTGAAATGATCCATTTATCCTTGTGATTATTCACTGAACTGCTGTTTGCCTCCTCTAGAATATCTGCTCCTTTAGGGCAGGAGTCATGTCTGTTTTGGCTCATCACTGTATTCCCTGGGCCTGTTGCACTGCCTGTCACAGGGCAGGCACTCAACATTTGTGGAGTGAGTGAGTGAATGGCTGGGTAAATGAATACTGGTCAGGATGAGAGCAGTGGGAACGAACAGAAAGGTATGATGAAAGTGTTGACCAAAGGGTCCAAGGTAGATGTGGGGTTGGGGAGGGGAGAAGCAGAGGCAGGGAATGCGAAGGTTTAGACAGTTTTCCCTAATAGCTCTGTGGTGCCCAGACCTGGCTACTGAACAAATCGAACAGCCTGCAATAGTATACTTGGTGCTCATAACATCTGTGGTCACTAGCCACCTGAAATTCTGAAGCAAGAAGCAAAGAATCAGAAGCAGAAATGGGCAAGCCATTTAGCCTAGAGCTAAACACACCCTTCATCAGAGAATCTCATAGGAGAGCAGCTGT
>NW_011495062.1:1147487-1186331 GCF_000754665.1 Bison bison bison | reverse complement strand
ATTAAGTCCCTGTGGGGACCTGTGCCCCGGGGTAGATTATCAGATGTCCTGGGCTATTGAAATATCCAGTTGATCCTCAAGCCATGTCACTGACACTGCTGCAATTTCCTTTACATTTGAGTGAAGCCTGATTCCTCTTCCTGATCCAGGGAGATTTTGTAACATTAGTTGTCCCAGGTGGGGATCAACTAGGCATGGTGTAAAAAGCACTGACATCCTCCAAGGCCTTGACCAGATAGTAACTTTGTCACATGGCCTCACCTGACCATCGGGACACCCTCACTCTTCCCCAGAAGCATTAGATCTGCTCTAAACGACTAGCTCCTGTAGGGTATGTTCTGCATACTTCTGTCACGTCACATTATTTCTTTATGTTCAAATATCTTTTTTTCCCCATTAGATTATAAGCTCTTTGAGAGTAAGGACATCATCAGCTTCATATAGCTTGGGGTTTAGAGCAGGGACTCTGGAGATATTGATAATACGTCTGGGTTCAAATCTGGCTCTTCATGTATTGACTGTAAACTTGGACAAGGGACTGCATCTGTCTCTGCATTTTGATGTCTTTGATAAATAAGGGTAATGAAGAAAGTGAAAGTGAAGTCGCTCAGTTGTGTCTGACTCTTTGGACTGTAGCCTACCAGGCTCCTCAGTCCATGGAATTTTCCAGGCAAGAGTACTGGAGTGGGTTGCCATTTCCTTCTCCAGGGGATCTTCCCGACCCAGGAATGGAACCCAGGTCTCCTGCATTGCAGGCAGACACTTTACCATCTGAGCCACCAATAAGGTAATAGCTGAACCTAATTAACAGAGTGACTGTAAGGATTCTCATTCATTCAACCGTTCATAATCAATTCCAGTTATTGATTCAGTGGGCATCATATACCTGACTCTGTTTTAGATGCTAGAAATACAGCTGGAAAGAAAATAGAAAAGGTTTCTCCTGTTTCCAAGCTTATATTGCCTGGGAAGGAGAAATACTTTCAACTAAATAAACAGAGTAATTTCAGACAGTAAGACGTGTGCCAAGGCTGGCTCACACTGGCTCTCAAGAGTGAATTCTATGTATCTCTTCCCAGTTTCGCTTTGGACAGTATGGATAACCTGGAGCATTGAATGACCTGTAGTGGAAGTATTTACACTAGGAAATTAGCAAATGCTACAAGTTAGCATCCCTTACCTCGGCCCCACTAGATCCAGGGGTTAAGTATTTATCAGCACATTGCTGTGTATAAAGGCACTAAAATAGGTTGACTAACAGATAGTGACTAAGGGGGTGGGAGTGGGTAATTCATTGTCAAGGAATCTCTAAAAAAGTGAAGTTTGTCTTCAGGCCTTGAATGAGTATCCAGAAATGATGAAGGGAAGAATAATCTAGGCTGAGTGGACAGCTGGCTCAAAGACCTAAAGGGGCGATGAGCCTGGTGTATATTCTAGAAATAATAACAGTGAAAGTCACTGAGGCTGGAGCAAGAGGAAGGAGAGGGAGAATAAAGTGAAGTGAGGTCAGAGCAAGGTCACATAGATCCTTGTAGGCAAAGCACCTGCATTTATTCCAAGTGCAACTGGAAACTGTTGGAGGGTTTTAGCAGGAGAGACTATTTAAAGGACTTAGCATATACCTAACACCGAGGACATGCTCTGTAAATGGAGCATGTTAAGATTTATCTTGGCATCCCTGGGAGCTCACTTGTGTCTGACAGGTAAAAGGCAGCCAGTTAAACTTTGTTGAGTAATAAATAAATGTGTGGTCACAAAAGAAGCCCCTTGCCCTCTCTGAGCCTCAGCTGCCTCATCCAGAAAATGAATTCTTCGTAACAGATGATGTCCCAGGTCCTTCTGTGCCTAAGCTCTCCCACTGTGTTACCATGGATTGCAGACTGGTGTTGCTAACTCAACCTGGCAGAGGTGACTGCAGCTCTAACAGCCAGTAGTCTCAAACAAATCTGCAATACCATTTTGGATTTGTCACCTTCCAGAACATGACATTTCTGCCCTGGGCTTGCGTTGCATGCATGCTTAGTTGCTTCAGCCATATCCAACTTTTTGCGACCCTGTGGCCGATAGCCTGCCAGGCTCCTCTGTCCATGGGATTCTCCAGACAAGAATACTGGAGTGGGTTGCCATGTCCTCCTCCAGGGGTTCTTCTTGACACAGGGCTCGAACCCACATCTCTTAAGTCTCCTGCATTGGTAGGCAGGTTCTTTACCACTAGTAGTACCTGGGAAGCCCTTTCTGCCTGTACAATTGCATAAGGCATAACAGGCTCCATATTTCTTTTCCCATCTTAAGGAGTGGAGGAGAGGGGAAAGAGAGAGAGAAAATATGCACTCACTAACGAGGCCATAAATATTGATGTCTTCCTCAACTCCCCCCCCTCCCCCCAAGAGTGCTATCATTTTGGCAACTGGCTGATTAATAATAGATTAAACACTTTATGTTTGCTTACTCTGAGATCTGTGAGTTTAAATACATCTGCTTTGTAAGAACTGGTTTAGATGGGGATCCACAGATCATGCAGACTTCCAGCATAAAAATACAGTGGGATGGAACACAAATGGGGCATGACAACCAATATTTCCACTGAGTAATATCTCAAATGCTATGTGCAAGGCTCAGGATGTCTTTCCAGATGTTAATTTCTTTTCCCAAGAACCCACCCACATGAGAACCCAAGTGAAGGGACTGTGCTGACACGCACCATATGGTTGTGTTCTGAGTAAGTGACAGAAGAGCAAGGAAGTCTTCCCACATCTCATCTAAATACCATTCAGTAACCACAAGAATTTGGACCGACACAGGCACAGCTGGGAGGAACCCAGGATATGGGTCCATGACTGCTGTGGTGGACCGCCTTGCCCTGAAACCTTCCCCTTCGTGATGAAGACAGGTGATAGGACCGAAGGATCCACTGAGGCCCCCATAGAAAGCATGGGGCAAGTAAAGGAGGCCTTGTGGGCAGACATGGGCAACTGGAAATACCCACTTAAACGCTCATCTTCATAAATCAGTGCAGGGACCACCACGTCTGAAGACCAAAAGGCAGTTTGTCTTATTGGGAGAGATGCTGGGGGAATTGATGATACTGGCATCCTATTGTGACATTGTCACGAGTCTCTGTGTGGCTCTGGACTCATCCCTTCCCTGGGCCTGAGTTTCCCATCTGTTCACCGAAGGGATAGATAAGAGCAGTGTTTCTCAATAAGAATCATTGGTGAGATTTTTTTCAAAACAGATTCCAGTATTCTTTTTCATGGGTTGAATTGTATCGTCTCAAAACATATGTTCATGTCCCAACCACCTGAACCTCAGAACGTGACTTTATTTGGAAATAGGGTCATTGCCCATGTAATTAGTTAGATGAGGTCACAGTGGAGTAGGGAAGGCCCTTAGTCCTAGACGATGGTATCTTTTTGAGAAGAAAAGACACAGATACGTGAAGGGAAAACACGGTGTGATGATGGAGACTGAGACTGAGGCTCAGCATCTGTGAGCTGATGAATGGCAAGGATGGATGGCAACTACAGGAAGCTAGGAAGAGAAGACGAAGGATTCTCATTTACAGTTTTTAGAGGCAGCACGGCCCTACCCACACCTTGATTTCAGACTTCTAGGCTTCAGAATTGTGAGACAATGCATTCTTGTTTTTTGAAGCCACCTGTTTGTGGCACTTAGCTCCACCAGCCCTAGGAAATGAATATATCTTGTTTCTAATCTTGCTGAGTAAAAAAGTCAGGGTAGGGACTGGTGGAAGCACACGGTTATAAAAAGCTCCCTAGAAAAATCTGGTGAACATCATGGCTCATAAACATTGAATTACGTGCCTTCCCAACTCTTAAATTCTTTGATTCATGTGGAAGTCTGATTCCAGCTTCTGGCACTCGAGATACGCAATGGAAACAAAGAACTAGGAAAGAGTTGCTTTTTCTAGAACTAGGAAAGAAGGGGAAGCTGCCCTATGTTCTGTGGCAGAACAATGGAGTCATGCCAATAGTGAAAAAAGAGGAAGAGCCTCAAGGTGCTGCTGAGACCATCAATCCATTCTCTTTCTAGGCTCACTTCACATCCCTCCAAACCTAAGCTACTTAAAAGGAAAAGCTGATGAGAACCACCAGTGAGTCAGGGATCCCTCTGAGCGACCGATAAAAGCCATAAACATTCTTGCCAGAAGTATGCCTACACTTTCACAGAGCTCCAGACACCCTGATCCCCATCTGCTGACTTCCCAGAAATCTATGAATACCCCGCCAAGAATCCCTGGGTGCTATAATTTGACAAAGTCCTAGCCTAGCCCAAAGGTGCTAACCTAAAACCTTCAGAGGGAAAACAGGGCAGTGATGGCCACTCTTTTCTGCTTCTTTCTTCTCAGTCTTTAGGAGGAGGAGCTCTTTAATCCATCATACGTGTATCCATTGCCCATCTACTCTGTGTCATAGCACCTCTGCTCTTACATGCTAAATATTTGAAATATAGTGAGGGATCTCTACTCTCAAGGCACTAATCTTCTAGTAAGACCACCCCTAAGTAGATGAGTAACACAGGAAAGTCCGGGAAGTACTGGCTGTAGAGACTTCTGAGACAAACTGGAACCCTGGGATATGAAGGAGTCAACCGTGGAAAATTGGGGGTAAGAGAAATGCAGGCAGGAAGAACTTTGGGCACATATCCCCTAAAGTAGGAGAAAGCTCGGCGAGCATGAGGTACAGAGAGAAGGCCAGTGGGGCTCCTGCACAGTGAGGTGGGGGTGCTATTTGAGAGGTGAGGTGAGAGAGGTCAGCAGACGTCAGATCAGGCTCAACTTCCGGGCCATGGAAGGCTTCTGGATTTCATTTTAAGCATGATGAGAAGCCGGGAGTGGGGCGCAGGGAGACGGGGGAAGTTTTAAATAGCAGAACAAGGCGATTTGATTTACATTTTAAGGAGAAGGAGTGACTTTCTAAGGTTTTCGATGTGGACATTCTAGAAGGAAACAGCCTCCTGTCCTTCCATTATTGCTGTCAACGTGGGCAGAACATCAGTGTAACTAAACACAGTACTGTACTGCAGTGACAAGCTATGATCTCTCGCAGATGTGCAGCGGGGGAAGGAAAAGAGAGGAGGACGCTGTCTGCATGCCAACGTCAAACTGAGCGGCTGCCCAAGCCCCTGGGCTCCCTGTGAAATGCATAAACTACCTTTGTTATTTCTAAAGAGTTATCTGTTGAAACATCTTTAGGCAAAACCTGTCATGAGACATCTCTCCAAACTCACACTCGATCTCAGCTGCGCACCCCCCCCATTAAGATGTTGACACACGCAACATCAAAGTCAGAGATGCCCTACCAAGCGGCACTGCCAAGGTACCAGCAAGCTGCTCTGAATACAGATAGTGGTAGGAACCTAGTCAGTGGAGGGCAGCTCTCGCCCCCTCCCTTCTCCTCTCCCTGAATCCAAATTTCAGTCTCTAATGAGATGTCACAGCCTGAGCTGGCTTCTCTGTGGCTGACCCCCCGGAAACTGGGACCAGACTATAATATCAATGAGATGAACACATGCATTTGAGTAGAAGGCTGCAAAATACAAAGTATATTCTCACCCATGATCCTGTTGGACCCTCATGTCTTTTCTAGAAGAGCTGGGTGGATATTTTTAGCCATTTCACCCACAGAGAAGCTTGGCCCCAGGGCAGGCCAAGACCAGAAGGCTCACACCTGGACATCAGGGTCCCACCCCAAAACTCATGTCCATCCCAGTGAACTTGGCTGCCTCTGAGCTACATCACATTTTAGGCTCAAATTGGACAAGATAATGTGTCTAGCTGCCAAGCTGTATAGAAGGCCAATGCAGCCAGTGCAGTGCTTTAAAGATGCCTCCTATGAACCAGTCCTCCTGGGTGTGAGGACTGGCTGTGTGAGCTCAGGCCAATTACACAATCCCCCTCTGTTCCATTTAACTCATCTGTAAAATGTGGGAATAAAAGTTTCTACTCTGTTCAGTTGTTGTGAGAGATAGGTGAGATAAAGCAGCCTCTTCTGGGAAATGACCAGTTCTGATGTGGTGACATGGATGGCGATGATGATGATGATAGCAGCAAAAACCAGCTTTTAGTGGGCACTTACTAAATGCTGGGTCCTTTCCTATTCTTTATAGGTGCTTCTCTTATCTGGTTGCATAGTGCCTGTTGTTATGTTGGGTCCTCAATATGCATCTACTTTGTTGACTGATAAACTTTTGGAGATAATGTTCTAGGGCAGATAAAACTCTTGAGTTACTGGAGGTGAGGTTAGGAGTTTGGGAGAAGGAGGTGGTTCCAGGAAAATCATAGAAAATTTGTCTTTTTCCATAGAGGGTGTCCATATCTGAAACTAAGGAAACATCGTGCATTCCATGAGCCAAAATATAGGAGCCTTTGATATTACAAAGGACTCAATGTATAATCAAAATGGTCAAATATATCCTATCCAGTTGGAAAGAACTCAAAGATTCACTTTGTCTAAACCCCTGACAATGATGATAGTAACAAATAGTTGGTAATACACACACACACACACGCACACACACACAAGTGTGTGTATATAGCCCCTTGCTACTTTTCTCAAAGCAAGAGAGGAGAGCAAGAGAGGCCTAGGGCAAATGCATGTCTGGCCCAAGGTCAGCGCCAAGGTCCCAGAGACCTCCTTAGGATCTAAAAGAGAAAACTCTCTTCATGTGACAGTCTCTAGGTCCATCTGCGTCTCTACAAATGGCGCATATAACCAATTCACTTTGCTGTACAGCAGAAACTAACACAACATTGTAAAGCAATTATATCCCATTGAAAATTTAAAAAATAAAAAACTCTCAGCTTACTGAAGAGCTGTTCCCAGTCCTATCCCCTCTTTGGCCATGCAGCAAACTGCAGACTGCTGGGGTTTCTTTTGTCTTCCCCAGCCACTGCAGCCCCCAGCTTACATATGGGGTTGACAGGCAGGGTGGCGGGAACTTCAATAGGTACTTGAGCAGGTGGTAGGAAGGTTACTTGCCCATGTGTGCTCCTGCTCGAGTTCCAGTTTCTCTGTGTGCAGAATCGGGGAAGAGGGCTAGACTGTATGGATCAGAGGTTCTGTAAAGTCTCACAATGCTCTAATTCCTATTTATTTAGGGTCTCAGTTTTCTCTCCTAAGCCTCCCAGGGGAGCTGAGGGGTTTCGACACTGTGCTGGTCCAGAATTTAGACTCTGTGACCTGGTTTCACCTCTTCCATCACTCACATATGACCTTGAGGCAAACCACTTAAGTGCTTCATGGCCCTTTCCCCAATTAGAACACTCCCACTCTGCCTCTGCGCCTGACTGTGAGCTAAATTAAAACAATAGATAGAAAAAAATGCTTTGAGAAAAGAAGCAAAGGGCTATATATACACACGTGTGTATATATATCTATATGCATTACTAATCATTTGTTATTATCATCATTGTCGGTATTATTCTTCACAAGTCCTTCATAGGGGATTTATGACTGATGGGGACAAGCTCCCACCTGCTGCAGAAGGAGAGGTTAGAAAGTGCCCAGTTCTAAGCATGCACTTGCTAACCTGAATCCCAATCCTGTCTATCATATTCTCTCTGGATATTTTTATTTCTTAGGGTTAAATAGCAAACTTGAGTCTAGTTGATGTGTCCCAGGTCAAAAATAGAGAATAAGTTGGTGCTGTGGAATAAAGAAACTAAATCTTGACTCTAATAAACAAGTGAACAGAAATATAAAGTGCTTTTTATGGGGATGGGATTTTCAAGGCATTTGTAGCCGATTATCTTACCTGTTCTTGTGAAGAAGTCTGGGCTTTGGGAAAATGATGATGTTGATAAAACCTTACATATGTGTGACATGTTTTATGGCTTATAATGTGTGTTCATATTGTTATTGAACAATTCAAATCAATTCAACATTGATCCAACTCTCCTTGGAGCCATGTATTATGATGAACATTATATATGATTCCTCAACAACCTCTTGGAAGGGCACGGTGATGGGAGTTTTTCGTTTGTTGTTTTTTTTTTTTTACTCCATTTTTAGGAGAATAAAGGAAGTCAGAGATACTGAGTAATTGGGCCGAAGTCAGATTCTTAAAACAGAGATTACATCATGTGCTGCTTCTACTTAGAACCTTTCAGTGGCTTCTCATACACACGAAATAAAACCTGAACTTCTCTCCATGGTCCCTTGCTCTGCCTTGCTTGGTCCAGTCTCTGTCTTCCCAATGTAATCTATTGCTAGCTCCCTTGCTAAAAATGCTCCAGCTACCTGGTTGCCCCTCAGTTCCTCAAACTTTACCACTAAACTTTTTCCTATCACAGAACCATTGCACAAACTGTTTGCTCTGACTTGAATGCATTTTCCCTCAATTTTTTTTTTTGTAGAGCTAATTTCCCCTCCAATTTTTCCATCCCTTCTTAGCCTCTAAGACAGGCCTTAAATATCATCACCCCATGATTGCATGTATAACATTTAGATACATATTTGTTCAGTGTGTGTGTTTTCTGTGTCTGTCTTACCCATTAGAACTAAGGTCCATGAAGTCAAGCGCCGTGTTCCTTTTATTCATGTTTGTCTTCCCAGAGATTGGCTGAGCCTGCTACAGAGGAGGAACTCAGTATGCAATACATGAATGAGTGAATGAATGATGTTTATAAACTTTGGATCTCAAACCCAGGTCTACTGATTTGTGGTCTGCTGGTCCTTCTCTTTATTCCGCATGATATCCCTGCAGCCCAGTCATCATTACCCTCAACTCTGTGCCATAGGTTGGGAATGGCAAGAATTCTCTGTTTCTTATATGAGGGGAACTGCAGATACACTCAGAGAAGGAAATGGCAACCCACTCCAGTATTCTTGCCTGGAGAATCCCATGGGCAGAGGAGCCTGGTGGGCTGCTGTCCGTGGGGTTGCACGGAGTCGGTCACAACTAAAGTGACTTAACATGCATGCATGCATTGGAGAAGGAAATGGCAACCCACTCCAATATTCTTGCCTGGAGAATCCCAGGGACAAAGGAGCCTGGTGGGCTGCCGTCTATGGGATCACACAGAGTCGGACACGACTGAAGTGACTTAGCAGCAGCAGCAGCAGGTACACTATCATGCATCATGCTAAAGGGGATAGTCTCTTGCACAAATAGCCTTCGTTGTTAAATGCTTTGTTTCACAGGAAATTTACTAGATTTCCTATATCACAGAATTACAGCAGACAGACCTAGTGCCCATCCCCATTTGACAGACTCCAAGGTAGGCCACAGGTAAATGGCTGCAGGGCAGGCCTGCCTTCTGTGCTCTGGGATTTCTGCTGAATCTGGGATTATCATAGAGGAAAATGATAGTTTGGTGGATATTTGGAGAAGCTATCAATTCAGTCCCCTTCCTCTCGCATCTATCCTTCCAACCATCCATCCATCCATCTGGTATTTATTGAGACTATGCATCAGGCAACCCGGGCAACTACTAGTGACCTTCCTAAAGCACAGACAACCTAAAATGCTCTGGGGGCTTACTGTGAGGGATACAGGTAGCGATATAAATACCATTCCTTACAAACTGTAAAGTCTAGAACACATAGAAGGAGTTATAATTATTAGTAGTACAATTTAGCAACCAGAGAGCAAGGCGGAGAGGGAACATACTATAATTAAAGTCTAAGGTGGCTGCTCACTTGTGGAATTATTTGGATATAGTCTTTACTTTTTTTTGACAATTAATATATTATACAAAAGTTTAATAAAAGAAAAGTTTCTATGATGTGACTTGTTTCAGTGAATAGTCCCCATTCTTCCCCAGGGAACCAGTTCAGAAAAGTAAAATAGAAAGCACTGTTGAAAGGAGGTGTCAAGGATTGGAACATTATTTAAAATGAAAGTACAGAATCCAAAGCGTTAAGAAACATCCAAGAAAGTGTAGTGGGACATTTGCTCAGGCTGCTGCCTCCTTTCTCGTTTGCAAATGCAATGCAGGTGTTGAAGACTCTGCTGCTCCCTAATCTCTCCCAGGAAGCATTTTCTAACCTCCTCAGGATTCTTAGAGATTTTCCTCCTCTCTCTAAATTCTTATAATGTATATAAAATAGGTCCAAAAAATTCATACGTCCTCCCATACCTCTTGGTTTCTTTTTTTCTTCTCATTTGGCTCAAATTAACTCTGCTCAGCAGATACTGTCCTCATCATCTGTGTCTTAATGATGAGAAGAATGAGGCTCACAGAATTGAAATAAGTATCAAGGTTAGGTGACTAGTGAGTGTTGGCAGTGTATACCTGTGGCGGATTCATTTTGATATTTGGCAAAACTAATACAGTTATGTAAAGTTTAAAAAAAAAAAAAAAAAGTAGGTCTTCAGACTCCTAGTCTATTTCTCTTGACAGCACAACTCTCTGTATCTGAATCAGGATGTTGGCTTGATTTGAATCAGGAACAGCAGTTGGGTGTCTGGATGAACATATAATTCTTCCCCTAGTGCTAGTGGTTTATATTAAGACCTGATGTATACAAGTCACCAAAGCTGCACAAATCCAACATTCCTTTGTCTAACTGTGTATCTAAGGTACCTGATGTCCCTCATGCTCAAGGAGAATCCTAAATTTGCTTCTGACATTACTCTGCAATGGGCCAGAAAGCAGAGTATCCTTATGCTTCTTGGGAAGGTGTGCAGTCATTGGATCCAGGTCATGGGAAACTTGGTAATACTGTGTTGGAGTTCAGTTCTCATTCCGAGTTCTAGTCCCAGCTCTGCTGAGATTCCCAGGTGGCTATGGCAAAGCCCTGGAGCCTTTTCAGGACCCTGTTTCTTATTAGTTGCACAACAGATTTTGGAAGCTGTCTAAATGGTCTCCTTTAGACAGGATGTTCAATGACTTTTTGCTGATGTTCAATGATTTTTCTCACACTTTTGGGCTTCCCAGACTCTCAAGGGGTCAATTTCCAAATCTGGAGTGCTGGATTGTGGATCTCTTGAATTTTCTACCCTTTGTGCATCCTAAAAATGGTAAACAGCATTACTAAACAGAGAGTGTACAAATTGTGTTTTATTTCCCTACACAAAATCATCTGTTAGGGACCAGAAACCAGGCTATAAAGAGTTAAGTGGGTAGGCTACCAATATTTAACGCCTGGTTGAGGCTTTCATGGTCTTTTAGCCTGTACCTGGGGTTGGGGTATGGGCCAGCTCCCCAGGTGGTTTAAGTATATTCTCCTTTTTAAAACAGCTCTCTCTCTGTCTGTCTCTCTTTCATCTCAACTTCCAAGGGAGCTCTGTGCATAGCACTACTGAGCTGAGGAAGATAAGGCCCAAGAGACCATCCCAAGATTAAATAGAGTCTCCTTGTGATGTAGAAGCCTGAAAATGCCAGCTCTAAATCAACATGAATTCTCCATTTAATTTGAATCAATGGGTTTTATGAGTCTGTTTCCCTTTCAATTTATCAGTCAGATCTCCTGTCTCTTCCCCGGCTCCCCTTTTCTCAATCTCGCCCTCACTCCCCGTTGTTTCAGTGTTTCAGTGTTGTGCAGGCAGAAATCTTATACTCTGGCAAGCCTGAAAGGGGCCTTAGGGATTGTCTAGACCAAGCTCTAGGTTCCACTGTAGGGAAACTGAGACCAAATAATGGGAAGAGATTTGTTCAAGGTCATCTACCTCAAAGAACTAGAACCCCTTTCTCCTCTCATTCCCAACTATATTATATTTCTCCTACATCATTTCTCCTTTGTTTTCCCTCACACAAAGGCTTTTGTTTACTTCAATTGTTTAATCTCTCTTTCTATCATTAGATAGATAATCAGTCACCCCCTTCAGGGATTCCTATCACAACAGCCCATAGCAATTTCAATTAGTCAGAGATCAGGTCCCAAGATTCTTACCTTGAAACAATTTCCCTGATTAGCTTTAGGGAGAAACAGAAATCTCTGTCCCTCCTTCCCTCCTTCTGTTTCTCATACATACCCGAGATATAGACATCAAGACGGCTTTTATCAGAATTAAAAAGAGGCTTGCCATTCAGCCTATTCTCTTGGAAAAAAGATATTGATTGTTGGGGAAAAAAAAACAAACAAAACCCTTACCTACTTCTTTGGACACCCAAATTCAATTACTGGCCATTGAGCATTTTTTTCCTATAACATAGCTGGATATTTTTCATTTTTACTATTTTTAAGGATAAAAGTAGAAACACCACAAACTAGAATTGATATAAGTTGCAGTTTGCCAAGCCTTTAAACAATCTCCTCTCTCCACACCATAGCAGAGGGTAAAGTAGGTGTCACAGTCATGCCCTTCTTGCTGGTGAAATAACTGAGTCTCAGAGACATTCAACAGCTTTCCCAAACTTATCAAGCTATCACAATATCAGTTCTGAAACTCAAATTGAAGTCTCCTGTTCTGTTCCCAGACCCCAGTTACTATCACCTCTCTGCACATCCCTTTTTCTTTCTTCCACTGGGTCACCAGGGAAGTCCCACATCACTTTTTCCTGAATGATTTTATTTTAAGACAGCTTGGTATTTGGGGAGAACTCAGGTACTAGAAGAAGAAGACCTGGGTTTTAGGTCCCTCGCCATACAGATGAGTTCTTCCGCTGTCCATGGCCGCCCAGCTTGTCTCTTCTTTGCTTCTGTTGCATACTCACGGAAGCTTGGACTGGGACAGAATGTTCGTCTGGCTGATTTCTTGCCTTGGACTCCAGAGCACTTGGCACATGTCACCATAGTAATAGTAATTCTCATATTATCCTCTCATGTGCATTGCCTGTCTCCCTGGTTACACCTGGAATCCCTTGAGTTATATCAACTGCCTCTGACTCACCTTTAGGTATCTAGTGGATGGGACAAAGTCTGGCACTTAGTACGTCTTCATAGTATGTTTACTAAATGAACCAAGATGCCAGTCCAGTACTCTTCAGTTGACATGAGAGATGATTTCCCTACAAATCTCATAGGGAGCTCATGGCAGAACTGGAACCAAATCCCTCATCTCCAGATTTTTCCTGTGTACTTCTATGCATAGAGAGGAAAATGATGATTTTATTGTCACTATTAATGACTGCAGCTACCATATATCAGATGCTGACTGAATGCCTAGCACTGTGTTTGGTGCTTTCCTATTTGATCCTCCCAATAATTCCAGGAGGAGGTTTATGCCCATTTCCCAAGTGACAAAACTGATACATATATACGTATGCTGCTGCTGCCGCTGCTAAGTCGCTTCAGTCGTGCCTGACTCTGTGCGACCCCATGGACCGCAGCCCACCAGGCTTCTCCGTCAATGGGATTCTCCAGGCAAGAACACTGGAGTGGGTTGCCATTTCCTTCTCCAATGCATGAAAGTGGAAAGTGAAAGTGAAGTCGGTCAGTCGTGTCTGACTCTTAGCGACCCCATGGACTGCAGCCTACCAGGCTCCTCCATCCATGGGATTTTCCAGGCAACAGTACTGAAGTGGGGTGCCATTGCCTTCTCCATATATATGTACATATATGTATTAATTTAATACATATGTATCAGCTTATCTACATATATATTTATCAGAGAAAACATACATATATATGTTAGAGAAAACTAATTATTAGAGAAATTAATTTCTCTAATTATTATTAGAGAAAAAATATATAAGTATATTGCTTTAGGTCAAAATTAGATTTCTTCTCACCTTGCATATTCCCTCCAGGCAGGCCCCTACCCCCAACATAAAAAACAAAATAAAAGTACTGGGACAGAGGCCAGAAAGGCTTCTTCCTGTGTGAATTCAACACGGAGATTCCTGGCATCCTCAACAGTAGCTGTCCTGGCCAGGCAGGAAAGCATGAAGGAGGAGATGTGCTCGTTAGCTGCTAACTTCAGACCTCTTAGGTCTCCTTTATTTTGGCTGTCACTCAAAGTGGCCTTATTTTTCTCCAGGCCTCTTGTGAGCATCTCCTGCTGGTGCTTATTTGTTTGTCTGAAAGGCCAGACTCTCTGGGATAGGCTCGTTAAGAAGACATCCCCTTTTGCGAGGGAGTGGGAGAATGGCAGGGACATGGGGGCTCCTGCAGGCCTCCCTCTTGCCGTGCCAACATGACAACAGTGGGCGCTCAGTCTCCAGCCAACCAAAAGCCAAGCCAGGCAACGTGTATTCTGCTGGAGCCCAGCTGTGAGGGAAAATAAACGGCCTCACAGCTCTGGCCGCCCTCTCACCTCTGCCACAGAATCTTCCCCTGACCTTTGCATCCCATGGTGGTCCTGTCTTCTTTGGATCCCATCAGTACCATGAAACCATGCCATCTGAGGCAGACAACTGCAGATGTTTCTAGTTAGGAGGGAACGACCGTAGAGATCGTTGAAACTAAGTATGGCAACACCCTGGCATTTGTGCCGGCCACCCCCTGAGTTCCCATCAGTGGCAGACAGCTCTAATCAATTGTGGTGCTTTCTTTCCTGCTCAGCTTGAATGGTGCCTCAGAATCGTTCTCAAAAAAGCACTTTGGACAGAAGAGAAAAGTAACTCTCCCATTCAGGATAAAAGGCATAGAAGAGGCTAAAAGAGAAGCCCCTTGCTTGCCAATCCAATGCTCTTTTCCACTGTATCATTTTTGATGACAGCCTTTTATGGGATCATCTCATATGAATATGGGCTTCCCTGGAAGCTCAGCTGGTAAAGAATCTGCCTGCAATTCAGGAGACCCCAGTTCAATTCCTGGTTTGGGAAGATCCCCTGGAGAAGGGATAGGCTACCATACTCCAGTATTCTTGGGCTTCCCTGGTGGCTCAGCTGGTAAAGAATCCACCGGCAATGTGGGAGACCTGGGTTTGATCCCTGGGTTGGGAAGATGCCCCGGAGAAGGGAATGGCTACCTATTCCAGTATTCTGACCTGGAGAATTCCATGGACTGTATAGTTCATGGAGTCGCAAAGAGTCGGACACTACTGAGCGACTTTCACTTTTGCTTTCATATGAATGTGCTTCCCAGGTGGCACTAGTGGTAAAGAACCCACCTGCCAATGCATGAGATGTGGGTTTGATCCATGGGTCAGGAAGACGCCCTGGAGAAGGAAAAGACAACCCACTCCAGTGTTCTTGCCTGGAAAATTCCATGGACAGGGGAGCTTGGCGGGCTACAGTCCATGGGGTCGTGAAGAGTCGGACACAACTGAGTGACTAAACACACACACACACACATGAATCAACTTTAATATTACCAGAAATTTTCAGCCTCTTGAAGGTGGAGCCTGGGTCATTCGTTAATCTCTTAAGTAGTCACTATGCTGAGTAATACTCAGGCTACTTAGTTGACAAGAGAAGTGAGTAGACTCTAGATACCCGGTGTATGGAGGACACACTTGAAAATTTCAAAAAAGGATTTATAGGAACCACCTTGGATTAGACAGTTACATATTACTCAACCAGTCTCTGGATGAAATACATTAGAGGACCACCAGGGCACTTAGAATATTTCTAGGTGTCTTATTGGATCCCACCCAAGAACAATCGGTTATGAAAAGCCCAAAAGACGTTTATGTGAGTTAGTTTCTTCCTACAATGGCAACTTCTCAAATTTTTTCACGTAAGTAGCTTAAAAGCAGAGGAGAATAATGGCTGGGATGGCCTCCAGGAGGCAAAGTTCCAAGCAACACATGGGAAGCAAGACATTACTTTGAAATATGTATTATCCTGAAAATGCATATGGGTTTGGATTCTGCTCCAGAATATAGCAATAGTTATTCTGATAAAATTTTTTTTCTCCCAATTTTTAAAATTAGTCTGATACTTTCAGTAGAAGTAGTATGTTTATACCAGGACTTCAGGTGCTCTTTACACACAGGTCAGCAAAAATGACCCATGAGACAAATCCACCCCAATACCTGTTTTTATATGACCTGTGAGCCAGAAATGTTTTTTTTATAACTTAAAGTGGTTAAAAAAATAAAGAATATTTAGTGACACATGGAAATTATATACTATTTAAATTTCAGTGTCTATAAAAGACATTTCATTTGAATGTATTTGTTTATGCATTGTCTGTGGCTGCTTCCATGCTGTAATGGCAGAATTCAGTAGCTGTGACAGACACAAAGCCTAAAATACTTACTGTCTGCACTTTTACAGAAAACAAAAAAAATCACACTTCTGAATTGGTCTGTCTCTGGCTACCCCATGACCATACATGCCCCTATGATGGGAAAATGTAGTATGTAAGTCAGTGGCTCTCCACTGGGGGCATTTTTGCCTTCTAGGGCTCACTTGGAAGTATACAGAGATGTTTTGGTTGTCATGAGTGGAAGAAGTGGAGGAGGATGTCATACTGGCATCTCATAATGATCAGAGGCCAGGGATGCTACTGAGCATCCTTTGGCCAAAAGAAGAGCCCCTGGAACAAACATTTATCCAGTACAAAATGTCAGCAGTGCTGAGACTGAGAGACTGTGGTATAAACCATGTAATATTAAAGGCTGACTTCCACTTCTATCTTTCATTTCTGTCCTTATCTCCATTAAACCCCCAAATGACTCTTGATATTAGTACATTTGAGGGGATTGCTCCTTCAGGCCTGGGAGAAGAACACTCCATAAATGTTTCTGAAGGATAGGAAGACTTCTAATTTTATTTGAGTGTAGGAATTCTTAATTAATATGTAAACATAATGATGATTGATTTTTATGAAGCACTGCATGCTGGGCAGTGGGCCAGGTATTTTACATTTATCCTCTTATTTAGTCATTATTTCTGCCTTGTGGGGTTAATTGTCATTATGACACCCATTATGCAGATAAGGAAATTGATGCTCAGAAATTGAGGCCAGTGGTCACAAAGCTACTACGAAGTAGAGCAGTGATTTGTTCCTAAACAATCTGATACCAGACATTTAACTGTTTACTTTCATACCATGAACTTCCTAGAATACTCATTGTCTCTTCATTTCCCGTCTTTGATGTGGGCAGAACAATTTGTTCATCCTGCATCCCTACCATGATGCACAAGAAAATAATTGCCACCCAAAGCCTAGCCTGTAAGACACTGTCCTTAGCACATATGTCCTTTGCTATAAAACGGCTTTGTAAATTCAAATTCTTTGAACCACTTAGAAACTAGTGGGTCAGCAAAACTCTGTTAACTGCACGATCAATTTCCAGAGGCTTCTTACAGGAAATACATGAGTCTGTTGATGCACTGAGATGCTAGTCAGTTAGCATCTGAATAGTTTCTTATTTCTTTCTCAGGTATAATCAGAATTGAACATCATTATAAAGGGATAACTTTGAAGAAAAAGTAGACGGGTGTTTGAAGCAGTGAACCTCAAAGGCAGAGGATGCTGCTCCCAATTTTGGCAAACCTGTTTTAGAATAGAAATGGCAAATATCTCTCTTTAAATGAATCAATATGGATTGTCAGATAGGGCCATGTTGATAGTTGAGTAAAAGTGTGGACTCCTGAAATAGATCATCTGGATTCAAATATCAAACTTTGTCTACTTACCATCAACCTGTAAGGCTGCAATGAGCCTATTAACTGCATTTTAGTCCTGGATTCATGAAACCTGAACTCCAGTCTCAGCTCCGGAACAAACATTGTGATCCTGGGCAAGTTAGATCACTTGTCTGTGCCTCCATGTCCCTAGGTATTACAAGGGAATGGTGGCACTTCCCCTATATCTCTTTGGTTTTAGGAGGTTCATAGGAGCTAGTATATACACAATGAAGGTTATCAGTAGGTGTGTCTCCTTATGGGGATCTTTACCAATGTCCAGGAATAGGAAAACTAACTGATTCTACTGTACCACCACATTTTATATAAGGGACTTGAGCATCCATAGATTTTGGTATCTACAGGAGTCCTGGATCCAATCTCCCACATATACTGATGGAAAACTATATACAAAAAGCTAATAATATGCTGAGCTAAGTGAATAACCAACACAGTTGCTAACAGCCTCAAGAGAGAAGTGCTAAGCAGACCCAAAGCTCTAGCAAAATACAAAGTTAGGGTTAATGTTACCAGCATTTTGTATCTGGCTGACCAGGTCAGCTGGGACAGTCCAACTGGGGCTGTACACCTGACACAGCCCTCAGAGCAGCTGGCCTTGAGGGCCACGAAGGGAGGTGGGAAAGGATACCTGTTGTTCTGACACCAAGAATAGAGATTTGCTCCACAGAATACAGTGGCTCTTGAAATAAACATTCACAGTTTTTATTTGGCTTGAAATTCTGGACTGTCTCCAATGCTTACCGCCTTGCTGATCAGAGGCTGCCTACCCATGGCTGATTTTATAAACAACGCTGTTTGCATAATTACTAAACTGTACTATGAACCCTTAGAGGAAAAAATTTAGTAGGAATGATGTGCTTGTAATTCTGGGCATTACTCTACAACTTCATCAGATTCGGAAGCAAAATACTTACTGATTACCTACTATGTGCTCAGTGCCTTGTCAGATGCTGAATATGGACGAGGGATAAAGATGCAACCTGTTCTCTATGAGTTTATGATCTAGTTGTGAGACATAGACTTCTACCTGAAATTATAATGCTGAAGTGCCACAGGACCTCAGAACATGGGGGAGGCAACAGAAACCTGGGTAGATGTGGCAATCATGATAGAAGTGGGACTTCAGCAGAGCCCTGAATACTGTAGAAAAGATGGGAAAGGGCATTCCAGAAGATGAACAGAGTCATGGACAGGAGACCATATATGCCACAGATTGTCTGGGAAGTGTTTTGGGATTTGAATAGAATGGCCTTCAAAGCCGGCGTTAGGATATGAATTTTACCTTGAAGTCAAGAGAAAGCCAGACGAGATTTGAAAATGAGAGCTTTAGGCAAATGGAAGGGTATAAAGGAGGTGGAGGATAAGTTTGGATCTGCAATAGTCCAGGGTCAGAGTAGAGTGGGTGACAAAGATGGTGGCCACAGAAACGGAAAAGAAAGGATGTGTGTCCTAATCAAGGACAACTGCTTAATTTGTGACCTTGGGAGTGAAGAATTACTGAAAACAAAGGAATCAGGATCATGTTACAATAAAAGCTTGGTGATATCATCATTAATCTTCTGACTCAGGGAAAGCCCATTAAAACCCATCTCAATTATGAAACTGCTTCTGATGATAATTTGATAAACTAGAAGAGTGCTTCCCAAGCTTTAACATGCATACAACTTGCATGGGACTTTGTTAAAATAGATTTTAATCTAGTAAGTTTGATTTGGAGCCTGAGATTCGGCATTTTAACAAGTTCCCTGGTGACACTGATGCTGCTGGTCTGTGAACTATAATTAGCAATAGACTAGAGTTTCTTTTCTTTGATCTTCATACCAATGTCAACAACCATGTTGGGACTTCTTAAATAAGGTGGATTGAGGGAATGGCTAGTTATATTAATGGTCATGTGTAATCTTCACAACAGTTAATAGGTGAGAACTGCTTAGTTTCTCTTGTTTAGTGGAAGGACAATGGACTTCCCTGGTGGTCCAGTGGTTAAGACTCTGCGCTTCCAGTATATGGGGTGTGGGTTCAATCCCTGGTCAAGGAACTAAGATCCCACATGGCCACAGTGCAGCCAAAAAATAGATGCAAAGTTTTAAAAAAAAGGGAGGACCACTAGGCTAAGAGGCAGGAAACATGACTGTTAGTCTTAGCTCTATCACTGTCTATTTTTAGGTCCTTGAACAAGAAAACATGGGACAAAACCCAAACCTGCTGCTCAGTTTCTGTATTTCAGAGCACTTGCCAAACACTGCCTACTTGTGCCCTCTCAAAATTCATGTGTTGAAACCTGTTCTCGCATGTGATGGAATTTGGAGGTGGGATCTTTGGAAAGTGATTGGGTCCTGAGAGTGGAGTCCCTCATGAGAAGGGATTACTGCCGTTCTAATAGATACCCAGGAGAACTCCCTTGCCCCTTCTGCCACATGAGGACAGAGTGAAAACATAGCCATCTATGTAACAGGAAACAAGCTCTCAACAGACACTGTACCTGCTGGTGCCTTGACCTTGAACTTCCCAACCTTCAGAAATGTGAGAAATAAATGTGAAGTCACTCAGTCTAGGGTAGTTTTGTTATAGCAGACTGAATGGACCAGGTCAGACATCGGTGCTGAGATATATGGATGTTGCTGTAACAAATATCTAAAAATGCTGAAATGGCTTTGGAACTGGGTCATGGGTAGAGGGGCTGGAAGACGGTTGAGGTGTATGCTTGAAAAAGTCTGTATTGCTGAGAATGGATTGTTGAAAGTGATTCTAGTTAGAATTTGGAGAGAGAAAAGAAGGGGTGTAGAGAAAGTCTCCATCTTCTTAGAGAATACCTGACTAATCATGAACAGGATGTTGGTAGAAAAATGGATGGTAAAGTTCATTCTGATAAAGTCTCTGACAAAAATAAGGAAGGTGTTGCTGGAAACTAGAGGAAAGGTGTCAAGGAATTTGGCTAAATTATGTTACTGTTCTAGTGCTTTGTGGAATGTAGAACTTGCCAGCAATGAAATTGGATATTTAGCTGAAGCGTTTTCTAAGCAAAGTGTTGAAGGGTGTGGCTTGGCTCCTCCTGATTGCTTATAGTAAAATGCCAGAGGAGAGAAATGATTTAAGAGGGGACTCATTAAGTAAAAAAGAATTGGCACTTGAAGATTTGAAAAATTCTCAGTCCATTTATATTGCAAAAAATGAGAACACTAGAAGTATGGACAAGTGATGGTTTAATAAGGAGATTTGTATGGGTCAGCCCTCTCAGTGGAAGCTGGAAGCTATTCTCCCAGACAACAGGAGAAGAACAGAAGATGGTTCAGAAACCATCAAGGCTGCCATTCCTATCACAGGCCCAGAGAGTGAGAGCATGGGGAGGGGGTGCATAGGGTTTCAAAGGAGTGGGACCTCCTGTCCTTTTTAAGTGGGCCAGGATGCCCCTCTCCATGCCTTGGGGTTGGGGCCCCTGCAGAGAGCTGTGGAATGAGCCGTGCCTAGAAGATCCATGGGGATAAGACTGCTTCCACCTAGATTTCAAAGGATGGGCCACTGGCAGAATCAGAGGCTCATAACTTCAACCTGGAGAGCTGTTGGCATAAGACTCAAGCTCACAAGAGCCACCAGTATGGGATGCCAACAGAGAGATGCTGTGGGGCCATCCCACTGAGCCATGGGAGCGAGGTTGCCATCCCAGTGGGCCTGGAAAGTAGAACATTAAGATAAAGAGGGTTATTCTGGAGCCGTACAGAGTTTAGTGTTGTTTTCCCCATTACATTTTGGATTTACCTGGGACCCATTACTCATTATCGCTTTCTTGTTTTCTCCATTTTGGATGGTAATGCCTTTCCTCTATCTGTCTTACCACTGTGTTTTGGAACTCTTGTTTGGTTTCACTGGTTCATTGGTGGAGGGGAATTTGCTTTGGGATGAATAGTACTTTGTCAGGTGGCACTAGTGGTAAAGAACCCACCTGCCAGTGCAGGAGACGTAAGAGATGTGGGTTCAATCCATGGGTTGGGAAGATCCCCTGGAGAATGGCATGGTGACCCACTCTAGTATCCTTGTCTGGAGAATCCCCATGGACAGAGGAGCCTGGTGGGCAACAGTCCAAGGGTCACAAAGAGTCGGACAGGACTGAAGTGATTTAGCACACAAACACACATATCAGTTTTACATATTTAGATGAGACTTTGGACTTTGGACTTTTGATTCTGGAATGAATTAAGACTTTTAGGGGTGTTGGGATAGAATGAATTGAGGGGTAGGCGGGGGCAGAATGATATACGCCGAATGTTTTTGTCCCTCCGCATTCATACATTGGGGCCTAATCCCTAATGTGAGGTATTTGGAAGTGGGGCATCTGGGGGTAATTAGGTCATGAGAGTGGAGCCCTTGTGAATGTGATTAGTGCCCTTATGAAAGAACCCTTAGAGAATTATCTACCTTACAACTTACGATGAAACAGAGAACACAGCCATTTATGAATCAGAAAGTGGACTCTCACCAGACCTGAATCTGCTGGTGCTTTGGTTTTGGATTTCTCAGCCTCCAGAACTATAAGAAGTAAAACATTTGTCATTTAATCCACTCAGTCTATGGTATTTTTGTTATAGGTAGCCTGAATGGACTAAGACACCATCCCTAACACATTGCCTTTTGATTATATTTGGAATGAATCCCAGATTCCTTATAACTGTCTGCTAGGTTTGTCATAACCTCGCCCCAGCCCACCTCTCAGATTTTATATTCTACCAATCCTCTCTTTATTCACTCCACTCTAACTCAAAGCCTGGTTTTGTGTTGTCAAAATGGACAAACACATGCCCATCTTCAGACTTTTGAACTTGATCTACTACCTGTTTTGAATGGCTTTGCCTTATAGCTTCCCATAAATTCAACTCCTTTCCCCAGGTCTCCATTTAGAAATGCCATCCTCAACCATCATCCTCAGTGGTTCTCAGCCAAGGGTAACTTTGTCTTCCAGGGAACATTAGGCAGTGTTTAGAGATATTTTTGCTTGTTACAGCTGGGTCAGGTGGCGTTATTGGCAACTAGTGGGTAGAGACCAGGGGTGCTGCAATAGATGCTGTAATTGCACAGGAAAGCCCCCCTCACCCCTTAAAACAAATAATTATCTGGCCTGAAATGCAAATAGGGTTAATTTATCTAAAGCTGCTCCCCACTTCTGACACTTGCCCCATAAAAACTTTCTATCCTATACCCCACTTTGTTTTCTTAAAAATATTCACTACTAGGGCTTCCCTGGTGGTCCAGTGGTTGAAACTCCACATTTCCACTGCAGGGGGCATGGGTTTGATCCCTGGTTGGGGAACTTTGAACATCAAAATATTCACTATTATCTAAAATTATTTAATGTATTTATTTATTTAATGTATCATCTGTTTCCTCTGACTAGAAAAACAGTTTCATGATAGCAGGGACATTGTCCTACCTTGTACACTAATGTAGCCCCACTGCCTGGAACAATTCCTGACACATAGTGGGTACTCAATGAATGAATGAAGGAAGGAATGGATGAAAACAGAAGCAACATAAAATGAAACAGATGCATAAGTGACCAAAGGACATCAAAATAAACGATCAAAGAACATGTTGTGGAGTAAATGATACCACCAAGAAAAGACACAGAGTGGAAGAAAGTATTTGCAAACACGTATCTGATAAGGGACTTGTTTCAGGAATCTATAAAGACCTCAGATAATTTAACAATAAAAAGACAAGTAAGCAATTTAAAAATATGCATGGGATTTGCATTGACATTTCTCCAAAGAAGATATGCAGATAGCTACGAAGCACATAAGAAGATGTTCAACTCCATTAGTCATTAAGAAAATGCAAATCAAACCCACAGTGAGATACCATTTCAGACCCACAAGGATGACTAGAGCCCCAAAGACAGACAATAGCAAGTGTTAGTGAAGAAGTGAGGTCGCTCAGTCGTGTCCAACTCTCTGCGACCCCATGGACTGTAGCCCCCCAGGCTCCTCCGTCCAGGGGATTTTCCAGGCAAGAGTACTGGAGTGGGGTGCCATTTCCTCCTCCAGGTGTTAGTGAGGATGTAGAGAATTGAAGCCCTCTTGTGTTGCTGGTGGGAATGTAAAATAGTACGGCCACTTTGGGACCAGTTTTTCAGTTCCTAAAAAAGTTAAGCATAGAGTTACTGTATAATATAGTAATTCCACTCCTACCCAAGGAAAATGAAAACATGTGCCCAGATAACAACTTGTACAAGCTTGTTCATATCTTCATTAGTTATAATAGCCCCCAAAAGGGAAATAGCCAGCGTCCATCAATGGAGGGATGAATAAATGTGATACATCCATACACTGGAATAGTTTTTGACCCACCAAAGGAATGAAGTACTAATACATGCTACATCATGGATAAATCTGGAAAATATGCTCAGTGAAAAAAGTCAGTCAGAAAAAAGCACATATTGTGTGATTCTGTTGATACGAAATGTCCAGGATAGGCAAACCTATAGAGACAGAATGTAGATTTGTGTTTGCTTAGGACTGGCAACTGGGCAGGCAGTGGAGAGTGACAGCTAATGGGTACGGAACTACTATTTT
Source organism: Bison bison bison (assembly GCF_000754665.1). Classification (NCBI taxonomy): domain Eukaryota; kingdom Metazoa; phylum Chordata; class Mammalia; order Artiodactyla; family Bovidae; genus Bison; species Bison bison. The sequence goes on along the minus strand of NW_011495062.1, from coordinate 1,162,319 downwards.
TTTTTTGGATGGAAATGTTCTAAAATCAGATTGTGATGATGGATACACACATTTGTGAATATGCTAAAAGACTTGGAACTCAGCATGTTAAGTGGTGAATTGTATTATATGTGACTTATGTCTTAATAAAGCTTTTAAAAGAAAAAAAGACAACCATAGAAACTGAAATGGAGAGAACTTTTATTCCTATTTGAATAGAGTGCTTTTGCTGGTTTACTATTTTGGGAGAGGAGGCAATTGCTTAGAAATATAGATCTGTTGAAGTACCCTTCCTTGTTTACTGTAGATTTTTTTTTTTTTTTTGCCACAGTGCTTAGCATGTGAGATCTTAGTTCCTTGACCATGGATTGAACCCACATCCTCTGCAGTAGAAGCTCAGAGTCTTAACCGTTAGCTCACCAGGAAAATCCTTTAGTGTAGATTTCTTTTTATTGGAAGTTGCTTTGAAAGATAATGACACGAGAAATCAAAGGCAAGTCTGCTGGCAGAAAAAAGGTTAAATTAGATCATGTGATAGGAATTTCTGAACCAGTCAGTCAAAGCACTTGCTTATGTGACCATGAGTATTAGATAAGGTTATCACTGAAGTACTCAGAGACTAAAATAGGTGAGTGTCTGAGAATGCACAAGGGCTCTACATCTTTAAAAAAACTTTCTCAGCACTTATGAGTGGGATCCTGGGAAGGTTACATATCCTCAAAGTTCTGATTCAGAAAAGGGAGTGAAAATTATAACATTGGGTTCATCAAGATGTTGAGAGAATTAAGTGTGAAAATGCTTAGGCAAAGGAGGGACTCAGGTAATGTCAGTTTGGCAGTAGTGGTGAGCCTAGAACAAGGGCAAGGCTGTTGGTTGGATGATTTATTTTTAAATTTATTGTTACATACAATTTTCTAATACATTGATTTTTACACAATACATAGATACAACAAATGGGAGAAGTTATCATTTTTTTATCTGTTTTTCTTTGAAGCAATGTTAGACACATATCTCCACTTTTGGTCTCCTTTAATCCTGTTTCTCTCCTTTTTTTTTTTTTTTCTGTCTTGACCATCTACTTTCTGTTGCTGACATAACTTTCCATGAGGCATCATAATATCATGGTCTCTATTACAGTTTTCTCCACACTAAGCCTTGGAGCCCAGTCGCCATGTTGTGAGGAAGCCCAGGCCACGTGGAGAGGCCATGAGTGGGAATTCCAACCAGCAGCTCCAGCAAAGACCACATGAGAAGGATGGAACTTTCAGATAATCCCAGCCTGCAGTTTTCAAGTCTTCCAGCTGAGATCTCAGATAGTATGAAACAGAGACAAGCCATCTCCATTGTGTTCTGTTTGAATGCCTAACCCACAGAACCATAAAAGATAATAAATATCATTGTAATAATCTATCACACTTTAGGGTAGTTTGTTATTCAGTGATAGGTAACTAATGCATAAAATCTGTCTGGATCCCAACCCCATGTTCCTAATCATGATGACAAAATACAGAACAAAAATACCTCTAATCAGAATTGGGTTCCCCATGAAGACTTCCCTATTAGAAAAGTCTGCATTGTTTGCAGATTCCAAGGTCCAGTCCACATGACTGGATATTCATCCTGGCAGATAGATACCAGTGCAACAACTATGTTTAGGGCATTTTCTCAAGGATTCAGTTGTTGTGATGCAGGCACCTTGAACCTTACTGTCTTTGAGTGTTGGCAAAGCTGACACTCTAGATTTGGCCACCACGAGGACCATAAATTATTCAGAGGTCACTGATAGGGCTTCCCTAGTGGCTCAGATAGTCAAGAATTTGCCTGCAGTGCAGGAGACACAGGTCAGTCCTTGCATTGGGACGATCCCCTGGAGAAAGGAATGACAACCCACTCTAGTATTCTTGCCTGGAGAATTCTATTGACAGAGGAACCTGGTGGGCTACAGTGCATGGGGTCGCAAAGAATCAGAAACGACTGAGCCCTAATGCTTTCACTTTTTCTTTACACCTTGATCTGGGCACACCCTTCAACAAGCAGACACAATTTACATACATACACAAAATAGTTCCTCCATGTACTTGTTTAAAACCCAGCAGCATAAGCTTCTGTCTGTAAAAGGAGTGTACTTTGTACTCTACAAATATAAAATCTTATTAATTAGCATTTAGTGTCTTCAATAATGCTATTTATAGAATATCTGCTTTTTAAAAATTCCCTGGGATCCAAGAAAATAATGGAAAGAGAACAATTTGAGATGAAAGAGTCGTTTTGCATCCCTGGCTTTTTGTTCCCCCTGAAGGGGAGAGGAAGGGAAGAATGAAGGAGTGAGAGTGACAATGAGCTTCTTTGATGCCACGCTTCTTCTTCAAGATGGACTGACTGCACATCCCAATGAAAAGTGAATTTTTAAAAATCTTTTCCACAGCCAATATTGTACATATTTGATGGAAAGAGTAGACTGACAGCAGGAGGTAGAAGCACCAGAGAACAATGAGAAGTTAGAGTTTTGTGTTATTTCATTTTTTTCCAAACTATTCAAGACCTTGGGGCATAGATGAACCTGACTTCCTCCTTTTACCTTCTATCCTTCACTCTCCTTGCTGTAAGGAAAAGAAAGCTTTGTAAGGGGAAATAAAAAACAACAGCTGCCTCTGAGTGCTTCGAGAACAAAACAATTGGTACCTTTCATATCTTTGAAGGCTAAGCTCCATTATCTTGCATCAGAATCAGAGCAGGGGCTGGAAAATCAGCTCTCAGAGGGCACAAAGCCAGTGCTCCCTCTGTGACTGACTTAAAAGGGAACAGGCAAAGCATTGCTTTTAGGAAGGAAAAAAAGAAAAAAAGCAAGCAGGATTCCAAGTTATTCAATTGTGTATACCTCCAGAAAGCACCCCTTTAAGGAAATGTAAATGGATATGTATGACAATAATGACATTGGGAGAGATGAAAAGTCCTGGGTTCAAGTCTCAGTCATATGTGTTACCAACCAGACACCTTGAGATTGTTTCATCCTGTCTCCTCACTTAGATCGCTTGAGTCCAATGGATGTTCACTCACTCGCACTCAAGTATGCAAAAGTCAAGCAATCACACACATACAATCTTTGACTTCAGTAAGCTCACAAGTCAAAATATTTCCCTCATTTCATCACAGGGTTGTCCTAAGAATCTGATGGACTTGAAAGACATGCATGAATTTCATATTAATGCTGCAAAGGAAGGGACTGTTTTAAAATACCGTGACATGTTAAAAATGCACCTTGCAAGACCTGTTAAGTCTTGGGCATTTCACAAGGCTGGTACGGAGATCTCCAATTCTCCATCTCCATCTAAAGCCCAAAGAGGTCTTGCTGATTGGCAGGGGACCCCAGCCTCAGGGGGCCACAGACCATTGGTCTATAAGGAACTACCTGCATAGCAGCAGGTGAGCAGTGGGTGAGCAAGCAAGGCTTCATCTGTATTTATAAGTGCTCAGCATCACTCACATTACCACCTAAGCTCCACCTCTTGTCAGATCAGTGGGGGCATTGGATTCTCATAGGAGTGAGAACCCTACTGTGAACTGGGCATGTAAGGGATCTAGGTTGCATGTTCCTTGGAGAATCATCCCCAAACTACACCCCTGACGCCATTGGTGGAAAAACTGTCTTCTGGTTGCTGGTGCCCAAAAGGTTCAGGACAGCTGATATACAGTGTTGCACTGAGTCAGACTTATCGTGAACTGGTCCTTCCCAAGTCTTATTTGTCTCCTGTGACTCCCTTATGTGTATCCCAGCCACAGTGGGTAGAGATGGCCAGCAGAATCTTCCCAGAATCTTCTCAGGATCTTCTGCTGCTCCCCTGCTCATAACTGCTTAATGTTTCCTCTCTTCCTATAAAACCATGCCTCTGCTCAACTCAGTTCTCCAAACTCTCACCCCAAGGCATCTGTCTACCTTCTCTGCATTTTTCTAGGTATCAATCAGCCAAAATGGCCTATTCACCATTTTTAGTCATCACTAGTTTTTTCATAGTATCTGTTTGCTTTCACTTCTGTTGTTTCCTTTTTTTATTAGAAAGAGATTTTTAAAATTTATTTATTTATTTATTTGATTGTGCTGGTTGGCACATGGACTCTTTGATCTTCTTTGTGGAATGAGAAATCTAATTCCCTGACCAGGGATCAAACCTGGGCCCCCTGCATTGGGAGTATAAAGTCTTAGCCACTGCATGACCCCCTCCCCCAGGGAAGTTCCTCATGTTTCTTTTTTTTTTTTTACACACATATACACACATTGTTGGCATTAAACTTAGGCTTAGGTTTATTTAAAATTTTTTTTTAATTGGAGGATAATTGCCTTACAGTGTTGTGTTGGTTTCCATCATATAACAACATGAATCAACCATAGTTGTGTGTGTGTATATAAACATGTATATATATATACACACACACACACACATATATTTGTCCCCTTTCTCTTTAAACACATTTTTTTTTATTGAAGGATAATTGCTTTACAGAATTTTGTTGTTTTCTGTCAAACCTCAACATGAATCTGCCATAGGTATATGTGTATATATATATATCCTCTTTTTCTTGCATCTGCCTCCCATCCTATCCCACCCCTCTAGGTTGTTACAGAGCACTAGGCTGAGCTCCCTGTGTCATGCAACAGGTTCCTGCTAGCTAGCCATTTTACATATTGGAGTGTGTATATGTCAGTGCTACTCTTTCAGGTTTTTGTTTTTTGAAAATTGAGTTGTATGAGTACTTGATGTGTTTTCTTTCTTTTTTTTAAAATTCATTTTTAATTGGAGGATAATTGCTTAACAGTGTTGTGTTGGTTTCTGCTGTACAACACATGAATCGGCTCCAAGTATACATACACCCCCTTCCTCTTGGGCCTCCCTCCCACCCCTAACCCCATTCCAGCCCTGTAGGCCAGCACAGAGCACTGAGCTGTTGTTTCTTATATTGGACCTTTGAAGTCCAAATCCCTTACCTACACATTCTCCTTTTGAGGTCAAGTTTGAATTTTTATGAATCTTACATCTGTGCTCGCACACCTGGACTGTCCTGTTGGTGAAAGTGTTTGCTTCTTCTTCAATCACTATAATACTCTGCATATGCCTCTCTTTTGGCAAACAATAATGATGGTATTGAGGATAAGAATAATAGCAGCTAGACTATATTGAAAATTTCACTGTGCCAGGCATTATGATAAATAAATACTTTATATTAATTATCTTTAGTTTCTGTAAATGTTGGAAGCCTGTGAACTTAGTTATCCCATTTACAGAGGAAATGGAAGCCTTATAAGGTCAAGGAGTGAACTTGATTTCCCTTGTGGTAATGGGCAGTTACATGGATTGGCTTCGGCATCACGGGCACTTGAGCTGAATGCAGGCTCTACAAGTTAGTAGCTTCATGACCTTTGTCAAGGAACTATCTTAGTGTAATTCTCAGTTTTCTTATCTGTAAAATATGAATGGTGTTAATTTTATCATAATGATTTCGTAAGGCAGTGGGTATAACACTTAGCAAGATGCTGAACCCAGAGAAGACACTAGAGAGATGGGTAGCTTTCATGATTTCCACCGAAAAAGCTGCTTGGGGGGCCAGGATCTGATGTTAGTGGACTCCTGATCCTCACTGCCCCCCTCCCAGGTTTAATAAATGCCAACTGGATAAATCAAGACCACATGAAGAATCTTCTACTATTCTAAGGCTCTCCTAAAGATGTGTATTATGAGGACACCCATATAATTGAGAAGAAAGAAGTTATATAAACACAGATACCAAACAAGAAAAAAAAAAGTCCCTGTTCCTTGGTCTTAAGTTCATCTTCATTGCTTTACTGAGACAGTTGCAGCCTGAGAATTGGCCTTGTTACTCTGTCTCCTCCACATATGCAGGCCTTTATTATTCTGCTGCTCTGGCTTAATTCCTTACATGGAGCATCTTCAGAACTCCACTAAATGGTATGTCATTGTCCAGCTAAATGTTGGAGAGCCTTAAAGCCAAAAGCTCACAGCTTATGCTCAAAGTCTTCATGGTACCTTTCAAACCACTGGTGGGGAGAGTCATTGGAGGGCACTGCAGGTGAGGCAGGATGGAGGGGCGCTAGAGAGGCAGGCAAAGGGTAGGTCTTATGCATGTTGTGAAGGTTTGGGGTCTTTATCCCAAGGCCTTTGGAAAGCCACTCAATATTTTAAGCAAGGGAAATTACAGTGAATTTCCCATCTCCACTGAGCTTCTGTTAGCAATTTCTGGGACTGGAAATCTGGTCACCTCCCCCGCCCCCACCTTCTTGTTTGCTGCACCTTGATAAACATTTTTCTTGGGGTGCATCCTCTCAGGTATAGGCAATAATGAACAACAATGAGTGCAAGTGGATAGAAACTTTCATGCTCTGTGATTGGGCCTCTGCAGGAAGCAGGGCAAATCTGAATGATGGATCCTTGGAGTGTCTGAGCCAGAACTCCAAAGAGGCAGGAGGCCAGGCAAGAAGCTTGCATTATGTTGCCTGGTAAACATAGGATGGAGAAACAGAGCTTAGCTTCCAGGACCCACTGAGGTCCTGAAGAAAGAGGACTGACACTGTCACACAGTGAAAGACTGGACTACAGTGGGATAGCGCCTCAAATCGAATCCAATGCCTACTATATTAAGCTAGGCTGCGTCTCAATTTGTTAATATTCCATTTGAGAAGTCAGCTTACTGAGCTTAGGGAACTCCACACATAAAAGGAAGCAGCAATGGCATCAGTTGTTCTTTTTTTTTTTCTTTCATAATCATTTTCAGGGACCTCAGATCTGTGCTCTGTGGTGACCTAGATGGATGGGTTGGGGATGGGGGAAGTGGGAGGGAGGTCCAAGAGAAAGCAGATATATGTATACATATAGCTGATAAACTTTACTGTCGGTAGAAACGAACACAGTGTTATAAAGCAGCTATACCTCAGTTATAAAAACTTATGTTGGAATACAAACTATGTTAGGCTTCCCTGGTGGCTCAGTGGTAACGAATCTGCCTGTAGTGCAAGGAAGTACAGGAGAATCTGGTTCAGTCCCTGGGTTGGGAAGATCCCTTGGAGGAGGAAATGGTGACACACTCCAGTATCCTTGCCTGGAGAATCCCATGGACAGAGGAGCCTGGTGTGCTACAGTCCATAGGATCACAAAGAGTCAGACACGATTGAGTGACTAAACATAGTTGGTTTACAGTGTTGTGTTAGTTTCTGCTATAGAGCAAACTGATTCAATGATACATACACATATATCTATTGTTTTTCAAAGATCAGTGGCTCTTAACCTTTTGTAAACCCTGACCATTTGGGGAGTATGATAAAATCTATGAACCATCTGCCCAGAAAAAATAATACATCTATACACTCAATAATTCTGCATGGACCCACTCTCACAATAATCACCTGAGAGATATTAATCAATATGTGTGAAAAACCTATACAGGAATATTTGTAACAGCTTCATTTATAAATACTTCAAATTGGTCACAGTCTAAACGTCCATCATCTGGAATAGATAAGCAAATTGTGGTACATCCATATGCAATGGAATATTGGCTCAGGTATAAATGGGTACAAGCTATTAATACACATAGCAACATGACTGAATCTCAGAAGCATCATGCTCAGGAAAAGAAGCCAGACTGTAAAATCTATGACTCCATTTACATGGTGTTTTGGGAAATACAGAATTATAGGAAGAGAAAAACGATCACTAGTTGTCTAGGCTCGAGTTGGAGAAGGGAATTGATTGCAAAGGTATCTAAGGGCACTTTTTGGACTAAATTATTCTATGCTGCTGCTGCTGCTAAGTCGCTTCAGTCGTGTCCAACTCTGTGCGACCCCATAGACGGCAGCCCACCAGGCTTCCCGTCCCTGGGATTCTCCAGGCAAGAACACTGGAGTGGGTTGCCATTTCCTTCTCCAGTGCATGAAAGTGAAAAGTGAAAGGGAAGTTGCTCAGTCGTGTCTGACTCTAGCGACCCCATCTTGATTATAGTGGTGGTTATGTGACTTTATACGTTTGTCAAAAGTTATAGAACTAATAGAACTAATTTCTAGTAGTTATAAAACTAATTCCAATTTCCTATATATAAATTATACAAAACCTAATCAAATTTTGGAGAAGGACATGTCAACTCACTCCAGTATTCTTGCTTGGAAAATTCCATGGATAGAGGAACCTGGCGGACTACAGTGCATGGGGTCACAAAAAGTCAGTCACAACTGAGCACATCAGCAAATCATATTTTAAGGGTACTATGCATATGGTTCGGAGAAGGCAATGGCACCTCACTCCAGTACTCTTGCCTGGAAAATCCCATGGATGGGGGAGCCTGATAGGCTGCAGTCCATGGGGTCGCTGAGTGTCGGACACGACTTCACTTTCACTTTTCACTTTTCACTTTCATGCACTGGAGAAGGAAATGGCAACCCACTCCAGTGTTCTTGCCTGCAGAATTCCAGGGACGGGGGAGGCTGGTGGGCTACCGTCTATGGGGTCGAACAGAGTCAGACATGACTGAAGTGACTTAGCAGCAGCAGCATGCATATGGTTATAGAGAGTACATTGACTGATCTTTAGGACCATCAGGAAGCTTCCATAAACCTCTTATCCTTATCCATCAGAGGGCAGACAGAATGAAACCGCAGTCACAGAAAAGTAACCACACTGATCACATGGACCACAACCTTGTCTACCTCAATGAAACTATGAGCCATGCCATGTAGGGCCATCCAAGACATACAGGTCATGGCAGAGAGTTCTGACAAAACGTGGTCCACTGGAGAAGGGAATGGCAAACTACTTCAGTATTCTTGCCTTGAGAACCCCATGAACAGTATGAAAAGGCAACAAGGTATGACACTGAAAGAGGAACTCCCCAGGTCAGTAGGTGCCCAATATGCTACTGGAGATCAGTGGAGAAATAACTCCAGAAAGAATGAAGGGATGGAGCCAAAGCAAAAACAATACCCAGCTGTGGATGTGACTGGTGATAGAAGCAAGGTCCAATGCCGTAAAGAGCAATATTGCATAGGAACCTGGAATGTTAGGTCCAGGAATCAGAGCAAATTGGAAGTGGTCAATCGGGAGATGGCAAGAGTGAACATCGACATTTTAGAAATCAGTGAACTAAAATGGACTGGAATGGGTGAACTTAACTCAAATGACCATCATATCTACTACTGTGGGCAACAATCCCTTAGATGAAATGCAGTAGCTATCATAGTCAACAAAAGAGTGCAAAATGCAGTACTTGGATGCAATCTCAAAAATGAGAGAATGATCTCTGTTTGTTTCCAAGGCAAACCTTCAATATCACAGTAATCCAAGTCTATGCCCTGATCAGTAACGCTGAAGAAGCTGAAGTTGAATGGTTCTAAGAAGACCTACAAGACCTTCTACAACTAACACCCAAAAAAGATGTCCTCTTCATTATAGGGGACTGGAAAGCAAAAGTAGGAAGTCAGGAGCTACCTGGAAAATTTGTCCTCGGAGTACAAAACAAAGCAGGTCAAATGCTAACAGACTTTTGCCAAGAGAATGCGATGGTCATAGCAAACACCCTCTTCCAACAACACAAGAGAAGACTCTAGACCTGGACATCACAAATGGTCAGTACTGAAATCAGCTTGATTATATTCTTTGCAGCCAAAGATGGAGAAGCTCTATACTGTCAGCAAAAACAAGACTGGGCACTGACTGTGGCTCAGATCATGAACTCATTATTGCCAAATTCAGGCTTAAATTGAAGAAAGTAGGGAAAACCACTGGACCATTCAGGTATGACCTAAATCAAATCCCTTATGATTATACAGTGGAAATGACAAATAGATTCAAGGGATTGGGTCTGACAGAGTGCCTGAAGAACTATGGATGGAGGTTCATAACATTGTACAGGAGGTAGTGATCAAGAACATTCCCAAGAAAAAGAAATGCAAAAAGGCAAAATGGTTCTCTGATGAGGCCTTACAAATAGCTGTGAAGAGAAGCAAAAAGCAAAGGCAAAAAGGAAAGATATACCCATTTGAATGCAGTGTTCCAAAGAATAGCAAGGAGAGATAAGAAAGCCTTTCTCAGTGATCAGTGCAAAGAAATAGAGGAAAACAATATAATGGGAAAGACTAGAGATCTCTTCAAGAAAATTAGAGATACGAAGGGAACATTTCATGTAAAGATGGGCTCAATAAAGGACAGAAATGGTATGGACCTAACAGAACAGAAGATATTAAGAAGAGGTGGCAAGAATACACAGAAGAACTATACAAAAAAGATCTTCATGACCCAGATAATCACGATGGTGTGATCACTCTCCTAGAGCCAGACACAATGGAGTGTGAAGTCAAGTTGGCCTTAGAAATCATCACTACGAGCAAAGCTAGTGGAGATGATGGAATTCCAGTTGAGCTATTTCAAATCCTGAAAGATGATGCTGTGAAAGTGCTGCACTTAGTATGCTAGCAAATCTGGAAAACTCAGCAGTGGCCACAGGACTGGAAAAGATCAGTTTTCATTCTAATGCCAAAGAAAGGCAATACCAAAGAATGTTCAAACTGCCACACAATTGCACTCATCTCATATGCTAGCAAAGTAATGCTCAAAATTCTCCAAGCCAGGCTTCAACAGTACATGAACTGTGAACTTCCACATGTTCAAGCTGGTTTTAGAAAAGGCAGAGGAACCAGAGATTAAATTGCCAACATTGGTTGGATCATCAAAAAAGTTACTTTTGCTTTGTTGACTATGCCAAAGCATTTGACTGTGTGGATCACAACAAACTGTGGAAAATTCTGAAAGAGATGGGAATACAAGACCATCTGACCTGCCTCCTGAGAAATCTGAATGCAGGTCAAAAAGTTCAACTTTGGCATGTTAGAACTGGGCATGGAACAACAGACTGGCTCCAGATTGGGAAAGGAGTACATCAAGGCTGTATATTGTCACTCTGCTTATTTAACTTATATGCAGAGTACATCATGAGAAATGCTGGGCTGGAGGAGCCACAAGCTGGAATCAAGATTGCCTGGAGAAATATCAATAACCTCAGATATGCAGATGACACCACCCTTATTGTAGAAAGTGAAGAACTAAAGAGCCTCATGATAAAAGTGAAAGAGGAGAGTGAAAAAGGTAGCTTAAAGCTCAACATTCAGAAAACAAAGATCATGGCACCAGTCCCATCACTTCATGGCAAATAGATGGGGAAACAATGGAAACAGTGAGAGACTTATTTTTATTTTTTGACCCCAAAGTCACTGCAGATAGTGATTGCAGCCATGAAATTAAAAGACGTTTGCTCTTTGGAAGAAAAGCTATGACCAACCTAGGCAGCATATTAAAAAGCAGAGACATTTCTTTACCAACAAAGTTCCGTTAGTCAAAGCTGTTGTTTTTCCAGTAGTCATGTATGGATGTGAGAGTTGGATTATAAAGAAAGCTGAGTGCTGGAGAATTGATGCTTTTGAACTGTGATGTTGGAGAAGACTCTTGAGAGTCAGGAAATCAACCCTGAATATTCACTGGAAGGACTGATGCTAAAGCTGAAACTTCAATACTTTGGCCACCTGATGCAAAGAGCTGACTCATTTGAAAAGACCCTGATGCTGGGAAAGATTGAAGGCAGGAGAAGAAGGGGACAACAGAAGATGAGATGCTTGGATGTCATCACCGACTCAATGGACATGAGTTTGGATAGTTTTCGGGAGTTGGTGATGTATTGGGCAGTCCATGGTATGCTGCAGTCCATGGGTTTGGAAAGAGCTGGACATGACTGAGCGATTGAACTGAACTGAAATTTTGAAGCTGAAAGACCTCCCTGAACAGGTAGCCCACACCTACTTATTTCAAAGATAGAAAAATTGGAGAAAGAAAATACTGTGCTTTCCCCAAGTTTATAGCCCTTACTAGTGATATTCTTTCTTGTAACCAATAACAGTTGCATATTTATTGCATCCTAGACATGATGCTAGTTGCACACCTAGCCGAGTATCCCAGCTTAGAAGAAAAATGAGACTTACTGCCTTGAAGACCTGGGATTTTAACTCTAGTTTTTGACTCTATAGTTTTTCCAATAGACTAGAAGGTCTCCAGGGAATATTTAGTTTCTGGATCTTGCTGGATTACTGGACTGAGGATAAGAGGACCTGCATATGGATTAACTAAGCTGCAGGAAAGAGTGACCTTTTGAGACACCAGCTGATCTCTGAGCCTCTTCTTTCTTGGCCACAGCTGGATGAGAAAATAGTTGAATTTCTGAAAGGACCAGCATCAGATCCCGTACTATGCAAAGACGAAGATTCCCCAGAAGCATAGCCTAGTGCACCAGTTAAAAGCCTTCCAGAATGGTAGCTGCAACAAGCAATTGCATCATAATTGTGCAGTGGGGGAGAGTAGAATGGACCTGAAGGTGAGATGGACCAAACCCAGCCCTATACTACCTATATCACCAGGTACAAGTCACTTAATAGGTCTAAACCTCAGGTTCTTTATGTAAAATGAGACAGTCATACCACTGCCTCCCAGGGGTGGTGTTTGGGTTAAACAGGATAAAACATGTGCCTGCCACATTACCATCTCTTAATTAATGTCACTGGCTGCTGCTCTGAATGCCATCGTCATCAATATCATCATTCTAATTTCTACTGTTCCTTTCTGTATCACTTGAGAGATTCTGATTAAAAAGGCCAGGTTGTTATTTAGTCACCAGGCAAGGCAATTGTAGCCTCTCTCCTTTTGGATCAAATCATTTGACATCTAGCAGGGGAAGAGTGATCGAGTTGCTGAAGTGTACACCTGAGTCTCCTTGAGCAGGCTGTCAGAATGTCTGAAGCTCCAGCCTGGACAGGTCAATTCACATGCCCAGGGGCCTTCCAGATGGGTCTCTGCACCCAGAGGCCAGTCATTCTCTTCTGGCCTAGGCTCCCTGCGGTGACAGGCATGAACCAGCCGCCTTTCTTGCTCTCCCTGGCCTTGGCATTATAACAGTGAATCGCAGTGGAGAGGCATGAGGAAGTGGGGGCATGCCTGCTAGGGGAAAGGGCTTCTATAACAATGTACCACAGGATTCCTCTAGTACAGCAGGAGCAGTGGCAAAAGCATTTTCAACATTAAAATATCATAAGTTATTAAGTATTTATGCATACCTGTTTGTTTGGATGGTAACAGGTTTCCAAAAGTCATGTACATAAGATTTTTCTGTGTTAGTAGCAATGCATAGGGGTTTCCCTGGTGGCTCAGATGATAAATAATCTACCTGCAATGTGGGAGATCTGGGTTCAATCCCCAGGTCAGGAAGATTCCCCTGGAGATGGGAATGGTAATCCCATCCACTCCAGTAATCTTGCCTGAAGAATCCATGGAAAGAGGAGCCTAGCAGGCTACAGTACATGGGGTCTCAAAGAATCGGACATGACTGAGCGACTAACATTGACTGACTGACTGAGCAACCCATGTGCTTAGTCACTCAGTTGTGTCTGACAATGCATAGAAAATGGAATTGTCACTCTGTATTTAGTGATACTCAGTGAGGGCATCGTCTAAGGATATATTCACACCTAGCGGAGAATAGCAGGATCTGAGGCTTTTAATGTCATCCAGAGGGAGTGGCACCCCTCTCCAGTACTCTTGCCTGGAAAATCCCATGGACGGAGGAGCCTGGTAGGCTGCAGTCCATGGGGTCGCTAAGAGTCAGGCACGACAGAGCAACTTCACTTTCACTTTTCACTTTCATGCATTAGAGAAGGAAATGGCAACCCATTCCAGTGTTCTTGCCTGGAGAATCCCAGGGACAGGGGAGCCTGGTGGGCTGCTGTCTATGGGGTCGCACAGAGTCGGACATGACTGAAGCGACTTAGCAGCAGCAGCAGCAGCAGAGGGAGTAATCATTATTAATTCTTTTCTTAAAAGTTGCAAAACAGTGCTGTACTGAGACCTCAAAATCTAAAGACTGAGAGAAGTTTTACCCCATTTCATGTCTTACTGTAGTAAACACATTTGGAAAACCTCCCAGCTCTTCTCTGCTAATAAAATGATTATAGCTGAGTTCCAAGCTGCTCATCCTAATAGCAAAGGGATCCTGGGTGATGTCTGTCATGATTCAGCACATGAAGAGGCTGCTGCCGAAGTGATTCCTAGGCTCAGGTTCAGAAGAAAATAGCCCCTATACTAGCAGGCAGGGAGGGAAGGTCATTTATGTACAGACCATATTTCTCTACATTGGAGCTCCTCTGGCATCAGATTCACGTGGATGAATTTTCTTAAAAATGTCATTTCCTGGCTCCCACCCTGGACCTACCCATTCAGAATTTCTGGGGATGGGGCCTGAAAATGAATCCTAGCCTCCAGAGAGTCTGATACACACTGCCTCTTAATAATACTTTGAGAAACATGGATCTAAAAACAAAAAAATGAATCCACCATGATGGCATTTTTAGCTCAGAGAAATGGCTAGCCCGAAAGAAATCTTTTGGCCCCAGAAAGTCCAGAATGTGTTCCAGCTTCAACTCTCCAGTTTCAGACCTCAGATTAAACTGTTGAAAGTTACCTACTCCATTCACTTGCATAACCAGGCAATTAGACCTGTGTGGAGAGTGAAAAAGTTGGCTTAAAGCTCAACATTCAGAAAACAAAGACCATGGCATCCGGTCCCATTTCATGGGAAATAGATGGGGAAACAGTGGAAACAGTGTCAGACTTTATTTTTTGGGGCTCCAAAATCACTGCAGATGGTGACTGCAGCCATGAAATTAAAAAACGCTTACTCCCTGGAAGGAAAGTTATGACCAACCTAGATAGCATATTCAAAAGCAGAGAAATTACTTTGCCAACAAAGGTTCGTCTAGTCAAG